>NC_022030.1:35692835-35761654 GCF_000317375.1 Microtus ochrogaster
CACCCCTGCCTCCGCCCTCCCTGTGCACCCCTGACTCCTCCCTCCCCGTGAACCCCTGCCTCTACCTTACCCGCTCACCCCTGCTCCGCCCTCCCCGTGCACCCCTGCCTCTACCCTCCCTGCTCACCCCTGCCTCCGCCCTCCCCGTGCACCCCTGCCTGCAGTGATTTTCTAGGCTCTTCTCCCTGACCTGCTTTTTGTCAGATCTACACCCCGGCTCTATGTTCCACAGTTTTGATTCCCTCATATTGCCATTTCCATTCAATTCAAAGTGCATTTTAACTTCTGCTCTGATTGCTTTCTGACCCGTGGGTCCTTGTCATGAGTATTGTTTTTCGTGCTCCGACTTGGGCTTTTGCTGGCTTTTTGCTACTAGTTTCCTCTGTGCTTGCTTAATTTGTATGATTTCCGTTCTTTAAATTGGCTGTGACTTGTGTTATGACCTAGACTATGGTCAGTCTTCTTTTTTATTTTGTTGTTGTTGTTCTTATTTTTATAGTGCTAAAGATGAACCTAGGACCTTGTGTCCGCAAGGCAAACACTCTAATACTGAGTCCCAGCCCTCTTTGTCCTTGTTTGTTTTGAGACTGGCCTTGAACTCACTCCGACCCAGGCAGGTCCTGCTCAACTTCCTAAACAGCTGGGATGACAGGCTTTTATCACCGCGTCTACCCTGCAGGGCTGACTTAGTAGTGTTTGTTTTTAAAATCTGTTTATTCACATGAAGGTCAGAGGATAACGTTGTGGAGTGGGTTTCGTGTTTACACGTATGCGTTCAGAGAATGGAATTCTTATCATAGGTTTGCATAGCAAGTCTCTACCTGCTGAACCTCTCATCAGCCCAAGGCTAACTTTTGTTGTTGTTTTGTTTTGTTTTTTCTTTTTTATACTTTATTTTTTTTTAAAAGAAGACAAACTATTTTTTTTTCATTTTGTATACCAATCCAGTTCCCACTCTTTCCCCTCCTCCCATTGCTTTCCACCTACCCCCACCCCACCCCATCCACTCCTCAGAAAGGGCAAGGCACATTGCTTTGGGGAAGGTCCAAGTCCCTCCCTAATATATCTAGGCTGAGCAAGGTATCCATCCAAAGAGAATGGGTTCCAAAAAGTAGGGATAAATTCTGGTGCCGCTGCCAGTGACCCCTCAGTCTGGCCCAGCCATACAACTGTCACCTACATTCAGAGGGTCTACTTTGGTCCTCTGCTGGTTCCTTCCCTGTCTGGCTGGTCCAAGGCTAACTTCTAAATGCATTTCAGCAGCTGTTGACCACAGTGTTTCTAGAGCCATATGCTTTTGCTGTTTGTGTTATTTTAAGTTGAATATACATTTTTTGTTTTGTTTTGTTTTTGTCTGCTGACTCCGCCAGCGCTCAGACATGGTGAGTGAGGATGTCTCACCACAATTGAAAATTTTAAAATTACTCCCTACAACGCCACATTCATCTTAATATACTTTGAGACTGTGATATTTATTTAATGAGTAAAATTGGAGATTTATTGTATGTCCCTGGTATTTGTCTTATGCCCTTTTATTATAATAAATGGATATACCATCTTTAGAAATAATCTCTTTAGGCTAGGCTTGGTCCTAGCACTTGGGAGGTAGAGGCAGGTGGATCTCTATGAATTGGAGGCTAGCCTGGTTTATATAATAAGCACCAGACAGCCAGGGTGTGTGTGTGTGTGTGTGTGTGAGAGAGAGAGAGAGAGAGAGAGAGAGAGAGAGAGAGAGAGAGAGAGAGAGAGAGAGAGAGAGAGAGAGAGAGAGAGAGAGAGAGAGGCCCTGTCTCAAAAGCAAATAAATGAAAAAGGGAGAAAACCAAAACCCAAACAAATAAAAATCCTCTTCAGTATTTCATGACCCAAATTTAGGAATTTAGTGTTAATAATTATATAGATTTTTGGGATATTATTTTCACTGTGGTGTATCTGTCATCATAATTTTAAATAACTTTAGATATTTCTTCTCTTTAGTTTTGGTCACTGGACAGTTAGATCTGCCTTGTCCCCTACAGTGGCTGAATGCCACTGCGATCTTGTGTACTGAATGGTTGAGATGCAGCTCTCCAAACTAAGGTGTTCTGTAAATGTGAAACACGCACCAGGTTCTTTATTTTGACAGTGCTGGGGCAGAGCCCAGGGCCTTACACATGCCTAGCTAATACCCTCAGCTCCCACAGACCAGATCACAAAAAAGAAAAAAAAAAGCACCTGGTGTTCTGAAAAGCTTTGAACACCAGGTATATTTATAAGCAATATTTTTGGAAAGGTTGAACTAAATATAAACACTATAGTAGAATGAATTCCACCTCAGGACAGGAGATGCAGCCCATTTGGTATCATAGCTCTTGCAAAGCTCCGAGTAAGTCAGCGGCACCACAGAGACCAGATGTCATAGTGTATGTGTTCCAGGAAGCAGAATCAGGAGGATCAGAAGGTTAAGCTCATCCCTGGCAACTTAGCTCAAGTCCAGCCTGGGATACATCAGTCCCTGTCTTGAAAAGGAAATAGAATTTTGCCCAGATTTTGACTTATTGTAGTGCTGCTACCGGGAAATTTAACATCACATGTTTAGCTATTGGTTTCTCTCCTGCCTTTGACCAGGCAATTTGGCGTTAGTAGAAGCACATTTGGGGTTAAGTCTGTTGCCTGGTGTGTGCTGTGCTGACCCACTGTCCAGCATTCCCCCTCTGACTTTCATTTGGATTGAGAAGATATTTTTAAAACCAAAAACATCATCTTATTTTGAGACTATTGGTTTATAAGTTTTACAGTTTTTACCTTTTAGGACTCCCCTACTCCCAACATGACAGGAAAAGTTCTTGGTTGAAAACTGTAAGAATGAGTTTAGATGATTTCAACCCCATTTTCCTATTCTGATTTATATGCTAATTTTAGATATTAAAAGCACATATTTTCCAGGGTTTTTTTTTGGACAGCGTATCAGGAGATGCATTTTGTTGTTATTTTTGTTTGTTTGTTTGTTTGTTTTTGATGTTTCACGGCAGAGGTTCTCTGTGTAGCTCTGGCTGTCCTGTAGCTCTCTTTGTAGATCAGATTGACCTTCAACTCAGAGATCCACCTCCCTCTGCTTCTCCAGTGCTGAGGTTAAAGGTGTGCATCACTACTGTCTGGCACACGCACATACACACACACACACACACACTAGTTTTTTGTTGTTTTTTTAAACATCACTCTTTACATTTTTAATAAATAAAATCATATTATATGTAGTACTTCCTGTCTGCTTTCTTTTGTTTAGGGCATGACTCTTGATACTCATGTGTTTCCGTGTTCACTTAGTTTTATTATAGATGAGTATTTCACCATGTGGGAATCTCACGGTTTTGATGTTGCTATTGTTTGCTTGCTTGCTTCTTTTTAATTCACCGATAGATACTCTCTTGAGTTCTTCAAATAAATTTTGGTAACGTTGAACTGAGAGGTAGTTGCCAAGAACGGCTGCCTCCCAGTCTTCACGCAGACACAAGCCTACGTTGATTCTCACCTGGACAATACCGGGGAGTGAGAACGCTGGTTTCGATGGTAAGCATGCAGTCATTTTTCTAAGAACTCCCCAAACTGCTATGCAAAGTGGTCACGCCATTTCTGCCCTCAGCAAACACTTCAGTGACTCCACGTTCCTGTCCGCACTTGACAGTCCGTCTGTCTTTTTGACGTCAGTATTCTTGTGGGCACGAGGGGACATCTCCTTGTGGTGTGGGTTTGGAGCACCTCCATGGCAGGCCGTGCTGATTCTGCCTCACTCCTGTTTGTTATCTGTGTATCTTTTGTGGTGAATTGTCTGTTTATATGTTTAGTTAGTGATATTAATTAGGTTATTTGTGTTACTACAGTTAGGGAGCTCTTTATGCCCTCTCTGCCATATCAGTGATGTGATTTAAAAATATCTCTCAGCACTGGGGTGTCTTTTGAGGAATCACTTTAATGCAATTATGATTCTGCCCTGGGACATGGGAAACTAAACTCTCTTGTGCCAGAGAGCTACATCCCAGCCCTCTTTTTAGCTTTTGTTTGGAGAGAGGGTCTTATCGAGTCACCAAGGCTGACCTTGAGCTCGCTCTGCCATCCAGCTTGGCCTTAGATGTGCAGTCCCCTCGCCTCACACTGGAGTATCTGAGAACGGAGATCTGTTCTGTTGTAAGGAGCCGGCTCGTGGGGTTCTGCTGATGTTTGGCCTATCTTTTTTGAGTGGTTTCCTATCAGTGGGGCTGCTGGGTCCTGATCAAGAGCTCCATGGACTCCACGCATGCATGCGACAGCATCTTTCCCCCTGGAGTGCCTCTGTCCCTCCGGCCCCTGTCTTGCTTGGCTCCCTAATGCCTCTTCAGCTTGCTCTTACAGCTGCTACCTAAGCTGAACTTTCCAGATAAGGGTGCTGCCTCCCTGTTGGACCCATCAGGCCCGCAGACCACCTGACTCCTCACTGTGTGACACCCCTCCTCTGACTTCTGTCTGAGTCTCCCATCCCACAGCTTTGGCCCCTCCCAGGGCCTTCTGGAAATGTGTCTGTCACCCCATGGCACCCTGTAGAGTGAAGCCACCCTCAGACACCACACCCCTCTTTCTCATGATCCACTCTATAGACCTTTACGTCGCTCACCTCAGACTGCAGCCAGGAAGCTGAGATGAGATTGATCGTTCTGTGGTAGATGAGGGCACAGGTACCATCATTTCTATATTTTAGGCCACTGACTTTGGTTGACCTTTGACCTCTCAGTGACCTCCAGGCATTCTTGTGGCAAGCTAAGACTTGACCTTGAGCCCTGCGCCAGACCACTGCGCACTGTTTTCTTGTCTGAGATCCTTTCTTCTCTGCAAACCTAAGGCCGGTGGTGATGGAAGCATTTAGAACGGCCTAGAAACTGCACTTCTCCCTTGGGGTCGTAGAAAGCAAAGAGCAATTCCTCTCCTCTTCTACTTTCTGTTCTCTTCCTTCCTCGTCCTCTTCTCCACTCTGGAGTGACTCGGAGTGACAGAAGGGGTGGGGCTGGTCCCTAACAAGCTTCCCTGAAGGACCTTATCTGAGATACAGACGTAATTAGGCTTTGATGTTCCTTGAGCACCACATCCCAGGCCGCAGGTTCCCCGTCCTCTAACGTGTAGAAGTTTGTAGGTAAAACGGCCTGTCTAGTAGCTAACTTCAGGCCCGCAGGAGTCTCTTGGGATTGAACACACGTGTATCTATCCATCACAGCTTTGGCTTACAGCCCCCTGTCGTGTCCTCATCGGAGAGAGGCCACTCCTAGCCTGGCCCTTTGTCTTCCAACTTGGCCACAGCACCTTCTCCATGTCCTGCATTCTGAGCACCACGGCCTTGCTCTGTCCTAGTGCCCAGCACACGTCATACCTCAGCACGTGTGTGTTTGTGGTATGTGTGTGTGTGGTGTGTGTGTGGTGTGTGTATGTGTGTGTATGTGCTGTAGTGTGGTGTGTGTGTGTGTGTGTGTGTGTGTATGTGTGTGTGTGGTGAATGAGTACATTTTTGGAAAACTTGACTGAGTGTCTCTCCTGGCCCCCGGGACTTCCCTTGTAGGGACTGTATAAAGAGGACCAACGGTTCGGGCCCGGCATCGAGACCTACCCGGACGGCAGCCAGGATGTTGGACTGTGGTTCCGTGAGCACCTCCTCAAGCTGGGGATAGAGGTTCCCGGCAGCTTCTCCTTGCTGAACTACCCAGAATTTTTAGACTTCCTCACAAGCTCCAGGCAGAAAATCAGCCTTTCGGATGAGCAGAAGACGGAGCAGGGTCTTCCTGAGGAGCAGGACCCCTTCTTCTATGAATATAAACGGTTTCTCCTGAACGATGACCTAACACTGCCTCCTGAGATGCATGTCTATTCGACTGACAACAACCACCTGCCCATGACAGGTTCCCTGCGCAAGGAGCTGGATGACCGCATCTTCTTGAATGAGATCCCTCCGTTCATTGAGGATGAAGAACCCTGGCTTATAACAAATGAGACTCCTTTGTTGGTCAAAATCCAGAAGCAAACTTACAAGTTCAGGTGACCAGTCTGGTTTTTCTCTCCTTCATGTCCCCTCATTGAATAGGGATCCCATTTTAGGAAGGGTTCTGATGTTCCGCTTTGCTGAGCTACTGCTAAGGGCCCGAGTACCTCTCGGCATTGCTTGTTGGATGAGCATGAGCGCACAGCCTTTGCTTCAGTGACTCAAACGGTCCCTGCTGTGCTCTGAGACCAGATGGGCATCCTGAGGGTAGGGAGCCAGGCAGAGTGGTCAGGCATCTTTGTCTGTGTAGGGGAACAAGGTGTCTAGCCTTGCATTTGCACACTCTCTGAGAGAGGAATGGCCAGGAATGGCTCACACATGTGCAGCTGCTGTAGTCCCAGGCTGGGGTCAGAACCCTGAAGGGGATATTATCTAGGATAAACTTTTGCGCCTTGGCTTTTGGACCTGCGTACATTCCCTTTTCTGTGAGCCAGAGCTTGGGCACTTGAAGAGCAGATTCCTGTTCGCCACTAGAGGCTCTGTGAGTCAAGATTCTCCACACCAACGTAACAGAAAAGATCGCTATTGTTATCATTTGTTAACGACGGGTCTGGCAGAAAGCCAAGAGTGGGATGCGGGGAAGGAATGGGATCTGCAAACTGATTAGACCTCTGGCCTTTGTAAGAAAAGCCATGAAACCTGGCATTGCTCTGCCGTCTCTGAGATGGCACTCTGAGGCCCACAACCCAGGGGAAGGTCAGCACCCACCCAGGGAAAGCTGTTTACCTTAAAAGTTAAAATACTCAAGTACCTTCTACTATCCTTACATCTTAAACAATGCCCTCAGACATCCGTGAGTATTTTAGAAAGCATTTGATGGGCACACATGACTATTTTCCATCATCTACCCATACATCTACTCTTCCTTCCGTCCATCCACCTATACCCCCACTCCACGGACCCAGCAATAAATTAATGCATCCACCCACTCACTCATCCTTTTACCCGAGAAACCACCTTACATCTGTCCACCTGTCTACCCACCCTTCTATTAATTCAATCCACCCATTTATTCCCCCATATCCATCTTCCTCCCCATTCCATCCTTACATCCAGCACGCACCTTTCCATCTACACGCTTACTATGTCCATCCACACACACACACACACACACACACACACACACACACACACATATATATTTACTCCATTCACCTGTCCGTCCATCCATCCATCCACCCACCCACCTGCCATCTGTCTACCTACGCCACCCATCCATTGTGTAACCATCAACTGAACTCATAAACATCGACGACTATCGAGTGAATAAAATTCACCGGTTGTTGATTGTGGATGGCATTCTGCACACCCAGGAAGAGTCAGTGTGGTGTGATGACCTGGGCCATGGGACACTGATATTGTCAACTCCAACAGGAAGCAAATGAGCTTGGCTCCACTCCAACGGTGGAGCCACGTGTATGCCACCTGCTGCCCACTCAGGGTCCTTATTCCCCAGCAAAACAGTAGGCAGTCCAAGGAGCCAGCCAGGGACAAGGCTGCAGTCCTTGCTGGGGCAGCACGTGGCCCGAGTACTTTACCTCTAGGTCTCATGTCTCCCTCACTGGGTATCGTGATTATGACTGGCAGGCAGCCGTTAGGTGATAGAGGGGTGATGGATGCGGAGAGAATTGGAGAGCCCGGTGCAGGAAGGGGAGTTCTGAGGGCTCGGAAGACTGAGGGGTGGAGGAAGGTAGCCCCCACCCCTTGGGCTCTTTCTTGTGGACAGTATCGGGTGGTCCAGGTTCTGGCCGGAGACCAATGAAGCTGGTTGTGTTGCCAGGAACAAGAGTGCTCACGCTAGCTGGAACATAGACGCCATCCTGGAGGGGAAGCGCAGCGCCTTTGGGCCCAGCGGCCCCAAGGAGCACATTTCCAGGGAGATGATCCTGAAGGCGCAGGAAGGGGACCATGACTGGATTTTCGGAATCCTGAGGGACAACCTCGCCTGCGCTGACGTGGCTGACTCCAAGGGCTACACCGTGCTTGCCGCTGCCGCGGTAAGTCCTTTTTCGATGGGAACCCGGGCCTGTGGACTCCCTTGTGCGGCCCACTCTGATAGTGAGTGTCTGACAGGAGCTGGCCAGTCCTTGCTGCTAAATAAAACCCCACTCACTCAAGTGTGATATTCAAGGCCAAATGGAAGCAGGTCGGGCCTGATCCATACGTTTCTCCATCCTACACTGGCCCCTTCACCAAGTGTTGCACACCCTTCTATCGTGCCGCCTTCTGAGGGGCAGCATGAATTCCAGGTGGTCCTCCCCGTGTCCTGCTGGGGGCCAGTTCCCGGATGCACAAGTCTGACTTTGTCGCTCCCTAGGTGCATTCTCACTGCAACATTGTCAACCTCCTCCTGGATTATGGGGCTGATGTAAACAAGTGCTCGGATGAGGGCCTCACCCCCCTCAGCATGTGCTTCCTCCACTACTACCCCAGCAAATCCTTCCAGCCCAATGTTGCCGAGAGGACCCTGCCCCAGGTCAGCCCCCGTCAGCCACCACACCCTCATCATCCGCCGTCCATTTACCTCCCCGATGTGAGAACCAGGCCCGTATAGGGTGAATGGAAAGATAAGTCTAGCGGGGAAGAGGTCAGAAGAGAGAGCCTGGGAACTCCCAAAGGCATCCTGCGCCATGCCACGTGCACCAAGGGGTGTGTGCTCCCTCTGAGCCACATACACAGAAGCCTGGGGTCCCGAGACCTCCCCAGCAACATGCTGGGAAGGGGAAAGAGCCAGGGAATCTGCATGTCTTACACATCCTTGGTGGTTGCGGAAGTCACCCAACTAGGGACTTCTCTTTGAGAATCCAGGTGCCTAAGGAGAGAGGTGGGGAGCAGCACCACAGGGCAGAAACACAGTTTAACCTGGAACACAAGGGTACAATGAGAACTTCTGAGTGGCGAGAGAGTAGTGAAGTGAACCGTCACTATGGACTTGTACTTAGCATACAGTACGTAGTACCAGCCCAGCCCCGTGTGGACTCAGCGTAAGGGATGAGAATGAGTCATCTTCCCAGCCATCATCCTTGGCTTGCACAGCAATGCTCATTCTAGGCAGATCATGTACAGGAGTCACAGGTGGTGGTGGAACCCCGAACAGCGGCTGCTCACTTCTAGTTCTGGGTTCTGCTCAGGGTGGTCCCTGCCCCTCCCCCCCTCCCGCAAGGGTATGGAGACTGTGGAAGGAGCCCCGCGCCACGCCACCCGGGTTCTCACCAGGGCCAGTTCCTTCCTCTAATGAGACCTTTTTTGGTGCTTGCCATAGGAACCTCCCAAATCCTTGGTCACCCCCAAAATCTCATTCTTGTTTGGAGAGCCAAGCGTGGATTATTTATACGATATGGGCACGTCCACCCCAGGCGGAGAGGATCTTAAATCATCACCGCCCCTCTCAAGCACCTTGGATGATGCCCTGGTCCTGGGGACTGCACAATCCCGGGACTCCTTGAGCTGGAAGAGCAGTGTGGCTCACAAGCGAGACACCCCCTCAGTGAAGAGTGCCAGCAGTGACTTAGAGAAAGAGCCGGAGGACATAATAGGAAATGTGGACGCCAGCACCCTTCACAGCATCGACACAAACTTCGAGTCTAACATGTGCCTGCGAAACTACTCTATCCACGTGTCGAAGGACATCCTGGAGAAGAGTGCCCAGGCCTACAGTTCCCTGCCGCACCTCCCCTCCCTCTCAGACAAAGGGACCGTGAGGAAGATGGCACAGACCATGGCTGAGTAAGTCACTGATGCTCTGGGGTGGGGGCGGAGGGTCGCTGCCAGGGTAAGCCATGTATTCAGTGGGTACCCATCACAGCCCTGTGCCAACCCCAGGAGCTGTTTCTAGAGACTGTGTCCTATTGTCTGGGACTCTGCGATGACTAGTTTTATATCAACCCGACATTAAGCTAGAGTCATTTGGGAAGAGGGGACCTCAACTAAGAATATGTCCCTTCAGATTGGACAGGGGGCAAGCCCATGGTGCATTTTTTTGGTTGATGGCTGATGTGAAAGGGCCCCAGCATTGTGGGCTGTGTCACCCCTGAGCTGGTGGTCCTGAGTTGTATAAGAAAGCGGGCTGAGCAAGTCATGAGGATCAAGCCAGTCAGCAGCACCCTCCATGGCCTCTGTGTCAGCTCCTGCCTCCAGATTCCTACCTTGCTTGAGTTCCTGCCCTTACTTCTCTCAGTGACGGACTGTTACCTGGAAGTGTAAGATAAAATAAACCCTTTGCTCTCTAAAATACTTTTTGGCATAGTGTTTTATCACAAGAAACCCTCACTAAGACAGCATCCTTGCAAGGGCACTGTGGTGGGGCTGTATTTTCAACACGGGCAGTATGTGATGTGTATATATTTGTGTTCGCTACACTGTCTGGCACCCACCCCAGCAGAGTCCAGTCCCCATCTCATGAAGTTAAGTGACCCGTGCTAGACAGAAGCCCTGTGTGACCACAGCTGAGGTTGACTCAGGTGACCCACACAGGGAGGTCTGGTGTTATGCTTCTGAATCTCCCAGGGTGGGGACCAGGCTCTCGGAAGGGCCGACGTTGGGTATTTTCAAGGAAGACTCGATACCAGGGTGCAGTATTTCCATGTGGTCAGCACCCTGCATCTCTTGTGTGGAAGAAGATCCTGTCCAGGTCATAGGTGTGGCAACTACCCTGCACATCCCCTCCATCCTGTGATACTGTAACTCTGGTACCTACAGGCGTAAAAACTGCTGGCTGACCATCACCTTGTTGCTGCGTAGAGGAGCTGATCCCAACCTATGCCAGGTGCCCATGCAGGCCCTGTTTCTCGCTGTGAAGGCCGGGGATGTGGATGGGGTGAGGCTGTTGTTGGAGAGCGGGGCCCGGACTGATATCCAGTATCCTCCACAGGTAGGTGTCAGGATTCAGAGGGGCCTCTGAGGCATGATGGATGTCCCCCCACCCCACAGACTCGCAAAAGCCCACAGCTCCTCGGGGCCAGTAGTTGGGCTGATCCACCCTGCCTATAAACATGAGTGTGAGGCATTGGTCTGCTCGCAGTAGTTCCCTGAGCCATGGCTCCACCATTTTAATAAGGGCACCTCATCTTTGCACACATCAGCACAGAACTTCTGTTATCGTGTGAGAAGTGTGCCCCACTTATGCACTGCTGTGAGAGATTCTGGCTCCTTCTGTAGCTGGTCTTCCTGTTTGGGGGTGTTTGACGTTCCATGGCTTATCCACCCTCCTCGCTTTGCTATCTTGGGGCTCACCACAAGCTCTCCTCTGTTTGATAACTGGGGAGCGAGGAGCAGCATGCTTTCTTTTTTTTTTCCTATTGTTTTTTTGGATGCTTTCACAGTAGCACCGTCTGATTTCCCCTTCGGTTGTGTCTGTTCTGTCGCTTGCCTCAATTGCTGCTTCTCAGTAGCTACGGCTGAAAAGGCTGAGAACCTCAGTTGGCTGTCGTGGACACGATCTCCTGCTGGGTGCCACAGCAACAAAAAACTGCTCTCTCTGCTGTAGTCACTCAATCACTCATGTGTTCCAGGGAAGGAACCTAACCGCTCACGTCTTGGTGGTCACCATGTGACAGCTGAGGCTGTTGTCAGTAGTGGGTTTTGTCTGTAGGGGTAAGGACTGGCTGTAGATTTTTTTCACTCTTTGGGGGCCCACCACCCACCCCCTAAATAAACACACCATGGTTTATTCTTATTTATGAATGCCCAGCCTTAGCTTGGCTTGTGTCTAGCCAGCTTTTCTGACTTAAATTATCCTGTTTCTCTTTAACTACATGTTGCCTTTGGGCTTTTTACCTTTCCTTATTCTATATATCTTTCCTTTTTACTCTGTGGCTGGCTGGATGGCTGGCCCTGGCATCCTCATCTTCTCCTTTTCTCGCTCCTCATCCTCTTTTTTTATCGATTTTTCCTCCCATTTATTCTCTCTGTGTGCCAGCCCTGCCTACTCTCTCTCCTACCTAGCTACTAGTCATTCAGCTCTTTAGTAGACCAATCAGGTGTTTTAGGCATGCAAAGTAACACAGCTTCACAGAGTTAAACAAATGCCACCGAGAAGGATGTAACACATCCTTGCATCATTAAGCAAATCGTCCGCAGCATAAATATCACATAGTATCACATCTTTTTTTTTGCGGGGTGGGAGTAGGGGGGGCGGTCACCACAGGGTTTCCCTATAACTTTGGAGCCTGTCCTGGAGCTCTGTAGACCAGGCTGGCCTTGAACTCACAGAGATCCGCCTGCCTCTGCCTCCCAAGCGCTGGGATTAAAGGCATGCACCACCACCGCCCGGCATAAAGGTATCACATCTTAAACTAATAGTCTACAACACCTGCTTGCTCGTGGGTCTGGAGCCTTCATGCCTGAGTTAGCAGCTGCAGGAGCGAGTCATAGGTCATGTGCCCTATAGAGCTAATGCTTCCCAGCATTTGAATATTCCCCTGCCTCATCACATCCACCCACTGTGGACTCTTCTCTGCTTTCCGGACTAACCACACCCTGCCTTCAGGGTGTGGTTATTTATTTATTTATTTATTTATTTATTTATTTATTTATTTATTTATTTATTATGTATACAATGTTCTGTCTGTGTGTATGCCTGCAGGCCAGATGAGGGCACCAGACCTCATTACAGATGGTTGTGAGTCACCATGTGGTTGCTGGGAATTGAACTCAGGACCTTTGGAAGACGAAGCAATGCTCTTAACCATTAACTGAGCCATCTCTCCAGCCCTCCAGGCACTTTTATTCAGGGACACCTTCCTATTTGAGTGGGATCGCACTGAGGGGAACTAGACTGGGGACAAGCGGAACATGTCTTCTGACTTCTCTGTCTGGGCCCTCTCAGTTGCTGGCATTCAATCTGAGAGCAGGGTCCCCACCCTCCATGGCCATTAGCTGTTGGAGGTCAGAGACCATCCACCAGGGACCAAATTCAGACAATGGAGAGAGGGACACCATGGGGAGAGTCAGAAGGCTGTCGGATGGTGTTGTCTGAACCAGATCCTTCCTGGCAGGGACACGGAGGTGGCACTCTTAGAAGATAGTGTCAGACAGACGGCCTAAAACCATCTGGGTTCAAGCCAGTTGATTTTCAAGCATTCAGAGCTGTAACCCTGGATGCTTGTGACTCACATGGCATGTGGAGAGCATCCAGCTCATCCACTGTCCGTGGGCATTTGTTGATATCCGCCCTCCTGGGCCTCCGTGTCCTGCGCCCAGGGGCTGGTGAGGAGATGGTGTTGTGGAAACTTGAAACGGTTGCAGAAAGGTATGCATCCTCTCCTCTGCTCAGGCAGCAAGGACCCTGACAAACCCCAAACCAGGGCCTCACCTGCCTGGCTGCAGACTGGGTTTCACACTTCCTCCGCAGCTGCAGTCTCTGACCCCACTCCACATCGCAGTCTCGCTTCCCGGGGAGGAGGGCGTCAAGATCACGGAGCTGCTGCTCCACGCCGTCACTGACGTGGATGCCAAGGCGGCTGACCAGGACGACATCTACAAAGCTGGCAAGGTGTGGTTCTGTTTGGATCTGCAGCAGCTTTGCCTGCTGACAAAGAGACCCGCGAGCGAGCTCTGATCGCCGTGTTCCTGACCACGGCCCCTCCTACTGTGGGCAGGCCAGATGAGTCAGCACCCAACAGTGGCCCTGGGAGGAAGCAAGCTTGACACGCTTGGGAGACTCCGGGCAAAAATAATTGACTAAAGGGCTGGCGATGTCGCCAGGCATGGTGGCACATGCCTCTAATTCCCAGTACTCGAAAGGCAGAGGTGGGCAGATCTTTGTGAGCTCCAGCACAGTCTAGTCTACATAGCAAATTCATAGGGAGAGACCCTGTCTCAGCAAGTGGGGGCGGGGAGTCTGGGGCTGGAGCTCAATTGGTAGCCCGGTTTCCTCGATATCACATAGCAACGAAACAAAGACACCATCACCACCACCACCACAACAAAAACAGGCTTGGTGGTGCATGCCTGTGAGTCCAACCCTCCAGAGGGTGTTCTGAGTGCTGTGGGAGTCACGTGGCTCTGGGAGGATTCGGAGGGGGTGTGCGGAGGGCTCTGTGGGAAGATACCTACAGTCTGCCAGCAGGCACTCCTGGACACATAGGATCTCTCTCAAACCTTGTGTTTACCGCAGAATGACCTCCTGCCCTCAAGCCTGAAGCTCAACAATGAGCCAGGCCCACCCAGAAGCTACTACACGGTGCACTCCTTAGTCCCAGAGGAGGGTGGGCGCACGGCTCTGCACGTGGCCTGTGAGCGGGAGGACAACAAGAAGGTGAGCAGCCATGGAGCCCTGCCGTGGGGTTGGCTGGCTTCTCAGAGTGTGGAGTGTGATGGTCTGGGCAAGGAGGGGACTGAGCCCTGAGCCCTGAGCCCCAAGGGGTGCTGTGTGAGGGATGTTAGGCCAGGCAAGAGCTGTGTTCAAATATGGCATGTATGTGTCTATAAGCTTTCACCTCTAAGTTGGTGTGTGTATGTTCATGTATCTATTACATGTATCTAATACATGTATGTTCATGTATTAATGTGTGCACATTCTCTCTAGAACCCCAGAGGGCAGCTGTGAACTCTGGGAACAGGGGCAGGGAGATTCCAAGAAGGCAGGCTGACCCAGGCTCCGGCCAGCGTGAGGCATCGGCCTGAACAAACAATTTTCCCCTCGTGTGTATTTCAGAATGAAAAGTCCTGGGAAAGTAGGAGGCACTAACGTGGCACTATCATTAGGTAGTGGAGACGTCAGTGGCGTGGGCATGAAGTTCAGAGTCCATAGTTGAGGGATTCGAAGCTGCGGTAGTCAAGCTATTACACCTCCCTTATCTGGTGAAGATGGAGAAGCTTTCCCAAGAGCCCCTCCACAGATTTCTGGCATGTCATTGGCCAGTCACTAAGGCATCAGGGAAACAGGCTGGGGAAGGAGACTGGTCCCCAGCTCCTAGGGTTTGTCACATTATGAGGGTATAGTGTCAGCAAAGTGTATAGAACAGCTAGAGAGAAGCCCCTGCGGTAGGGAAAATAGAGGGACCACTGTGTAACCGACGGTACTGGGGAGAGGCTCCCACGTGAGCCCAGGTAAAGGAACTTCCCTCCATCATCCCAGTGCTTTTCCTCTTTCCTTCCTGTAAATGAATGCTTGGAGTCTGTCTGAGCATCCTCCATCTCCCCTGCCCCATGTCCCTGTTCGGAGTTTTTGCTTAGGTGGTGCCGGTGCAAGGAGCCAGCAGTCGAGTGACCGGCTTGACTTTAAAGGTGGCGATAGTGTTATTGATGGTGTGTAGGGGAGCCTCTGATTTCAGGTGCTTCTGCCTGTCTTCCCACAGTGTGCCAGGGACATAGTCCGGCTCCTTCTCTCACACAGAGCGAATCCAAACATGCTGTGGAGCGGCCACTCCCCGCTCTCCCTGTCCATTGCCAGTGGGAATGACCTGGTGAGCCTCTCGGTACCCACGGGCCTGACTCCTGCACACCTGTCCACCCAGTGCCTGTCTTGTGTATGTGGTGTTCATGTGCCCAGCTCCTGTGTACATGTGCACCAGGCAATTGTGCTTTTCCTGCCACCATTGACCCCTTTCCTCCAATCAGCCACTGGGTTTGCTGTGTCATTTTCCACTTCTCCGTCTACTGGTTGGTTCATCTACCCAATCTCCCACTTACTAACCCATCCAGCCACCTACCTGCCAATCTAACCACATAGCTACTCAGCCTTTCCCTTACCTACCCAGATGTCCCTCTACCTATCCACCTACTCGTTAATCCACCCTCCCCCGGCCTACACAACCTCTCGCCCATCCTTCCTTTCATTTAACTTTTGCTTACTGAGCACCTTCAATGGGAAGGAAGGAACCACTAAGAGCAGTAGGTTTTGAATAGAGCCTCTGCTTTGAGGATCCCCTGACACACATCAGAGCTTGGGGAATCAGGCCCTACACCAGCATGCAGCACAGTTTTAGATATTGATGAGTATTGTGGAAGAAAAAGGAGAGGTGGGGAGGAGCAGGCAAAGGGCCCGGACAAGATGGCGCTCCTGGCCAGTGGTACGTACCTGCCCGAGAGCCACGCTCTTTCCTGGGCTAGAAAGTGAGACATGAGCAGGACCCATCAGAGCAGCTGCCTTGGAGCAGCACCAAGAGAGTGTCATTCATAACCAGGCCCTGGGTAGAACTGCAACTCCTCCCTAAGGAGCTTCACCATGATCCTTTCCACCCAGTATGTTCCCTGTGGGTGGGACCTGTGGATCGTACCCAGGGTTATGGTTGCTGAGGAGTCTGTCTGTGTGTCCAGGTTGTGAAGGAGCTCCTGTCCCAGGGAGCTGACCCTAACTTGCCTCTGACCAAAGGCTTGGGGACTGCCCTATGCGTTGTATGTGACCTGGCCTACGAGCAACAGAGGAGCACTGAGAACAAGATTGCCCTGGTGAGCGGAAGCAGGGGAGGATGCAGGGGACGAGGTAGGGGGATGGTGAGTACTGGCTGGGGTCAGGGTGGGATAGGCTGCGTCATCTTAAGATCACGTCTTGGTTAAAATAGACTAAAGGACCCAGCATCCTGCAGCCAGCACCCGCCTCCCACAGTGCTTGGGAAATGAGATGGTGTTAATCTGTTGACAGTGTCTGGACCTGGCAGGTCCGCTTCTGCATTGTGGGCTTTTTGGAACCCAGGGTTTGTGACCTGTGTGAATGAAATATGCTAAGAAAGTGTAGACATTTGTATCTTTCCAGAATGCCTGAATGTATTTATTTAGGTGTTTTTTGGTGTGTGTGTGTGTGTGTGTGTGTGTGTGTGTGTGTGTGTGGTCCTTGTTATGTAGCCTCTCCCAGTTTCAAATCTGTAACCTTTTGTCTCAGCCTCCTAAGGGCTGGAATTACAGCTGTCCACCACCACACCCAGCTGGGGTTTATTGAATAACAGCCACACCTAGACCACACCTAATCCACATCCTCCTGATTCCACTGGTCAGCCAACTGCAGCCATCACCGTTTCTTTTATTGTATTCCAGTCTTGGTTGTGAACTCTGACAACTCTCAGGTCACGCATTGCACTGCACATAACAACATGCACAGGCTAAGGCATGGTTCAGAAACGGGTGACGTGGAGGTGTTGTGTCCCCCCCCCCCCGTGTGCTGACAGAGGGCGCTTCTGACTTACGTAAGCTGGACACAGCTTTTGAAGGCTGATTGATGCTCCACTGTATGTCCTTGCCACATTCTGTCTATCCATTCACGATGTCACTGTGACCATGAATGGAGTCAGGGAGGGCTCTCTTCCAGGGAGTGCCATCTTAGGATGAGGCTAGGTCAATCTTGTCTATCGCATTTGTCTCTGACTTCCTCACACACATGGGGCATGGCTACCCTGTAGAAAGCAGGGGACAACGATCCTTCTGGGCAGCTGTGCTCTCTGGCTGGGCGGTGCCCTTTGGCTGTCTTTCCGCTGTTCAGTGAGTAGTGTTCACAGGACCTGAGAGCCATGCCCATCATGACGTGGTCACGCGTGGAACTGCCCTGCACAGTCCAGTGTTGCACGTGGCTTCTGTCACCCTTCCAGTAGCCCTGTGTACTTAACAGATTCTGCGTTTTCCAGATTGACCGGCTGATTAGCTACGGGGCAGATATTCTGAAACCTGTGATACTTGTGCAAGGTGACAGGATGGCAGTGGGGACAGCTGTGGACTATGGCTACTTCAAATTCTACCAGGTGTGGCTTCGTTTCCTGAGCACGGCCCCTCTGAGACTTGGCTTCTCTTGGGCAAATCTAGGAGTCCACAGCCAAGGCTGGTCTTCCGGGGAAGACGACCTCATGATGATAAACAGGTGCTTTGGGCACTTGTGGGCAAGTGGCCCTCTGTGTCCTCGGTCACATTAACCGGGGATGGAGAGGTGGACTGCTCACTCAGTTACTCTGCAGTCTGGGCTGGAGGTGGCCTGCAGTTCTTAGTGAGCCTTGAGTGTTCTTGGCTGGCAAGTGACAGCCCCAAGGACCCATAGTGACCCTGTGCTCTGTCGTAGGACCGGAAGATCGCCCACTGTCCCTTCCATGCTCTGATGCCAGCAGAGCGGGAGATATTCATGGCCCGGAAAAGGCTGCTAGAATATATGGGCTTGCAGTTGCGGCGTGCCGTCCTTGGCAAAGAGAATCAGATGGACATGAAGGCGCTGTACCTGAGCAAACGGGGTAGGTGAGGCTCGTCAGGGTGCACGGCCTAGCTCTGCTCTTGCCCCCAGCACCCTCATTCTTCAGGCCTCTATCCGCTCACCCACATCCTTTCCACACCTCCCCCACTGACGATGTCCCTGATGGTTTCACTCTCAGTCACGTCAAACTGCAGCCTGCCCTGTTCCAACCTTCTCACACATGGCTACACGTCCGCTGCTCGTCCCCAACACCCCGATTACCCACCGTGCACATAATCTTCATGCCCACAGATGCTTTCACTCACATTGTCCCCAAAGCACACCTATCCACCCACATGAAACTCCCACACATGAGCCACTGCCTCCACCATACACCCTACATCCATACACACAAATACCTGCTTCAAAAACATGTTGGGTCCACTTATCTCTGCACATATACCAACCTGTACACCTTCCTGATGGCTACAGCTTCGGCCACAATTAAATATAATCCACTCTTTCCCCTACAGAGTAGCCCACCCCTACCCCACGACCATATCTGTCACACACATGCACACCTACCAACCTGCACACTCACACCCCAATATCCTGAACACCCCCTACACCCACTCATCCTCCCTATCTCCCATGCTCACATCCATCTATCCCTGTTCTCCACAAATAGGTCTCAGCTACACACCCACGCTTACACACAACCATCTACACACCCACGCTTACACACAACCATCTACACACCCACGCTTACACACAACCAAACTACCGCCCTCCCTTATATACACACAACTAGCTCCCCCCAACACACAATACTTATGTCCCACCCATAAACCTGCTAGCACATTTGTGGCCAGAACCTAATTATTGTCCACGTACACACACACACACACACACACACACACACACCAACTATTCCTGTACCCTTGTCCCTGCCCACACTACTAACTCATCCTGACGCAAACAGCTGTCCCATGTGGACACAGATGAAGAATGAGGAGTTCTGGCTGGTGTGACTGGAAGGTGATGCCTGTATTCGTATGCAGTCTCTACTGTGGGGGCACAGGTTGTGCCTTTGCTATGATACCACTGAGAATGCTGGGCCTCTGATCTCTCACAACCGCTCCTAGGTAGGGGACTGGCTGAGGGAAGCTGGCTGAGAAGACCTGACCAGACAACCTCTCCTTTCCCTCACTGAGTAGATCCCGAAGTAGGGATATCACCCACGGAGAGGTTTGCCATCCCCCACTGTTTCCAGAGCCTTGGCACAGTGCTGTAAAGCAGTAAGCTTTGACAGAGAAATGAACTCATTTTCAATAGCGCATGGACCAGTTCAGGCCGGATGGTGAGATGAACCTCTCAGGGAGTTGGTCCACTGGTACCACAGGCTGAATTGCAGGACGACTTACCACTAGAAAGATCCAGGAGAAATGAGGGCAGAGGAGCAGTCCGGAGTTTAGAACAAGCTCAGGCACCGGCCTTGGAGACTTGCCCCTGAAATAGCCACAAAGTGACTGACGCACTCCAAGCGGTTACTTCTGAAACCAGTGGAGTAACCAGCCCAGCACTGGTGGAGCTGATACAAGTAGTCATGGACAGAGACAGAGAGGGTGACTGGGGCCATGCCCTAGGCTGCACTTCATGCTGTGGGATGGGGACACTTCACAACCCAGATAACCACCAAACAAGTGAACAGCAGCAAGCCTGGGCTGAGTGTGGGATTAGGACCCAACACAACACTAGGACCAACACAACAAGATGCATGAAAAGAAAGAGAGTCTCACCCATGTGCGAGCATGAACCACAGACACACCTGGCAAGGACCCAGATGTCAGCTTTAACAGCAGAACCATTATAAACATGTTAAAAAAAAAACAAAACACATTGTAAAGAAGTAAAGGAAGGTACCCTGACAACACCTTGCATAGTAGAAAATATCAGTAAAGAGTGGAAATTATCAAAAATACCAGTTGGGAATTCCAGTGTTCACACTCAGTTCAGCCCCCTAGTCAAACATTCTCTTAGAGGGTCTTGGCTATAACTGAAAAAAAAATCATCGAGCCAGAAGACTATAAAGGGATGAGTTCAGTCTGAAGAGGAGAGAAGAAGGTCCCAAGATAAAGGCACCAGGTTCAACAGAAGTGTGGCACCTATGAGCTCATCAGCACTCGTGGTGGGATTCCAGGAGAGGAAGAGAAAGAGGCAGGAAGTGGTCAAAGATGTGTGAGCTACAGTATCCGAGGGACACTAAAAGTGCTAATCAGTACATTCCAGAAGATCAATCCCTAAGTACAAAGAAATCTAGAGACACTTTATAATGAAATGTCAGAAACCCCCGAAGATCAGGAGGACATCAGAGCATCAAGAACAAAGATGTCTTAGTCCTTACAAGGGAGTACCAGTAGTTGACCTCTCATCAGGCACTGCTCTTTTGCTTTAAAACTATAGTTAACTTTTCTGTGTGTGTGATTGTTTTGTCTGCACGTAGGTATGTGCATCACTTATGTGCCCAGGGCCCAGAGAGGCCAGAAGAGGGTGCTGGTGGTTCCCTTAGACCTGGAACTGCCATGTAGGTGCTGGCAACTGAACTCAGGCTCTCTGAAGAGCAGCCTGTGCTCTTAACCACTGAGCCACAGAAATTACTCCTGACTAAGAAGTTTTCTTTATAGTTAGCAAAACTACCCTTAAAGAAAGAAGCCAAAACAAAACCATTCCTGGATAACAGAAGTCAAGAGCTGTTAGCAGACCTGCTCAATGAAGAGTGTGAGAAGTTCTGAAAGAAGAAACGGTGGCTGTACGCAAGAGCATAGTTCTTCCTTCTCCTCTTCCTGATGGGTGTAGCTCTCATACAATAACAGATCTAGTGCCCACCTTTGCCATGGTAGCCTGGCACTGTCTGAAGACCCAAGACACACACACTAACACACAACAAAAACGCAACACCCCACTATATAAGGTTTCTGCAACTGGTTCAAAGACCGTGCAAGGAATAAGAGAACAATTAGTCAACAAAATCCACTAAGTTCCATGCCAACAGATCATAATATCGAATGCTAAACTGGGGCCTGCTTTTCCTCTTCATGCTGCCAGTTCATGGAAGCAGGGAGTTCACTACAGGCTGGCATAGCCGAGAAAACCCCAACAGGAGGCCTTTCTTCTAGAAATCCCCAATCGGAGGTCTTTTCCTCCAGAAATCTCCCACAGGAGGCCTTTCCTTTCTGGAAATCACAGAGGACAGCGGTCTTCATGCCATCTTTAGCTGCTCAGTCCACAGGCCAGGCTCTACACTGAGTGCACGCCCCCTGTGACGGGAAGAGAGACTCTGCTGTTGCACCTAATCTCCCTTGCTGGACACAGAGAGGCACGGCCTCAATTTCAGTGTTGATGAAGATCCTGGGACCCCGACCACCTTGTCCAGTTGATGGGGCAGGATTCCATGCCAGGAGACGCAAGCTGTGAAGACCTCCTACTCTGCACATGGTACTCAGTTCCTAATGTGATGTGTGCCATTGTCTCCACGTGTGCCATTGGCTCCAGGACCTCAGCTCATATTACTCAGAGGAAAAGCCCGTTGAACAGAGAGTCCTAAATCTCTCTCAAGGATGTAACATCATTGTAACTGAGACTGGCCTGTTGGTGTCCTTGGAGCTACTAAAGGTTTTGAGGGTAACTGTGAAAAGAGTGGCAGCCCAGCTGGCGGGACAAGTAGGACAACTGTGACTAAGAGCCAGTGAGCATGGGGGAAGTGGCTGGAAAGAGCAAACAGCCAACACCGATCTGGGCCTGTCCTTGCAGCCAGCTCTGATTGGCTGTGTCGGTCTTTTGAGCAAGTTCTGATAGGAAGAAGCACAGGAGGAAGCCAGAGACAACCAATCAGTGATTCAAAGAATTAAACGGCCTGGTGTAGTCAGGGAAGAGCCCTGCTCAAGCCACCGTCATCCTGTGGCGACCGTGGAATTCCCAAGGCTGCACCTTCCAAGGAGCAGCGTAGTACTGGGAGCAGGGGAGAAGAGCTCTGTCGGTTACTGTCCTCATTGCTGTGATGAAACCCTGAAGAGAGCTACTTCAAGGAGGAAGAAATTAATTTGATTCGTAGTTTAAAAAGGGACTATAATCCATCATGGTGGGAAGGCATGGCGACAGGAGCTTAGAAGCAGCTGGTCACGTGACACTTGCAGTCAGGAAGTAGAGAGAGGTTAATGCTGCTGTTCCAAGTTGCTTTCTCCTCTTTACTCATTCATGGCCCACAGCCTAGGGGCTGGACCCCGCCTGCATCAAGGGTGGCTTTCCTGTGTCAGCTAAACCTGTCTGCTGTCTCTGGCAATTCTAAATTCTGCTGCTTGCCTGTCAAGAGGAAGGATCGCTAGTCCAGTCATTGTCAACTTGGCTTCTAAACATATCACCCTTAGTTTTATTTTTATTACCTTTAGGTTGTGTGTGTGTCTGTGACGGGGGAATGTGCGCTTTGACACACACGTGGTGGCCAAGACAACATGTAAACATCAAGAATCAGTTCTCTCCTTTTATCACGTGGGTAGCAGAGATTGAACTCTGGCGGTCAGGTATGGTGGACAGCGCTGTCCGCCTGTTGAGCCCTCTCTCCAGTCCACACACCACCTTGAAATAATAGTGTTCTACTGGCTTTCCTAGGGCCTCATTCTCATCTCATAGCGCATGGGGTGAACCTCCCCATTCTAAAAAAGAGGACCAAAGATAGTGTGGTGATGCGGATGACAGTGGCCCCCATAGGCTCATGAGTTTGAATGTTCGGCCCTCAGTTGGTGAAATCACTTGGGAAGGATTAGGGGGTGTGGCCTGGTTGGAGGAGGTGTGGCACTGGGGCAGGCTTTGAGATTTTCAAAACCCTGAGCCATTCCCAGTTAGCTCTGTCTCAGGTTTGTGGATGAAGATGTAAACTCTCAGCTACTGCTTTAGCAGCCGTGCCCGCCTGCCTGATGCCATGCTCTCTGCCATGATGGTCACCGACTCTAGCCCCTCTGAAACTGAGTCCCAAATAAACTCTTCGGTAGCTTCTCCTGGCCACAGTGTCCGATCACAGCAATATAAAGGTAACCAAGGCAGACAGCAAGAGAAGATCGACGTAAAGCAAGACCAAATCTCAACAAGGCAAACACCAAAGCCTACAGCCCCATTTCTGCACATCTGGAGATTTTCTCGAACTATATGGACTCCCAAAAGCTTTGGCTAGCCCCACCTCAGGTTCTACTGCACCTCATATCATCTCTCTCATGCTAGCTCTGTTCTCCTCACTAAACTTGCTGCTCTCTCTCACTGCTGATCCAAATAAGAACAGCTAACAGTGACCGTGCCACAGCCCGAGTGCCATACTGTCATCCGCTAAAGAAATTTCTACATTAGGGATTCACCCTCCCCCACACTCTGAAGACATGGGTCGAATGGAGGTGGGTTCTTTGCCAGAGTATAACCTGAATAAACTCCAGTCCAAGTCTCAAGGGAGCCCTGATCTTCTCAGAAACTTCACGAGCTGAGCCCCCACCGCCTGTGGTTCTTTATTCCTTTAGCCGTTCTCGTTTTCCAGACTCCCCCCAGAAAGGCCCGCTGAGCTCCATTTGCAGCTGTCTAGGGCTAGTCTATCCCTCCGTTCCAGACTCTTCCACATTCCTCCCACACATCAGTTCCTCCACAGGACCAGATCCATCACAGCAACAGCCTCAGCCCCTGGTACTGTTTTCTGGATTAGTTACTTTCCTCGTTACCATGACAAAGCACCCAACACATGCCACTTCAGGGAGAAAACATTCACTTTGGTTTACAGTTCAAGAGGGAAGTGGTGCTGACAGAAGCAGGAAGTGGCTGGTCACCTTACGTCCTCAGTCCAGCAGCTGACTGAGTGAGATGAACGCTGGTCTCGGCTCATGTCTCCTTTTTATTTAGTCTGGGCCCCCGTCTATATTCAGGATTGGTCGAGCCATGTTGGTTGAGCCTGTCTGGAAATGCCCTCCCGGACATGCTCAGAAGTTTGTCTCCTAGGTGATTTTAAATCACCAAACTGACAAGATTGGCCACCACTGTGGACTCTACCAATTCAGGTTCCTGAGCGAGTGACAACTGGCCTCTGAGAACGAGCAGGGAAAAATAACCAGAACTTCAGAGACAGATGGGAGGTCATCAGGGTGACTCCTTTAGAGTCTGCGCACTGGGCAAGGCTGCCTGGTAGCCTTTAGTGGTGTAGCAAGGCAGCTCTTGAATGGAAGTGGAAGGTAACAGTAGGACCTAGGCAGGGGCTGCAGGTAGGTAAGCCCTATGAGGTACAGGTGGTGGCCACGGGTGAGGACCCCTCTCCTAGCTGCTGTGCTCCCCTGCCCACGGGGTGCTAACTCAGCTCTCTCCACAGCGGAGCTGTCCCCCAGCCACCGGATGAAGAAGAGGAGCTCCAGCGTGCCTAAGTCCTCAGCCACAGAAAAGCAGCAGTGAGTGGGTCCCTGGGGGCCACCTTGTCTCTCTGTCCTGAGCAGCAGCACCTTGGCCAGGCAGCCCGGCATGGAGGCACAGGCTCCGGCTGGAATGAGGCTAAGAGATGAGGTCTCAGAGCACACTTAGTGAATTGGGTTGTCTGGGGGTGGGACACGAGCTCTGCATCCTCAGGAGGATGGAGGGTGGCCACCTCCCACGGTAGAGCACAACCCAGCTCAACTACTGTTTTTCTGGGAAGTCCCATCATCCTCTTGCAGGGTGTTTCTGTGGCAGACTCTGTAGTCACCTGTACTGTGTGCCTTCTGGGGGAGGACCCATACATACTCGTGGAAACATCTTCACCATCAATCTGGAGGGACAGGGCAGGGATAGAGAGGGCGGTGGGGAGCATCTCCTCTGGAAATGGAGGTTGGTGTTGAGTCTTACCCCACCCATGAGCTCTGAGGTCTGCCCTCGTGTAGCTGACTCATTGCAGCCATGCTACTCATGACCTGTTTCTCTGTGCTGGTAAGCTGCCATCCAGCCGCCATGTTGGATGCGCAGGCCTTGCCTGAGCAGCCTTTATGGCAGAACCTGTGGTGAGCCCAAAGGCTCCGTGTGTATTAACTGTTGAGAATAACTGTGTGGAGACCATTGTGGGTGGGGACATCAGGGCTTCTGTTCATATGTGGTAGCTGCTTTGCCTGGTGGGATGTGTGGACATGACTGAAGACCTTAGGAGCTCAGGTGTGGGCACAGACCTGACCTTGGGATTCTGTCACAGCCTTGCCTTTTACAAGTTTTGCTACCAGTGTGGTCGCTCCATTGGGGTCCGCCTCACACCCTGTCCCCGCTGCTATGGGATCCTGACCTGCAGCAAGTACTGCAAGACCAAGGCCTGGGCCGACTTCCATAAAAAGGACTGCAATGACATCATGATCTTGAGTAGGTTGGGTGCCATGTTGGGATGGGATGGAGAGGGAGGGGCCTTCTACTGCCTCCCAGGACAAAGATGTAGGCCTGGGGAGTGGGTGGGGGAGAGAATCGCCATCTCCTTTAGAAGCTCTTTCTTGCTGTTTTCCTGGAATTTACAGCCCAGACTGATGTGTGTGTGTGTGTGTGTGTGTGTGTGTGTGTGTTTGTGTGTGTTGAGGGGTGGAAAGGGAGGACAGAGCAGGGAACCATCCTGGCTCTTCACCTGTGGTGATGTCTCTATGCATGGCCACTACCTGGAAAGTGGTCATGTAACTTCCTTGCAGAGCTGAGATATGGATGCCAGGTGATTTGCTGTCACTGGGCATCTGCTAGTCACGTGCAGCACAAGATGGTGCTTGCCGTAGGGGCTGCTTCTAGAGTGTCCACTTAGCAGCCCCCCTTAGAATTTCTAGCAATGTGGGTTCCAACAGGTGTCTGCTTCTATGAATGGCATCCTTGATCCTTTCTCCTGGGCTCTGTCCTCCCCTCCATCCTCCTCCCCCTGACTCTATGCCCTTCCCCTCCATCCTCTTCTCCCTGACTCTACTAAAGCGGTGAATGGCACAGGGGTCTGGCTATATTTTAATACTGGCATTTTAGGGGACATTATCCATTGTCCTGGACTTGGCACTTGCCAAGTGGCTGGGCTACTCCTCTATAAAACCCTAAGTGGGATTTACCTAGAATTTGGTAATAGCTTTTGCCTTGCAGATCTTGCAGGCAGTTGTCTTTGAAGGGTGACCATAGCCAGCCCTTCCTATTGTTGCAGGCAGCACTTACAAGTACTTACTGGGCAAAGCATAGAGAAGTTGATTGCAGGCCGTAGCTGAGTGAGGTAGGGGGCTCACTCACGGGTAACCCGTAGAGAGGGGGCGGCTCAGGGAGAGAAACATTTTGGTCTAGGAAGCAAGGCGTAGTGGTCACTGCTCCAGGGCCTGGCCTCCTTAGGGACACTCCAGATTCATCTACCCCTTGAGTCTCTTGCTCAGGCCCAACAGTTGGCCCTCCATACCCCTCCCTGTGCCTCCTCTTATCCATCCAGTGCCCCATTTGGACCACTCGATTTGGAGGGCGGCAGAATCCCCATGAAGGGACAGCGCTTGGTGCTGAGCCTGGGGAGGAGCCCAGGGTTGCACCCTGTGATGGCCTCATGCAAGAAGTGTGTGTGCTACTGGAGCTGCATGTCACAACAGTCTTTATCCTCCAGACCGGCAATAAAGTAACCTATGGTGTATTCTCAAGTCTGTGTCCTGGGCCAAGTCTCAGAATCCCTGTCCATGCTGGTTATGACTACCCTGATAGTCTCTCATAAGGCCTGTGCTGTGCAGATCAGGGGTAAAGACTCTGCTGGAGAGCTGACTGCAAGACAGTGACAGCTCCTGGCTCATGCTGGCACTGGCTCTCCCAGTTGGAGGCATCCCCCGGTCCCAAAGAACCGTTCTCTGCTGTCATAGGACTCCAACTCCCTATGGGGTCCAGGGTACTCTCGTGGTGCGTTAGTTGCATGTCTGCCATTTGCTCAGCTTGTCCTGCAGCCACAGTGGAAGTCACAGGGACTGATGAGGGTAAAGGGACAGGAGGAGAGGAAGGCAGTGTGACCAAAGGCTGGCAAGTCTGCCCCGGAGAATCAGTTTCGCTTTCAGGGTGACAAAGAGGGCAGGCAGGCAGGGAGGACTGTAGCCACTTGCCTGAAGGTAGACAGGCCTAGGGGTGCCTGGGGGAGGAAGTGGGGCAGAGAGCTCAGGACTGGAGAAGAGGTGCAAAGGGGGCTACAGAGCCTGAGAGGACTGGGGAAGACACCGGCTGGGCAGCCTGTCTCCTGGCAGCAGCACAGCAATACTGGTGCCTGGGTTTTGAATTCTACTCTAAGGGGGAGGTTCATGGGGGGGCAGGTAAGGCATACATATGTAGGTAGGGAGGACCATAGCCAGAGGAACAAGCTGTTCCTTTGTGGAGCTCAGCCACAGATAGCTTTCCAAGAGGAACTCCTGACAGGCAGGGACTGGAGCTTTGTCCCCTAGCACTGATCGGTGGTTACCATGGGTGACCCAGCTCTGTGTTCTAGAGTGCTAGCATTGGTGGGCCTTCCCGGTTGGGGTGCTGGTGCCCATGTAAGCAGCCAGGGTGCACGAGCATCCCACTTCCAGTCCATTAGCAAGGAAGGAGCTTCCACGCTTCTTATGGAAAGCAAGAGCAAGCAAATGCAAATGACAGTTACCTTGATACCAGCAAGGATCTCCAGACATGCAGGGATGCAGAGACTAGCCAGGGACACACACACATACATACCCAAAAGTAAGGGCATTCCTCTGTTCCAAACAAGGCCATGGACACCTTTTATTTGTACTTTTTTCTACAGCATTTTCTCCAAGTGAAAGCCCTACCATGTTTTACCTAAAATATGTGCTAATTGTTTTCATTTTATCCTGTATGGATGCTTTGCCTGCACGAATTTATGTATATTAATGCCTGACTGATGACTGTGGAGGCCGGAAGGGGGCATTGCAGATGGTTGTGGGCTACCATGTGGCTGCTGGGTGTTGAACCTGGGTCCTCTGGAAGAGCAGAAAATCGGCTCTTAACTGCTGAGCCAATTTTCCAGCCACCCCTAATTGTTTTAAAGGAGATACTAGTGACAACCATATTAATCTTAGGGCCCACTCTGAACACTTTGGGGAATATATTTAATCTGTGGCTGCACACAGCCCTCCAAGATGCCATGCACACATGCGCACGCACACGCACACACACACACACACACACACACACACACACACCTCTCCACTGAGTTCTGCCTTGAACAGTATGACGGTTACTGTGGCCTAAAGCTTACTTTCTAGTGCACTTGTTCCACAGTTTCTCAATTAGTCGTGGAGGCTGGCTGGAGTGACAGATTATAACTCAGGCCATTTTGTCCTTCAGTCTACAGAGGGTCTCACACACGCGTGCACACACTCCTTGGGGTTTTATCCCTTCCGTCGGTTTCCAGGAAGCTTCCCTGTGTTCTGAAGTGTGCTCTCGGAGGTTATGTCGGTCTAAGAGAGGTGGGTGCGTGTGTGACATCTGTCCGTGTTGGTGTGAAATTTAGGTTCTTTCATCTTCTCCCTCACACCTCTGGTGTGGCGAACTCGGTGGCATGGGGACTCCTTTTTCTGCCTCACCTGTAAAGTGGCTCCTTGCAGCCTGAGCTGTACCGCGTCAAAGTTCTCAGATCCCTCCATCCCTGAGGCTGAGGGAGCTGTCGGCTGATGAGGCTGTAAACAGGGGTGACTTATTTCTGCTGTCCATAGCTGTTTTAGTATGTCACCAGTCCACCTGTGGTTTCATTGTATGCCTGGAACTGAAAGGTCCTGCGTCTTCCCTAAGATGGCCAGTGGTGACCGGCGGTCATGTCTCTCCCTGTGAACTGCAGGTGACTCCTAAGCCTGTGGCCTCAGCCTGCAGGGCTGTGATACCTTTTCTTGTCTGCTGGACAAACCAACCCACTCACATCTCCCTGAAGCTTTTTTAGATATGATTGCGGATTTGCTTGTCGAGCTCAGTTATCTTGCTGGAAGTTTGCAGTTGGCTGGTTTCGTGAGAGACAGTGGGGAACCTGGAAGTACCAAGACCTCGGGGTTCAGTGTGAGGCTGCACTTCCATCGCTTTTTTCACGTGGAATTCGTTGATGGCTCCTCTCTGGCTTTCGTATCACATCTTACCTGTTGAAGTCAGCTTATCCTTGCCCTCAAAAGCAAAGCCCAGTGGAGCCCTGTCCCTCCCATCCTGATTATCCTGCACAATGTTCCTGGCTTCTCTGTCCCCTCCTGGCCTTACTGCTCTGGGGTCTCCCTGCCACTGCAGCAATGCCTATCTTTAGCACCCCCCCCCAGACTTGCTGGCCCCTTGTGGCTCCCTGCTGTGTCCACCTCCCCTGGGTGGCTTTCGCTGGGTCCTCTGTGCCTTTCCTGCTAGTCATAGGCTCAGAGATGCATTGCCTCTTCTGGATCAACTCTGTTGTGAGCCGGCACCTTTTAGGTCATGGGACATGGTGGCCTGGTCCCTGTGCCTCAGGCTCCCACATTCCAGCTACATGTCTGTATATTGGTGGAAAGAAGGATCGAGTGACAGGGGGTAGGTAGGGCAATGCATACATGGATGGGGTCGCTCATTAAGCCAGGAGGAGTCTTGTGGCCCTGGGCATATGGTCTAGAAAAGCTCCTCTATTTTTTTTTTTCCAAGAGAGAGAGGTTACTCTGTGAAATAGTCCTGGCTGTCCTGGAACTCGAGAAAAGCCCCTTTTAGCAGGGAACTTTGTTTTGAAGAAGAAGAAGTGAGATACCAGGGGAGGGCTGGGGCTGGAAATCCAGGAGGGAATTGTATCTATGCTCTTCCCAGGAGCAGCCCCTCCCCGTCTTCTTAGAGCCTTGGCAATTCCTGCGGAGCAGTTATCTTTCTCACGGAGCCAGCTGGCTTGTACTCCAGAGGAGTCAGAGGCCTGAACTATCAGGCCAGGGAGCGGAGGAAAAGGGAAAAAATTCTAAAGCGGTTATGTCCCATGCCACTGATGCTTCTACCTGCAGGGAAGAGAGGTGATACTCAAAGCTGGTAGTTATAGCAGAATCTCTTTCCTCCTCACCCTCAGTAGGGCTGCTAGCCCTAGTGCTGTTTGTGGCTATCGTGGGTATTCCGGGGCAGGTGGTGTGGGGTAAGAGCTGCGAGGTCACTTGGAACATGGAGGGAAGAAGTAGGAGAGGTCCGCACATGGCCATATAGAGGGCGGGGCCTCCTCTACCATATACCTGCTGTCTACCAGAACCTCAACCAGCCCACTCTAGGGGAAAGCCCACACATTTGTCTCAGCATCTCAGAATCCATCTTGTGGCTCCTGCCATCAGCACCTTTTCTATCTCAGGGCCTCCTGCATAGTATTGAGACCACTGGGTGAGCCTTCTGTGCTGTCCTATGGCAGGGGTGGGACAGTAGGGGAAGGAGATGCCGTGAAACCCAACAGCTGCTCTGTTTTCTCTCTGACACTCTCTATCTACTTACATCCTGACTGCTCAGCTGCCAAGCCTCCACCTTGAAGCTAACTTCTGACCCTGTTGGGAGATGCGCTTCTTCTCTTGTTCTGGCATTGGCACCTCCCCAAAGTAACCCCCTCAGGCAGGCAGCCCTAGGGAAATCACAGCTGCCCTGGACCTGCACATCCTGGGGGGGGGGACCCCAGTGGGCTTAGGATTCAGTTTAGAGTCCAGCCTGCGTACAGAGGACACATGCCTCCATCTTGTGCCCCGAAGTCAGGGAAGCTGTCAAGGATTCCGCTAGCAGAGTACAGCTGAAATCTCTGCCTCCGAGCTGTCCCGATGGTTGCCAGGCACTGATGGGCACTTGAATGTGGAAAGGACACAGCGCATGTCCGAGTGGTTGCCACTCTGCCGCAGCCCGTGTGCTCCTGTTCTCGAAGCATGCGGGATCAGCTGGCGGAATGAGGAGGACAAAGGGCAGAGACTGGTGAGAGTTGTCGAGGCCCAGGCACCTTGGGAGGGAAGAGAAGCCCTTTTTCTGGAGGCCACCTCCCTCCCCAGGGGGGTTCTTAGGCCATCCTCGAGGTGCCAATGTCTGTGGGACACAGTATCTCCACCTCTGTTCCCCCCTCCCAGAATCCCCTTCTCAGTGCTTACCTGGAATTTTGGGTTCTCCTTTTGAGCTAGACTCAGCTGCCCTGTCCTTTCTGTCTGGGCCCTCAAAGGCCCCCAGGGAACGGCACCGAAGCAAGGAGGTAAGGCAGTGAGATGTGGGCTGTGGCAAGTGATCAGATCATACCTTTAAAGCACAGACTCAGTGCAGGAAACAAGGACAGAGTTGTAGGGAAAAGAGTCAGGAAGTGATGGATGTGACAACCCTGGCTAGTAAGCAGGATAGGGACAAGAGGTACCCGGGGGTCTCTGAAGGAGGCAAGACCTGGCAGGCTATGGACACAGATGGAGTTTGGCTCCATAGAGACTAGGAAGTCAATAGGGGGCAGCAAGAGAGGGAAGAGTCTGGGGCATGGAGTGAGAGTTTGGCTGTAGACCAGCAAGAATGGGCACCTCTTCTCAACTCCCTCTGACATCTGACCTTTCGGGAGAGTGGACTGCTGCCAGGGTCCAAGGCTAGGTGACCATCCAGGGCTTGGGAGGAAAGGCAAAAGAGCTGTGGATGGCCCTGAGAGGGTCTCAGATGGCAACAGCGAAGAGTAGCTGGGGTCGTGATGGAGATGGAAGCCTAGAACATGGGCACCAGGGTTCCGTGCAGAAGTTTGGGAACCTCTGTGTTCTCTGGAGAGGGAGAAACAGGTAGCTAGAAGAAGGGTCTGTGCTACAGGCAGTGTAACTGAGGCCAGGGCTGTGGCTCCTTCCCTTGATAGTTTGTTCCCTTGAAACCTGGGAAGGGCACCCAGTTCCCTGTTTTACCCCGACTGAAGCCAGGAAGCCTCTTCAGACTACACTGCTTGGGAGGGTATCCTTTCTCCACTGTGTTCTACTGGTCTTGTTGAGTAGCTGTTTCACTAATTCCTGGGCTTCCTGTATTCTTACCCATGTCCGTTCTTACCTGGCTCCTGCTACTGTTTCCATTAGTTTTGTTGGCAGTTTTGAATAGAAAACGGGACACCTCCACACCATCATAGTCTTGGTTCTTCCTCAGACCCAGCTTTGCTCTCAGTCTTTTGTGCTTGCGTATGAATTTTAGGATTGCCCTATGAAAGATATTATTGGGATTTTGGTCTGTAGATTGTTTTGGATGGTATCACGCATTCCAGCAGTATTAATTTTCCCAATCCAGATTATGGTATATTTTCTTATTTCCTTATGACTTTTTAAACTTGCTTGTCAATATTTTCTGATTCCTAGCTTGTAGTTTTTCACCTCCTTAGATATATTTCTTTCTAAGTATTTTAATTTTCACGTTATTGCAGATGAGATTGTGCCCTTAGCTCCTTTTCTTCCCTCGCGCCTTCCCTGTCCCATCCACCCCACTTTTCTTCTTGGCTCTGAGAAGCAAACACAGAGCTTTGCATACGTGAGACCAGCACTACTTCTGTGCAATATCCCTAGACACAGTCTGGCTATGTAGCCTAGTCTGACCTTGAACTCTATCCCCCTGCCTCAGCCTCCTGAGTGCTGGGATTGAAGGTATGCACCACCTCCCCTGGCCCTTTAGTTTCTTTTCAGATGACTCATTGTTTTTACGCATGGACTTTATGTCAGTTCTGCATCTTGGTACTGGGCTTAGACTTCTTGTTAGCTATCAGAGTTCAGTGTAATTCTGCAGAGAAATACACGTTTTTGTCTGCCAGTGAAGATAATGTTATTTCAGAACTGCGGCCCTTTATTTCCTTTTTCTTGTCTTTTGCTGTCTAGGACTTCTAAGCAATTATACAAACACACACACACACACACACACACACACACACACACACACACACACACACACACAATTGTTGAAAGAGGCTACTTGTTCATTTCCTGGCCACCCAGACCTGAAATAATTACACAAAAACTATATTAATCGCAACATTGCTTGGCCTACTAGCTCAGGTTTTTTTGTTAACTCTTACATCTTAAATTAACCCATTTCTATCATTTTATATTTTACCACGAGTCTCGTGGTTTACCAGTAAGATTTTGGAGGACTGGCGACTTTCTCCTTTAGCGGCTACATGTGTCTGACTCCACCTTCTTTTTTCCTCTATCTCTGCTTGGAATTCCCACCTTGCTCTAGTTTGCCCTGCCATAAGCCCAAAGAAGCTTCTTTATTAATCAACGGTAATAAAACATATTTACAGCACACAGAGGGGAATCCCACATCACCTCCCTTTTCCGTCTAAATAAAAAGGAAGGTTTTAACTTTAACATAGCAAGATTACATACAACAGTTATCAAGCAAGAATTATAGTTGCAATATTTAGTCCATTTATATCTGGCAAATTAAGAAAAATACTCTATCATATACTAAAATACAGTCCGTCATAATAGCCTAATTTTATTCTTTAACCATAAAAATATGTTAAGTTTTGTCAGTTTTTTTTTAACTTCTATTGTGATTACTGGGTGGCTTTTGTCCTTTATTCTGTGACTGATGCAGCACATTGATTTGTATATGCTGAAGCTCTCTGCAGCCCAGGGAGGTGGCCCCTGGGTCACATGCATGATCCCTTCAATGTACTGGTGGCGCTGATTGTGACAAGTTGACAGGTTTTCTTATTGTCCCCTTTCTGAATTTGGTGTGAGGGAGATCACTGCCCTATAAAATGAGTCTATAAGACTTCCTATCACCTCCTGTTCTGTTTTCTGTGAAATTTAATCCTCCTTTAAATGCTTTGTAGAATTCACCCACAAAGTCCCCTTGTCCTGGGCTTTCATGTGGGGTTTGCCTGTTATTGCTGATTTAGTATCTTCATGTTTGTTATGTTTGCTCAAACTCTGTTTCTTCATAATTTAGCCTACATAAGTTGTATATTTCTAGGACATTCTCCATTTCTTCTAGGTTTTCTAATGTGTGGGTATAAAATTATTACAGTGATCTTTTATGATCCTTTCTATTCCTATAACATGTTGTAATGACTCCTCTTCATGAATAATTTTGAGATTTTTTTTTCAGTTTAGCTAAAGATTTGACAGTTTTATCACTTCAGAAAACGAGGTGTCATTAATCTTTTGGTTTTTTTTCTAGTTTCTATTTCATTGATTTCTGCTTGGATCGTGACTATTTTATTTGTTTTATGTATAGCTTGTCCCTTTTTGTCCCTCGAGTGAAGTTAGGTTGGCTGGGTTCTTTTTTATGGATGTTTGCCACTGCAGACGCTTCTCAAAGAACTGCTTTGGTGCACTCCATGAGTGCGTTCACCTTTTCATTTGCCTCAAGATAGCTTTTAACTTCCTTCTGAATTTCTTTTTTGACTTTCTGGTTATGGAGGAGTATGTTACTTATTCCCACATATCTGTGGGACTTTGTCTAAGTTCCTCAGATTGTTGATATCTAGTTTCATAACACTGTGGTTAGGAAAGATATTGGTAAGATTTTGATCATGTGATCTGCCCTGGAGATGTCCATGTTCCTGAGACACACAGGCACTCTGCGGTGGATGGAATTATATGTGTATATGCTAGCCCACTCTATCTTTAGTATTTTTCAAGTTTGTTGCTCCCTTGTTATTTTCTGTCTGGATTATACATTCATCACCAAATATTATGGGATGCTGAAGTTACTGTTTACATTCCCTTCAGATGTGTCAGCGTTTGCTTTGTATGTTCAGTGCACTGGTGTTAGGCACACATTTATTTATAATTGCTTTATCTGATCAATGAACTGTCTTCTTTATGATCACATGGTGACCTTGTGATTTGGACTGGCAATCTGTTTTGTCTGGTTGATAGAGACACTTCCGTGGCCTTTTAGTTACTGTTCACATAGGATATATTTTTAAATCCCTTCTCATTCAGCCCAGTGGCTGACTTAGTAACCTTTCTGTTGTTATGAAAAAAACACCGCGATCAAAGGAACTTGTAGAAAAAAAATATTTATGGGGACTCATAGTTTCAGAGTGAGAGTCCATGACCATCATGGCAGGGATCATGGTGGCAGGCAGGCAGGCATGGTGCTGGAGCAGTAACTGAGAGCTTACATCTGATCCACAAGCGCTAAGCAGAGGAAAGAGTCAAACCTCAGAGGTCCCCAGTGACACACCTCTGCTAACAAGGCTACACCTCCTAATCCTTCCCAAACAGCCCCACTGGCTAGGGACCAAACATTCAACATGAGCCTGTAGGTGTGATGTCGTTCAAGACATCACAATATATGAATGAATTTCATATATAATGTTTAGCTGGATCCCTCTGGCCCAACCTCAGAGGTCTTGCTGTGGTCCCTATTCTGGCTTCAGAATTCCTGGTTCTCTGACCTTTGCCTCCAAAGTCCCAAGTATAGTTAAAAATTTTGTGTAATTATTTTGTGGCTCATACCTGAACACTGCATTTGCATCATTTCTATCCCAGCCTCTCCCTCTACTCCTTTCATGTCCTTCCACCCCATCTCAATTTCATGACGTCTTTATTATTGTTCCACAGACAGACATATACACATGAATGTGTATAACATACAACCTACTTAGTTCATTTAGTGTTGCTTATACATATATGCATTTTGGACTGACCACGCGGGGTTGGATAACCTATTTCCTTTTTCGGGGCTATTAATTGCCTCTAGTTCTTAATCTAGGGGTGGCATGCCAACTGGTATTGTCATTGTGCAGGTCTTGCTTCAGTGACCGTATTTTTGGGATCTCATGGTGCAGCTTTCCTGGCATGTCTAGAAGGCACTGTGGTATAGCACATGTCCAGGTCCCCTGGCCCTGAAAATCTTTCTCTTCTCTGTTCTACAATGTTTCCTGAGCCTCATATTCCATTTTAAGTAGATAGTAATTTCTTAGTTGCAAAAATTATATTGTTATTCCCCATCCCAATTTATGCTAGCCTTTTTATATTGCGTATCCATTAACAAACCATTGCAGCCACATTTTAAAAAATGCATTTTGTCTGTTTTTACTCCAGGTGAAACACTAGCATTATCAATGGTTTGAGCTCAGCAGTGAACTTTCTTCACTAGACAGCGGCATAGCTTCATGCTTGCACGGTGTTGGTTGCTATCAGGTCAAGATGAAGGGTTCCCGTCGGCATTTCTCATTAGGCAAGCATAAACATGATACCTGGGAATTTCTCAGCTAACTTATGTCTGAGAATATCTTTATTTTGCATTCGTTTCCGGGTGGCAGCTTTTCTAGGTATAGTGTTCTTGGTTGGAAGTTAGTTTTCCTTTCAAAACTTTGGTTTCATCATTTCATTCCCTTCTGGCCTGCAGAATTTCTGCTGAAAGCTCTGACACACACACACACACACGCACGCACGCACGCACGCACGCACACACACGCCCCTGGCCTCTGTGGACACCTGCACACATCACACACACACACACCCCTGGCCTCTGTGGACACCTGCACTAATCACACACACACCCACCCCTGGCCTCTGTGGACACCTGCACACACACACACACGCACACACACACACACGCACGACACACACACACACGCACACATGCGCGCACACACGCATGCACGCACGCACGCACGCACGCACACACGCACACACACGTCCCTGGCCTGGCCTCTGTGGACACCTGCACTGATCACACACACACCCACCCCTGGCCTCTGTGGACACCTGCACACACACACGCACGCACACACACACGCGCGCACACTCCCTTGTATTGGCAGATCTCCCACCGCCTTTAGAAGTCCCTATCTCTGACTTTTAGTTTGCCTATGTCTCAAGCGTCCATCTTCAGGTTCATCTTGCTTGGAGTCCTTTCAGCTTCACACCTCTGGATAACCTACCAAGATTTGGATAACTCTCAGCTATTATGTCTTTAAGTAAGCTTTCTGAGTCACCCCCTCTTCTTCTGGGGTTTCTCTAATTCATGTTTTGTGAACACCCACAAAAGGCTTGTCCTAACCCGATAGCCTCTGTTCCCCCCTTTCTCTATGAGCACTTACAATTTTAGTTTGCTCGTGGTATGGTTCTCAGGGTAAACTTGTTTTTGCCATGTTGTGGTTTTACAAATCTCAGCTTGCCGCACCAGTGTTTCTTGACTTCTCTTTCTTTGTGAGGATCTTGCTGCTTCTCTGTGCGTGGCCCCTCTAGAGCTTTTGCATTTGCTCATTATGTACTATCACCAGCCACTGACTCTTTGTGGGGGGCTCTGGGGAGCAGCATATGCTTTCTTGCTCTCCAGAGAAGCAGGACCTTGTGGCACCGTGCTGTTCTGTCACTTGGGGGCCCAGTCCTAGCTTCCACCACAGGTATAGGTCTGCATCGGACACACCGCTCTGTTTACTGTCAACTCTCAGTGCTCCCCCATCCCCCGCCACAGGGTTTAGTTCATCTGAAATCTTGTATAGGCTGCCGGTTGTGAAACATTCACACCTCCCTCTCGTTTTGATGTTTGTGAGGGAAGGGGTTCATCCTACAGTCTACCGTGTCCCTGTAACCCATTCAAATCCACACTTCAGCTCTTCACATTCCGAGGGCTGCCGTTTTGGCTGGCTCGCTCCAGTGCTACTTCAGACTGCACTTGGAAGTGGGTCTGTGCTGGAAATGAGTGCTCCTACGCATCCTTTCGGGATGGCTAAAAGGGAAGTGTTTAGTTACTAAGGTCTTACTTTCAGGGCAATCTACTTGTCCCTGAGTTGTGCGAACATGGGGTCGTTTCCATCTAGGAGGACTTTCTTGCAGAGGGAAAGCCTATTGGGCAACGGCTGCCCCTGTTCCTCACCAGGCGGTCATGGTTTTCAGCAAAGCAGCTGGCCAACTACAGCTGTGCCCTAGGAGACCTAGCCCCTCACCCACCCAGGGTCACCTCATTGGCTTTCTAACCTCTGCCATTCTAATGGCTCGGGATGTATGGGCATGCGCATGGACGAGTACAGGTGAGTGCGTGTGTGAGCTAAAAGCATCGTGCTGATTTGCAGGATCGCCTGCAGGCCTGTGGGAGAACTGGCCGCTGCCACTAGGCCAGTCAGGATGCTGGTGCCTTCCTGAGTTCTCACAAGGAAGGCTCTGAGAACTCATGATGGCAGAGAAGGGACTACCCTCTAGCTAGCCTCTTTGGCAGCACTGTGGCAGGACTTAAATGCAAGGTGCTGACCTGGCATTTGTCTGGTGCTAGACCTGGCCCAGGCCTAGATGCTGACTCCTGTGTTGGGTACCCATCTCAGACACGTCCCCCTTTTCTTGACAGAGAGGAAGGGCTTCCTGCCCTCACTGAACGAAAGGCAGACGTATGTGCCCACCCATGTCCAGCTCAAAAAGAAAAAGGAGTCCAAGTATGTCTGGTTCGAGGATTCAAAGCAGAACGACGTGTCCACAAAGCGGAAAACCTGCTGGAGTATTTGACACAGTGCTCCATCGGCAGGCACCGGTGAGCACCAGCTTACTCAGCTCTCCCTACAGGGCTCTACCGAGCCTCGCTTTCAATCCATGGCTGTCTATCCTGACCACTTGAGGAGATAGGACTGTACTCCTTCCCACTCCCAGGGAAGAATCTGGGCCACTTGGAATCAGGGCTTCCCAGGACATGCAAAGAGGCAGAAAGTGAAGACGCAGCTGCCACCCTGGGCCTGGACACTGAGGGGAACCCTTGGGTAGGGTCGAATACGCAGCAGGAGCTTGACCAAGGACCCTTCCTTTTGGGAGATGTTTGTGTCTCCTTGGGATGTGTGGTCGACCAGCATTTGTGGGTTAGGGCTCTGCTCTGTTCCTTCGTGTCCCCATTGAATGGTGGGTGACACTGTAAATGTACTTGTACGGCAGCGTGGGCCACAGCTCCCCAAGTACACATGGCAAACCTGGCTGAGCAGGGCTTCTGAGTCTCACTACTGAATGAGCTTCCTAGCCATGGAGGCTGGCACTGCGTGCTCACACAGGGTCCTTGAAGTGAGGGTGAACAGGCCTGGATGCCTTAGGCTATTCAGGGTCTGTCTGTAGATGTAGGACAGCTTGGAACAGACTGGAGTGGGAGGACATTTCTGGTTCCTACACTGTTCTCCTGGGTAACTCAGAGGCACCCTGGCAGGAATGAGAACCTTTCTATGGGTAAGGCACACATGCATTGAGGGGCGTTGGTAATGTGGAAGGTGGGTGGGGCCAGCACAGGCTGGTATCCTAGCCCCTTCCTCCCATGAACTTTGGGATGTTCAGTTGGCACAGGCGGGACTTGGAGAGGTTCAATGGTCAACGATCACATAGAAACCCTAGGACCTTGCTACAGGTGCAACCCATGCTCACACCCCTTCCAACAAGCCCTGCTGTGTGCATGCCATGTTCACATGAACACAAATGCGGTCTCACCAGTTACATAAAGTCATGTCCACTGTAGGTCTCCAGCCTTTAATTCATACAAGGACTCAAAGAACACATGTTACCCACTGGCACTGAGTGACACGGAGCCTCATGGAGGAAGGACACAGTAGCTTGGCCACCATCCTGGCTGTCCTGTCCATCCTGGGTGCTGCTGTCCTGACACGTAGGCACTCACATCCTGGAGCCCAGCTCTGGCTCCTGCCACCCCTGCCTGAGTGGCAGTAGCAGAGCTGTGTGGCAGGATAGGTACACTCAGGGCAAGGACCCACAAATCCATGGACCAACTGCAGAGAATACCCATCCTGTCATCCTGGGCCAGGGGACCTGACTACTGGGCAGACCTTGGTGCTGGCAGTAGCCTCCCTAACCCCAGTAACGAAAAGCAAAAAAAAAAAAAAAAAAAAAAAGGTGGTAAGCAAGCAGCCTTTTCCAGGCCTTCTGCATATCAGGACCAAGGTCTTCCAGGCTATAGCAGCTCAGCACCCCTAAGGCCCTGGAAGGGAAGGAGCTGTGACAGCCTCAGTAAGCTAGGTGCTCCCCAGGTCTCAAGGCCCACAGGAGGGTACCAGGATGCAAATGGTGCCCTGAGCCTCTCCAGTGCCGTCAAGGAAGACTGAGATGTAGCGCTCAGTGGACAAGGACACCGAGGGTCTGAATGTGCATGTCTGTAAAAGCCCTTGACTGTCAATGCTCCCCCAGCTTCTGCAGGGCTGCCTTGGTCAGGAAGGGGCCCAGGTATCCTCCCGACCTGCAGTACCAGGTCCCATTGACCCTGAGCTGAAGTTTCACCAGTCACCCAGCACCCCTGTGGCCAGGGGACCTTTATAAGTGGGTTGGGAGGCTAGACGTGGCCGGCTATTCCCCTGAAGTGAGGTTCCTCACCGACCCCCCGCCCAAGGCCGGACTTTGTGAGCCCATGTGAGGGAACAGAACACACCCTCAAGCAGCGTGGCAGAGTTGAGTCTAATGTAGCCATGCCAGCTGTCACTTCACCTAAGCCACACTCAAGGACACCCACAGCGGGTCTTCTCTGAGGACCACTTTCACTGGGCTCCACAGTGGCACAGGGTCCAGGCCTGGTGTGTATGAGAATCCTGGCTGCAGAGTTTCTTCTGAGCAGAGGGTATCATGCATAAACTTGAAGGCCCTGCCAGAGCCTGGACAGCAACGTACTGGCAGCCCTTGCAGGCTTCCTGGGGAGCTGCGGGATGGGCCTCAGTTTCTGACATCTGTGGCCCGTGGGGTCTGGTGGGGCGTCCCCAGTGGGAAGAGGCGGGAAAGGAAGGCACACGCTCACTTGAGGTCTCCGATGGGTTGCAGCTAACAGCCACCCTTCTGGTTGGCCTCATGAGCTTCCGGGGTGGTGCAGGAGGGTAAGGGAGAGTGTGCAGCCAGAGGTGCCCCTGAGGTCCCTGAAATACATGGCTTTTGGGGACAATGGCTCACAGCTGACCTGATATGAAATTAAAAGCTAGGGTGACAGGTGCGGTCAGACCCAGCAGGCCGGCACCCCATGCACCCCGCCCCAGTACTCAGAGCTACTGTCTCCTCATCCTGCCCTGAGCCTCGACGGCCAAGGGAATTAAATATTGTCTGTTGCATGTTTTGGCCAAGACAGTCCTTGGGGCTAGGGGATAGTTACCGCCACCTGGGTCCGACTGCTGCAAGGACCAAGGTGACAAGGAAGAGCAGGGAGAAGCTGTGGGGCTCTGGGCAGCTGGCGGCTGAGGTCTTCTGTCCTTCCTGTTCTGACAGGCCAGGGAGAGCATGGGTCAAGGGGGTCCGGGAGCTGGAGCTCTTCTTGCTGACCCTCCGGCCACAGGTGTCATCTGGGCAGCCGCCACCACTGCCTGAGCCGCTACCATCATCACCTGGGGAGGACAGGAGGCTGCAGCAGGCTCTTCCTACCCTGCTGCACCTGAAGACTCAGTCCCTAGGTCTGCCCCCTGCTGTTCCCACCTGTTCCGTGACAGCCAGATGGACATCCTGGCTGGACGTCAGCTGTGCTACAGGGACGTGGGACCCTTACAGCATTCATGAGGATGAGAGGCTGTGAGGGTCCCTGGCAGAGGAGTCTGGAGAGCTCATGTACCCTTCCTTTTATGAGCAGGACAGATTCCAGCCCCAACCCACCCTACCCCTGGCGGGCCTTACTAGCATCCTGGAAGTCCACGTCATTGCCACCGTAGGCGCCACGTAGACGGTTGGTCATGATCTTGAGTTGCATGATCTGCTGCCGGATGGTCATGTCAGGCTTGGTGATGTCCACTTCCACTTCAGGGTTGTTGATCTGATTGGCCAGTCCATCACCCATCACCTCAGGTAGGTACCTAGAACAGGGCAGTCAGGGCCACAGCTCATGACATTAGCTTTCGCCGAGGAGCTGAACCATGGCATATCGTGTATCACATCCTTAGAGCCAGTGAACCTCCAACACAGTGGGAACCCATGCAGGCCCTACAGTAGCGGGTATGTGCTCATGCTGGGAGCTGGTGAAGGTGTGTAATCCTCTAGCCCAGCTTCCCACGCTCTGGGCGTTTGTGAGGACGTGGCCAAATGGTGGCTACTTACCGGCCCTTGGATATTCCGTTCCAGCAGCGGTCATCACTGGCAGGGCTCATGGCCATCTTCTCGCTGCACAGTGTCCCTGGGAGGCTGATCCAGAAGTCCTGAATGTCTCGGAGCTGGGCCTTGGCCTCAGAGACCTGTTGGACGGCAGGTAGACCAGTGAAAAGCCAGGGGGCAGATTGCCCGTGTCCCCTCCCATATACAGGGCTCTAGCCACTGAAATGGTGGAACTTACCAGCTTTTCCAGAGTACCTGTGGGGGTCTTCTCTTGCAGTGCTAGTTTGCCACGGCGACGCTTCTCCTCAGACCCAGTGACCTTGGGGTTTCCACAGCCCTGGATGACCTGGGGAGATACCAAAAGAGGTCTGGAGGGACAGCAGGGTTTCTCAGGCCCAGATCTGGACAGATCCTCCAATGCTCACAGTGCCTGCCCCCGCAGCCCTCACACACCTTGGCTGTGAGTGTGTCCTTGTTGTCCTGGAGAGCGTTGATGGCGTCCGCCAGCCACATGTGCACACTGCCAATGACATTCTCCGCACCCGATGGGCCCCAGAACTTGTCAGTGATGAGCACCATGGAGTCTGGCAGGGGTGTGAATACACATGCACACACATCACCTATGCACATTAATAACACACAGTCTTGACAGCACCAGCAGATTCACAGGTGCTTACACTCAGACCGGGAACAGCTCACCTTCATGAAGCTCAGAGTATTCACATACCCACATACAGTGCATAGGTTTCTACGAACACACAGGACATCTGGCAATCTTGATGGCCTAGTTCATGTCCATATATGTCCATGTTAGCTCATGCAGGTATTGAACATGCTCGAATAGCTTCTGGCCTACTGTGTGCCCACATAAGCTGATGTGTATGCATGGAGATGTGCCTCATAACCAGCTCCCGTACACATGAACTGTGGATCTGCATGTGCATGCTTTCCTACAGCACAGACGTAACATGTCAGATGGACGATGACCGGCATACTAACCAGCTCATGCCAGCTATGTACCAGTGCCAACATGTACGCAGCTAATGCGCCTCACAGCAACAGCGATTCATACGTATCGGCATGTGTGTATGTCAACTCGCCAGTACACGTAGGCACACCTGTGACTGGCAGGGAGACCCTGTGCACACTACACAAACGCCTATTGTGTGAAGCACACATGCATGCCAGCGTGCACATGTCAGTGTATGTACATGCACGTATAGGCTTGACACATTTCACCCATGTGTTGGTGTATGTGTATGTTGAGGCAGTCATTCAGCCACACCCCTTGGGAGAATTAAAGAATCTGTCCCTTGACCCCCACAGACCCAATCATATTAGACCCTTAAGCCTTTCATTTGGCCCAAACCAGGGGCTACTGTATCCCAGGGACCCCCCTGTATAGTGCCCTAAGGACAGGCCAGGCAGCCTGGGGTAGGGCTCACCCAGGAGGTTCCTCCATTCAGCATCCAGGTCGGCCTGGTTGGCAAGGCAGCCTTTGAGCACATTTCGGCAATAGTCGGGGCAGGGCCGGGCACCAGGGACTCCCCGGCAGTGAGCACAGTACACCAGCTTCATGACGGCCCGAGAACATTCTGGGGCCAGAGGTACCTGGAGAACAAAGGCACCCTGAGCCTCCCTGTAGTCCTTGAGCACCTGGTCTCCAGCTACCCTTAAAGAAGCACCAATATGGAGGGCTTAGGTACAAGTTAGAACATCTGGGGTCTGCACTAACAGGCTACGGGACTTGGCCTAGGCCATCTCAGGCCCACAGTCCAATGGACATGATGGCACACTGCTTCACGGCAGACAAGGAAACCAAGGCTTGCTGGGCCGAGCAGAGCTAGGGGGCAGTGCAGCTTAAAGCTGTGCCTTTCCCATACAGGTCTGCTGTGCGCTGCCCCATTCTGTGAGATATCGTGCTGGCCTGCAGGGCTTCCGCTTGCTCAACTACATCTTTTCTCATTTCCTGTTTCCTGAGCCCAGCAGCCCAACGTCATCATTTGGCTAAGGACACAGGACTGGCTGGCAGATGGACAGTGGACTCACATCTGAAGACCTGCCGTGTGAGCAACTGAGAATGGGTTGCAGCCGTGAGGCTGAGGGCCCGAAGGCTCGGAGGAACAGCGCTGAGGGTGTAGGATGCCAAGTGCCTGGGTGCAGCACAAGGGGTTCCCAAGGGTCCCTTGTGCAGTGTGTGTACCTGGGCCACCTTCCGGACTACATCACTGGCCACACCCAGGCCCTGCACGAAGGAGCGTGCCGCCACAAAAGCACGGGTGGCCCGCAGGCGCAATTCCCGCGGGGCATCCCCAAAAGGCCGTAGGGCCTCTGCCTGCTTGCCCAGGCAGTCCAGGTAGTCATCGGGCAGCAGCAGCTGCGGGTGCAGCTGCTTGAAGAGGCGCTCCAGCAGCCGGGCCCAGAACTCGGCCAGGGTCTCCTCCAGGTGCAGGTTGGCGCCGCGGTAGTAGAGGCGCAGCTCGGCATACAGGTCCCGGAAGGCCCGAGTGTTCTGCGTGTACAGGTCCCCAAAGGCCCCTGGGAAGGCATCCTGCAGCGTGCGCTCCGAGTCATTCAGCAGGCGCTGGAAGTGGTCTGTGCACAGAGGAAAGGCATGACCCCTTGAGTCGGGCTGTGCTTCTCTGCCAATCTGCTAGCACGCTTGGCAGAACACCCCCTGCTTTTCAGAACCTGCTTATAAAAGCTGGGCACCATATTGCAGAGGGTTCTGCAGCTTCTTGGAGACCTCTCTCCTTACTAGCGGTGCAGAAGTCAGGGCTGTGCTCTCTAGGGACACAGGCCTCTAGCTGGGGCTCCAGAGGTCATTTCTGAGTCGGGACTTAGGAACCAAAAGGTGCTGAGATTCAGTGATTCTGGGAGGGGCTATAGTAGGGGTGTGTCGGGGAACCAGAGTGACCCTAGCTTACCTGCCAGCTGCCCTGTCTCTTCCCCCCTCCCCTCAAGGCTTCCAGTTGCCCTACCAGCCCTCCTCCTTCTTGGGCTCTCCAGCAAGCCCTGCCCCCTCAGCTTCTCAGGTTTCAGGAGCCTTAGTCCTTAGACCCTCCTGTAAGCCAGCATCTCAAACAGATGCTTTCTGGGGAGGTGTGAACATGCGCACCAGATTCTAAGGTTCAGAGAAACGTCTGCTGTGGCACCCTTGCATCCACTTGGCAGTGGCATCTCCTCTGGAAGTGAGACTTAAGGTCCGTGACTGCTAAGACCCTCCCTTCCATACCGAGCAACAAGGGAAGGCTCAGCAACAAGTGTCAGAGTATGGTTAGGGGCTCTCTGATATTTTCTGGGATATTTGCTGGAATTTCCAACCCCTCAAAGCTATGCCCAGCTGTGATTTAGACTCAGTGTCCCTGCTTTCTCTCTACAGCTTCATAATTCCTGCTTCCCAGCTCCACCCTGTAAAACTATACCAGTTCTGTGTTCTAATCGCTATGCGCTACAGGAACTAGGCTGAAAATTTAAAAACACACAGACAGACAGACGGGGCCGCGGGGACATCCTTGATACAAGAGTGCCAAGAATGTCCACTTTATTGTGCTCAGGGGCAGCTTATAGAGGGCTCTGGCCACGCCCCAGCTCTCGGGCTCTTTCAGCTTCAGGCTCATCAGAACCCACTCCCCTGCCATCAGGGCCTGCAGGCTGCTCAGAGCAGAGGAAAACAAGTTGTTTACTGGAAATCCAGGGTCTGGAGGTCTGCAGTCCACAGCTTTGCACAGGCCCTGTATCCCTTCTGAAGACAGCAAACCTCATTGCTTACAGGTTAACATTTTAGGGGACTCCTCTGACCCCAGGGCACCATACGGTTCCTGTTTAACATGCCACCACTGTTCAGATACTGCTCTCTGCCGATATACAGTGAGGCCACATGAGGGGTTCACCATAAATGATGCTAAACAGTAGCTGACTTGGCCTCTTGAAGCACGTAGGAGCCTTTTGACCCTGGCTAAGAGGCAGTCACCTCAGAGCAGGCTCTGCACCCTTTACACCTCCAGTCTGAGCTCCCTGGCTAGGGGATGGTAGCTGGGATAGTGGCCTATCAAGGAACCCCGAAAAGTGCAGGTGAGATGCAGACCAGCCCTCTGTAGGTCCTCAAGGGAACTCCGCTTGGGGCAAAGTGACGACACCCCAAGAGCAGCAGTTCCCCTCGAAAGGGCAGGCCCATTCTCCCCAGGGCTCTGCCAACAACCTGGGTTCCATTCAAGCCCTGCAGGAAGAGGGATGTCCTTTTGCTGATATGAGCTATCCAAATCCTGGCCTTGGAGTCCTGCCCTGCACCCATAAGTCCCTATCCTCCAGCCCCTACTCACCGTCGATGCCATGCAGCTGGGTGGCCAGCGTGGCCTGCAGGGCGCGGCTGCTGTCATGGAGGGCAGTCTCTAGCTCCATTCGGCTATGGTTGGCTAGGTTCTCCTCCATCTCACTGGTGCAGCAGGTGTAGCCCTGGGGACAGATCCGCAGGTGTTCGCCTGTGGGATGGGAAAGGATGGTGTGACCAGGAGAAGCGGACCAGGGTGTGATGCCCAAGGCAGAGACAGGGACAGGGTAGGATTCTGTGGCCCTGACCTCCCAGGACCCCGGTAAGACTCGAGGATGGGTACCACAAGTGTTCTAGAGTCATCAGAGGGAGGTATTGTGTGGCATATCCCAGCAAGTCAGGTGCAAAAAGACAGCCATTTTAGGGCTCCCAAACAAAGAGCCAGCTTGGACCTTGCGCAGAGAGGGAGAGGCTGCCTGCCTTCGGTTGGAAATCTGGCAGAGGCTTTCAAGCCTGGCAGAAGCCTGGGCCCCAGGGGGGCGCAGAGGGGAGGAAGCCAGCTTCTTTCTTGGCCCTCCCCAGACTCAGAGGCCACCTAGTTCCACATGTGATGGACAGACAGTGGAGTGTCCGGTGAAGACCCTGGCTACCAATCTGGGCTGAAGAAAAGCATGTTCTCTCTGTGCAGGCACTGGGTCCCAGAGGCCGCCCAGTCCTGGCCTAAGGCTCCACTCATCTGGATACACTCCCAGTTCCCAGAGCTCTGGCTGGAGCTACTCGACTCCACTAGCTATCCCGGGCTGCTGCGCTGAGGTGCCAGCTCCTGGTGGCCCTGCAGTGGCACCATTCAAGACAATATTGATCCCCACTTGCAGACAGAGGGTTGCTTTGGGCCCACAATCAGCTGTGAAGTGTCCATCACGGAGCCCTTACAGCATGTGCTGGGCAGCTTCATACCCAAGAGAGTCTCCTGGCATCAGAAGAAATTCTCAGCGAGGTGTGTGAACCCCTCTGTTAAGGTTACAGTGACACCTTTCACAGGGAATCCCAGGCTTGGAGATTAGGTTCTGTCCCAGTGTGTGTGTGGGGGTCTCTGAGTTGTTCAAGACCCATTAGGCCTGATGGACTCCAGTCTGTCCCACTCCCTCCTCACAGGTCTCTGAGCTAGAGAAGGCCCCCCCCCCTACCCGACTGGCTGAGTCAGACAGAGGAGGGGTGGAGGTAGCAGCCCTGGCTGAAGTGGAGGATCTGGGAAGAGGGAGGGGCCAGCAGAGACTGTAGAAGCTTCCCTCAGCTGTAGGGCTGAAACCAGAAAGCTGGTAGGATGCAGAGCCTCCGGAGCCTGGAGAAGGTGCCAGGGCCGGCCCCTGGGTGCCAAAGCCTGCCTTGCCTTTTCCTTGCTGACGGATTGGTGGAAAAGTGGGAGGAGTGGGGAAGGTGAGATGCTGAGGACTCCAAGTCGTAAGGTTGCTCAGTGCTGTGGGGGCGGGGTGGAGGACTCCGAGGAGAGCCGGCGGGAAGTGGACAGCAAGAGTGTGTGTGGGCAGGAACCTGCTACCCTAGGAGGAGATCATTGTGTGCTGGGGGTGGGGGTTGTCCACGACCCCTCACCCACCTGAAGCCAGCTGGGAATGGAGACCCCAGGAATGATTTGGAGGTTGAAGTCACTCTAACGAGTACGTCATGATCTCACCTTTGTCTACAGTACTCAATAAGTACAAGCAGTTTGTGTGCTGAACGAGGGGTGGGGTGGGGTGGGGTGGTGGTGACTTTAATCTGACGTAGAAGAGACCTACCCCCAGATTCCGAGGCTACCTTGAAGTGAGGGGCTAGGAGGAGCTGTAGCGTGCCGGAGGGGGGATACTAGAGAGCCAGAAGAAGAGCCAGGATGGGCGGGGGCTCTCCATCCCTTTTCTATCCCTCAACCCGGGCAGTCTATCTAGCTCTGCTCTCTCAGCTTTAGGTTGAGGTCTTGGCGTAGAGGCCCCGCCTCCTGCTCACTGAGATACGGGAGCTGGGCCTCATCCCAGAACCCTCTGGGAACTTCTACCTCACGAGCTGAGGAGTCCCATCTGGTCTCAAGAGTCCCCAAAGGCCCACAGAGCAGGGCAATGGCTGACAGCTGGTAAAAGAACAGACAGAATTGCATTCTGAATCAAGAGTTCTTGGGGCAGTCAAGAAAGAAGGGAGCCAGGGATGGGAGGCACACTCCTCTGGCCCTCTCATCACTCCCCTACCTCTGCACCTCCCCTCCCCCGCCCTTAGGACTACTCTGCTTCCTCCTCCTGCCCAGGGTACCTGCCCCTTACAAGGGCTGAAGCAACATGTTACCAAGCACCAACCTCAAGAGAGGGCTGGTGTGGGGCCCATAGAACTGGGAGCTACAAGCCCACGGGTCCCCTGCTCTTCTAGAGTAGGGAGGGCTTGGCAGAAGGTTATCAATCAGTGAGCATTGCCTACAAGGGGCAGGACTGCAGAGACCTTCCACTTGCTCTCCTCCAGGCCATGGCCTGCTTGGCTGAGGTGGGATAGCCCACATCTCTCTTTCTCTCCCTGAGTAGGGCTTTAAGGCTACATGCTGTGGTCACTTCTACCTGAGGGTCCACCCATGACTCCAGTAATGAGATGGGGAACATTCCCTGGGAATGGAGGTTGCAGGTGCAGTATGGGGTGCAGGGGACATCCTGGGTCAGCTGTGACAGGGGCATTCAGGGCAAAGGCATGTTGCAGGCCCAAGATTTCAGGTGGAAAATTCAAGGCTGCACAGGAGAGCAGCAGCAGGACAGAGGTGAGCCCCTCCCACTGTCCCCTCTCTCCTGACATCCTCCACCATCTTGGTGGACCCCGCTGCCACCCCTCACCATGTATACGGGAGAATTAGGCCGGGACCAGAGAAGAGAAATAAAGGCACACACTCAAGAAACAGGCACTGGTCCCAATCCATTGCAGGCTCTGGGTGAGTGGGATGCATGAGATTCTTGGCAACCACTATGAACATTCCCCATTCAATCGCCTCCCCTGGCAGCCCCCTGGCTCTGCCTGGCCACCTCGCCCAGCCAGCCCGGTGACCAGCGCTGTTCCAGTTGCCCCAGCACCGCCCCCGTCCCTCCCTCCCTCCTTGGACAAACACGGGAGTGAAGACACGGAGCCAGAGCCCGGGCACCGGCCTGAGGGCCCCGGGCAGGCTGGGCTAGGCTGCCCAGAAGCCCGTGCAAGGCAGAGCTGCTTGCTGGGGGGTAAAAGACAGGAGGCTCTCTGGCTGCCTGCTGAGCCCTAGCCCCTGAGACTGGGGTCACAGGTGACAGACACTCAGTATAGGAACAGCAAGGGCAGGGTCTGCAAAGCTGTTCACGCCTCCAGAAAAGCACCGGTGTACATCCTGGGTACTTGATCTTCTCTCAGTTCAATCCCTGGGGAAGGGTATTTTTCCATCTTAAGGGATAAGCCCACCAGCAGCTCCTTCCTTCCCAGTCCCGAAAGTGGGTGCGGACAGCAATATTGCCCCCCCCATCTCTATCAATCAGAATCTTCCAGATTTTTCCCTCCTTGGATTTTGGAACGTTCCCCTCCTCTGGTGCCCCCAGGTTTTATTTGGGGGAGGGGGCTTTTTGTTCACAGCAGGTTTTCCTCACCCTAATCTCCTTTCTAAACCTTGCCCACCCCCAACCCGAAGCTCCCCTCCCCCATTCCAGGGCCTCTGGCTTCTAGTGACACCCAGCATGGCACCCCATTGCCTCAAACCCATAGACAACCTCTTTTCTTCCTCCTCCTGGATTCTGGCTGCTTGCGTATCCCCCACCCCCACTCTTCTCCAGAGCAGACAACAGCCTGTGGCTTCCTACCTTTCGGGGTCACACCCTCCTGCCACCTGCTGACAGCTGCAGCTCCTGCTCCTCCCCGACAGACACAGCACCCTTCTTGGTCATCAGCAGTCACCCTAAGGCTTTAGCATCCTGAGGGCATTTCAGATGCTGTCCATAGATCTCTCTGACCTGACCTCTCCTGACATCTCGGGGACCTAATGCCCTGAAACCCTCCACCCTTCTCAAGAGACTGGAGTCAGACCACCTCCTCAAGCCATCCCTCCAGAAGCTTCCCTTGTTCACAGGACGCTGAAAAAATGGAAAACCTGTTTCCCTTACCCGGGGCAGTGTAGGAACACACAAGAGGACAGATAGCTCTCAATACCACAGCTGCCACAGCCAAGGGAGACAGACACACAGGCTACCTTCCCCTACCCAGTGCTGGCTCCTAGAACAAGCTTTTCTGTTGACTGATAGATAGGGCAGGAAAGGTAAACCAGACCCCTGTGCTCCTGGGTTCTTTCCAGCTCCAGAGGCTGAGGGTCTCTCTCTGGTGGCAGAAGTGCAACCAGGAGCAAATGGCTCAGCTTTCTGAGGGACTACCCGCCTCCCAGGCAGGATCCAGGGGGCTTTCACTATCGCCTGCTTCTGCTCCCCAACAAACCTGGACTTGGCTAGCCCCTGAGGGTCACACCTGAAGGAGGGCATTTCAACCCCATCTCTGAAGTTGGAAAAGCATCAAGTATAACCCTTTGCCTTCACTGCCAATACTCCCACCCTCCTGGATGGCACTAGGACCCCCACACCCCTGCCTCAATTTCACCCAAATGACAACATCACCAAGAAGATCCTCCATCACGCATGGGGCCCCCTAACTGGGGGGCATCGGCTGCTGGTACTTCTATAGGCTCGGTAGGAGGGGTCATCTTCGAGCAGGCAAGGGCTCCTGCCAGCTAGCTGCCTCTCCAGCATCAGGCGATGCCCAGGCGAACAAAGCCTGGGCTGGCGACACCTGCAGCTCCCACCTCTGCCTCCTCCATAACAGAGATGTTTCTGCGCAGCTGGAGCTGGCAAGCAGGTTCTGCAGATGCCGGCGCTGGTACTGGCAGCGCAGTGAGGAGGGGGCGCTGCTGCAGTGGGTGCGGCTAGTGCGCATAGTGCTGAGCGCTGCAGCAGGCAGAGGGGGCACTTGGAGGGGGGCTGCGGTAAGCAAGGAGATGGAGGGAGGGGAGAGAGGGCGATGTGATTGGCGGGGAAGGGGTTTGCCGCAGTGGGCGAGGCAGATATGGGAGGAGGAAGAAGGGGTGTGCTAAGGCTGCAGGGAGGATGGGTTCAGCAGAGGAAGGGGGGCTTGCTGGAAGGGGGCTGCGGCAGCCCGTGGGGATGCAGAGGGAGGGATGGGCTAGGGAGGGGTAGCCAGGATGGTGCGGGACAACTTCAGGGAGATGGGGATGGGACGAAGGTGAGGAGTTGGAGAGACATGAATGGAAATTGGGGTTGGTGACAGAGGAAGGAGATGAGACATAGATAGGCAGTAGTGGAGATGAAGATGAGAGGTGAAAGCGTGGGGGAGGAGGAGGTAAATGGGAATGGTGATGGAGATGGCGGCTAGCAGACTCAGCCTGGCACCAATTTAGCAGGTACCCTCCTGGCCTTAAGACCCCCTTCCTGGTTGGCCGCTCCAGCGGTGTCCCCAGCTATGGACGCACTCCGGATGGCAAGAGCGATTCCGAGTGCCAGTGCAGGGGCCCGGCAAATGCAGAGCAGCAGGACTCAGCAGGAAAAGCCAGGATGAGGCTAGGGGCGCCTGGCTGCGTGGTAGACTCTGCAGCCCAGGGCACCAGGACAGTGGCATTCTTCACTGGCACACACAGCTGAAGGCGGCTCCCTGGGACGCGCCTCCTCCCGCAGCCTTCACTGGCAAGTCAGCGCCGCCCCTGTCTCCCTGGAAACAGTAGGCGTTTGCGTCCCCCCCCCCCTGCCTGCGGTGATGCCCCGCATTTCCGAGGACTCAAGGATTAGGCCTCTTCCGCTAGCCCCTGGCCAGGGGTGAGGGTGGGATGCAGCAGCGGGTGCTCTGACTCATTGGCCTCAGCAGGGCAGATACTCATGGAAAACTAGGGCTAGTTAGCAAGGGAGGTCCAGGGATGGTCAGATTTCTCCCCTGGAATGTGATAGCTGGCTGCATTGAAGAGGTCCCTCTCTAGCAGAACGCCAGATCTCCTCTGCTCTCTGAACTCAAAGGTCAAATCTCCCAGTCCTTCCTAATCTCCCCATTAGGCCCTGTCCCAGTTCCTGGAGGCTTCTCTCACTCTAACCAGCCAACTTAGCCCCAAATTCCTCCCAGGCCACTCTGTCTACGGCCCTGGCCCTCCTGGGACAAGGGCAGCTCTCTCACTCTGTTGATCATCTCCCCTTTCCGGCTTTTGATTCCAGTTGGGGAAAGCCACCTACTCACACTTCCACCCTGAAATGTATAGATCCCTCCAACCTTCCTAGTCTCACTGCTGGGGTGCAGGAATCTGCTGGGTGAGTAGCTGTTTGATCAAGGGGATAGAAAGGGGTTCTATCCCAAAATCCTAATGGCTGCCCCCTAAGCTACCTACTCCCTGCTAGGGCCACCCAACCAGTGCATGCCAGGTAGGAGATGTCTCAGCAGGGCCAAAGGTCCCACAGGGGCCAAAGATCTTGCCCCAGTATTCATGGCTCATGTTATGCTCTTGGAACACACTGGAGATGAAGAAGATCCAGTGTTTATGCCTACCAAGACCACGATCTTGTGACCTGGCTGTGAGGTGAGGCCCACTCAGAGCTTGAGGTGCTTCTTCACCAAGTCAGCAAACCTCAGTCCCGCCTTCTGGTTCACAGTTAATCCCCACCTGGTGCAGAGTGGGGAATTCAGGCAGGATACATGTGAAAGGGACTGGTCATGCCTGTGGTCCTGGGCTCTACACTGTTTTCTCATCAAGCTGACCCACCAGTCCACTTCCGGGCCACAGGACAACTGAGGAGGCTCTACAAGACAGACTGGCCCTGCTTCAGATGCGTCTACATGGAATAAAGGGACAGAAAGCAGGCTCCTCCTCAGGGCTGTAAATACCAGACTGGTAGAGATGACAAAGGCATGCCACAATCCAACCAGGATGGAGTCCAGGGCAAGAGCACGGGACCACTGGCAGCCACCCTAGCTGTTCCTATGGCCTGGTAGCCACCTTCCTAAGCCGATCCCCTGCTTCCCTGCAAAGGTTGCTCCCATCCTCTTCCCCAGGAAATTTCACTTCCTTTTTTTCCACCTCTACCGAGCAGGCATTATCAGCTCTCATGCTAAAACACCTATAAATACAACGGGTAGGGGCACCTTTGCCCAGCGTGGGCATTTCTGGAATGAGGCTACCACTATAACCAACTCAGAACTTCTTCCAAGAAGGTACAAGAGGCAGGTCAGCCAGCAGCTTGTGCTGTAAGGGCAATGTCTTAGTTAGGGCTTCTATTGCCGTGAAGAGACACCACGACTGCAGCAACTCTTCTAAAGGAAAACACTTCATTGGGGTGGCTCGCTTATGGTCTTAGAAATCCAGTCCATTCTCATCATGGTGGGACATGGTAATATGAGGGCAGACATGGTGCTAGAGAAGGAGCCGAGAGTCCTACATCTTGCAGGTAACAGGAGGTGGTCTGAGAAACTAGGCGTGACTTGAGCATATGAGACCTCAAAGCGTGTCTCCACAGTGATACACTTCCTCCAACCAAGTCACAGCTCCTAATAGTGCCCCTCCCTTTGGGGGCTATTTTCTTTCAAACCCCCACAGGGAGGAGTTCCCATCCATAAAGGCTCTTATTCCTAGCACCTAATCAGTGTCACACACACAAGGGGTCAGGGTTAGAATCACTTCTATCTACACAACTTGTCTACCCCTGGTGTGGTGGCATACAGATAGCCAAATCAACACACCCAAGGTCAGGGGCTAGGAATGGCTATGTGAGCGGTGTTGAGTGCAGTGTTGGCCTCCCTGGATTCCCACCCGAGGGGAATTCCTGGGTGGAAGGCAAAGACTGCAGCAGGCGTCAATGTGCTCTGCGAAGAGGCAGCTTCCCTAGGCTGTGCTGCCCACACGGCACCTCTGTTTGTTCAAAAAGGGCATGAATGTGCCTTCCAGTTGTGGTCCCTCCCTGCCCTGCAAGCACAATCAGAGTAGGGTAAAGGGAACTAGGATGTCAGTTACATTTTATTTTTTATTTTTTTAAAGATTTATTTATTTTGTTTACAGTGTTCTGTCTGCATGTATACCTGCAGGCCAGAAGAAGGCACCAGATCTCATTACAGATGGTTGTGAGCCACCATGTGGTTGCTGGGAATTGAACTCAGGACCTATGGAAGAACAGTCAGTGCTCTTAACCTCTGAGCTATCTCTCCAGCCCTACATTTTACTTTTTTACATGCATTTATAAGTGTGTGTGTGAACAGGTGCCATGTGTCGTCAGAGGACAACTTGTAGGAGTTGGTTCCCTCCTTCCACTACGTGGGTTCTGTGGATCAAACTCAAGTCTTCAGGTTTGGTAGCAAGCACCCTTTACTTTTGAGCCATCTCACCCACCCACCTGTTGAGATTCCTGTATACAGGAATCTCAATACATAATGCATTCGTTTTTCATTTAAAAATTGACTCAAAAGAATTCAGGTTTTGTGTGTGTGTGTGTGTGTGTGTCTGTGTGTGTCTGTGTCAAACAGACACAGCAGTCACAGAGGCAAAAGGTAAAAAGTATGTCTGAATGGATAAACCGACTATAAAATGGAATACTGTTCTGTTTCAAGAAGGGAACTCTGACATATAAGATGGATATCATGCTCAATGAAAGTGCCGAGTGAGGTTCCCCGGGGCTGTCAAAATCACAAGAGACAGAGTGAAACTGCATGTCAGAAGCAGGGGAGAGGAGTGGAGAGTGTGTGACTTTCAACTTAACACAATCTAGAATCATCTGGGAAGAGGGCCTTAGTGAGGTATTATTTAGATCATGTTCTCCTGTGGGCATGTCTATGGGATCCAGTCCACTGTGGGCAGCATCATCCCCTAGGCTGGGCCCTGACCTGAGTAAGAGTGCAGTAAGCTAACTGACAGCGGATGCATTTGCTTCTCTCTGCTCTTTACTGTGGATGTGATGTGTCCAGATGTGTGATTTCTTCATAATCATGGATTATCCTGGAAATGTTAAGTCAGACAAACCCTCTCCTTCCCCAAGTTGCTTTTGCCAAGGTGTTTTTTTTTTCCCATAGCGATGAAATAAAACTAGAACGGGGGATTAGTGTTTAATGGGGACAGAGGTTCAGTTGGTCGGTAATGATGGGAAGCCAGGCACTATCCACCCAGTGGAGTGGTCTGCCTTTTCATTGCTGTGTCTTGCAGTCCTTTGCAGGGTGTATTGGTTAGTTTTTTTTTTTTTTTTTTTTGTCAACTTGACACAAGCTAGAGTCATCAGAGAAGAGGATGCCTCAAATGAGAAGAAGATCCAGCTGTAAAACATTTTCTTAATCAGTGATCAATGGGGGAGGGCCCATTGTGGGTAGAGCCACCCCCAGGCTGCTGGTCCTGGGTACTATAAGAAAGTAGACTGGGCAAGCCACTGGGGAGCAAGCCAGGAAGCGGCATCCCTTCATGACCTCCACATCAGCTCCTGCCTCTAGGTTCCTGCCCTGTTTTGAGTTCCTGTCCTGACTCCAGATGATGAAGAGTGATAAAAAAGTACCAGCAGAATAAACTCTTTCCTCTCCAAGTTGCTTTTTGGTCATGGTGTTTCACTGCAGCGAAAGAAACCCTAAGACACGAGGTGTGGCCTAACTGAAGTCCACTGTCCCTGGTGGACATCCAACCAGAGGGGATGACTGAGGTCCCCAGCAGTGAAATGATTTACCCATAGCAGACCCCAGGGCCTAATGCTGTGCTTTCCCCTGGCCCAGGCTTGGCTGGTATGAGAGATCTCTGGGGCCTCATGCAGCCTAGTGCAGTTCTAGGGATACAGATAAACCCTTACCTGCAAAACCAGTGCAAAATGGGCCTTGCCTGAAGCTAGATGTGGCCAGTGCACTGGTTGGCACAGCTCCTGTCTGGTTCTGACCAATCTTTCTGAGGCCTCAGGATGTTAGCAAGTGCCTGTAAGGCCCTGTTGGGAGGGCCACCTATCCTGCTACTGGTGACAGTCTCACAAGTCACTCCAGAAAGGTCCCTCCAAGACCCACAACAATCTCTTCTGGGACTCCTATGCAGCAAAGTCTTGTCTTTGTATTTGCATAGTCCCTACTCTTCAAAGGCCAGACTCCCTCTGGGCTCTAGGATCATGAGATGGATCACTCTGCCTCCTCAACTCACTTCTCAGGGATGTTCACACAGCTTCTTTTGAGCTGGTGTCTTGGCCCCACCTTGTCTATGCCCAGGCTCTTGTCAGTGATTGCTGGCAGACAAAAGGACACAGGGATCCAGTGACACTGCTCTGCAGGGGTGGAGCTCAGGACAGGCAGCTTGGCTCCCTGGAGGTAGAGAGATGAAGGGAGGAGTCAGCGCTTCCCCAAGGGAGCATCAGGGCTGTGTCAGGGCCGTGGGATCGGCTATAGAGAGGCCCTCCCTGCTGGCTGCTACCTGCACAGGCCTGACAAGAAGCTGCTGGTCCCTTGACACTTTCCTGTTCCCTCCTGCCTTTCCTGGGACCGATGTTCCCAGGGGCCCCTCCTTGGCTTCCTTCCTAAAAGTCAGCTTCTACTTGCTGGCCTGCCATCCCCGCAGCCCTGTCCCCTCTGCTGCTGTGTTCTGGGGACACTGCTCTCTTTGTAATCCCTGGATTCCATGACAGGACCAGTGAGAAGTGGCTGAGTGGCTGACATGGTTTCAGGAAGGAGCACTGTGGGATGCTGGCTAGGATCTCTCCCCTGCATCCAGGACCTCCCTGCCCCATGGCTCCTTAGCCTCCCTAGATGCTGGCCCCCCTCTCTCTATTGAGGTTCCCTCAGTCATAGCCTGTCTGGAGAAAACAGTACTCGGGAGCAATGGGTCTCCCTGTTCTCCAGGAGGGGCACAGAACACACATAGAGGTACAACAGTCAGCCCAAAGTCACACAGCCAAGTGAGCACAGAGATAGCTCTTGAGCAGGGTAGACTAGCTAGATCCAACGGACCAGGACTGGATTCTGTGTGGGTGTGTCAGTGCGTTGATAACAGCCACTGAACAGGTCACTGTCCTTAAGAGGTGGTTCTCGGCCGAAGGTATAGTTTTCTCCAACAGGCCAGACAAACATTCCTTCAGAGCCCAGTGTCACTGTGCCATTGCACAAGACCTTCCACCCACATGCCTTCCTCTCTCCATTCTGCATGGCTCAGATGCCACTACCCTGACCCCAGACTGTCCACTCTGCCAAACAGAAGCTTTGGAGGTCCGGGTACAGAACTTGGCTGCATCCTGACACCCAGAATGGATGGTGTCTTCCGGGGCAGCTCAGGGAAGTTCTATTCCAGGGAGGAGGTACAGGCTAAGGCACCCTACACTGGGTTCACAGAGCTGACTTCCAGTCTTGTCCTGCTTTAGAGATAGGCACTACACTCTCAGCCACTGCTATAACCATCACCCTGCGTTGGTTAGTATATCAATTCGACAGGACTTAGAATTATCTAGAAGATAAACTTCTGGGCATGTCTAGATTGTGTTGAAGTGGAAGAAGACCCACACAATATATGGGCAGTGCCATCTCTTGGGCTGTGGTCTTAGAATGAATAAAAAGGGGAAAGAGGATTGAGAATATGATTCAGTGTAGAACCCTTAGCTAGCGTACATGAGCTGTGGGCCCAATCCCGTCCTGGATAGCTTTATGCCAATTTGGCACAAGATAAGAGTCATTTGGGAAAAGGGGGCCTCAGTTGAGGTTCACTCATTCTTATTCAATTAGTGATTGATGAGGAGGGTCTAGATCACTGGAGGTGGTGCCATCCCTGAGCTATAAGAAAGCAGGCCGAGTAAGCCTGAGGAGCAAGCCAGTAAGCAGCACCCCTCCATGACCTCAGCATCAGCTCCTGCCTCCAGGTTCCTGCCCTGTTTGAGTTCTAGTCCTGGACTTGTCTCTGCAAGAGTATGATCGGTGGGTTGTAAGCCAGAACAAACTTTCTTCTTCCTAACTTGTTTATGGTTACAGTGTTTAATCATAGCAACAAGACAGATTACCGGTGTTACAAGAAAACAAAACAACAACAACAAAGGGAGAAAACAAGCCGAGTACCAGCATTTGCGATCTGCTTCTTGACTGTGGATACACTGTGAGCAGCTGCCTCAAGCTCCCTCCACTGTCATCGTCCCAGTCCTGATGGGATGCACCCCTGAACTGTAAGCTAAAATACATTCTTTCTTTCCGTAAGTTGGCTTGTCAGGCATTTTGCTGCAGCATTAACAAAGTAGCTAATCTACCCCTCTCTCCTTATCGAGTCCTACTCCTGTGACTAGACCTTTCTCTGTGGCTCCACGTGCAGGAAAACCCAGAGAGGTCACCAGTGCCAGGCTCTTGCCAAGAGTTTCAGTCACACTGTAACAATGAATGATCCCCCACTCTCACCTCTCACCCTGCTGAAGGCCTGGGTACTTAGCTTCTTCCAGTCCCTTCTACATGGCTTCTCTCTAGTTCTCCCAATAGCAGGCTAGACTTTGCTATTCCGATGATCTTGGCTATAAATCCTGGTAACTTTTGTAGCAAACAGAGACAAATGCCAAGCTCTAAGTGCCCAGCCAAAGGCAAGAGTTCCACAGACTGACACAGAAGGCTGGGACCGCCATATGCTGACTGGACAAGTGGCCAGAGAGTCTTAAGCTATTTTGATGATATGTCAGGAGAAACCCAGAGCTGCACAGAGGACAGTGGTCTGGGAGCCCCGGGCCTGTCCTGTGCAGCCTAGGGTTGGGTCACTTATGCAGGTGTGTGGCTGTCAGCCTTGGCGATGACATTCTGATGCCCTAATTTCCCAGCACCCCCTCCACCCTGGTACAGGCAACAGAACTGAGGGCCTTGCATGTGCTAGACCAGAGAGCTCCATCACTGAGCCACATCTGTAGTCCTCCCTGTACTTATTATTGCTGTGTGTGTATCATGTGCCCATGTAATGTGTATGTGTGGGGCGTGTGTCATGGTGCTCCATGTGAAGGTCAGCGGATGACTCTGTGCAGCCAGTCTCTCCTTTCACTTTTACATGGGATCAGCCAGGTCTTTAGGCTTGTGCAGCAACTGCTGTAGCCTGCTGGGCCATCACGGTGGTCTCCCTGCACCCCAGAGCCAGGCACTTTCATGCTTATAAATGATCTGAGTAACAGTTGGTCATGGCTCAAGCAAGGCCATGCTTAGAGGGGGGAAACGGACACCTGCTTGCCTTTGCTGACCCTATCAGCTGCACAGCCTGAGGATGCTTTGTCTGCCGCCATGATTCAGTACCAAGAAGAGCAGCCAGCACACAGTAGGTGCTCCAGCAGCAACCTGAGATTTCAGAAGGCCTTGCGAACTCCCCAAACCTCATCACTGTCCAGACTGGTCATCATACTCATTTCCCAGCCCAGCTCTCACAGTGGCAGGCTCTTTTGGTCATGGATTAGCCCTGCCTCTGCCACCCAGCTGGACTTGGGCTCTGTTCTGGACCCGGTGCCACCTGGTGGAGGCTGTCAACTCTTCAGGACTGAGTTCAGTTTTGAAGCATAAAATGAGAGGGCTTTGGAGGCCATTTGGAGCTTTTTTCTGACCCAAGGAGTCAGCCTCTATTTCGTACAAAAGCTCAGTAAGCATTTATCAGAACATTACAGAACGTAGTGGTACATTGTTCCCCATGAACACACTGTGTTGTGAGACCTGGCGGCTGGTCTAATGCCCCCTGGGATTTCCACTTATGGCGGTGCCACATTCCCAGCTATCTGCTAGGAAAGTATATGAACATGAGAATACTGGTAGTTTCTATACTGGCCAGGCCCCAGGTCTTACTGTTCCTAAGAAGGACATGCTGCAGCCTGTTTGGGGGGCAGACTCCTTACCCACATTCCTTAGCTCTGAGTTCCATTTGTGCTCCTGTAAGGACCCCTGGCTCGCACTACTCTGCCCTGCCTATGTGTCACCCTTCCGGATTCAACTCCATTTCCTCTCCCCCTCCAAAGTTCCCCTGACTGTGGCGGGCCTACAGCTCCCACTCAAGTGCTTCTCCCGGGGCTGCTGATGATTATGGAAGACGCGAACTCCTGAGGGAACCCGCTAAAAACAGCACCCACTAACTGCTAGGTACGGTGTACTGCCACAGTTCCATGCAGTGGATCTGGTTAGGAATATCACCTCACTCACGGAGTAGTGTGCCCAGAGGATCTAACTTATGGCCACTGGCCTGGAGCCCTATGTGCATACACACTGGATGAGATGTGCCAACCTGGAGTCCTAAGATACCAAGATGTGCAAAGAGTCCTGGGTGCTGATCCAATGAGAGTAGGGGGGAGGCAGAGGTTAGAAATGGCGCACTACTAGGAATTTTGATACCTTAGTGAGATTTACAGTGAATTACTAAGAGCTTCATCCTTTTAGATGTCTGTGTGGTCCAGTGTGTCCCGAGCTCCATGACAACTGCAGACGTGTAAACGCCTGAGCCAACCCTGGCAGCAAGTGGCATCAGCTTTTTCCCCAGAGACTGGCAGATGGTCACAGCTGGGTGGGATGTATTCCCTGAAGCCCCCAGAGCCTCTGGTGGGCACTTGTGGCCAACATGCTTGAGGAAACACTCAGAAGTCACAACAGTTCACTGTGTAGATGGTCTCAGAGGACCACAGAGAGCCACAGACAATGAAGACGCCCCAGACACCAGGAAGGACGGCCACTCACAAACCATAGCCTGGGATGTAATCCACAGCTGTCCTTGGTGGTTAGAGATACTTCTGAAGATGCTTCTGAGACTATCGTGAGCCAGGGCAGCTTATGGGGAGGTGGGCCAGCTAGTCAAGGCCTAATCAGCACCCTCCGGTCTCACATTTGTTGGTGTTGCTGTTGATGTTGCGACTCAAAAGCACGGTCCTCACTAGAGGCTGGTGGGTGTGGCTGAGGCTCAGGTCCACAATGCTGTAGTCTGGTCATCACTGGATTTGACAGGCCCTGGAAGCCCCAGCTAAATTTCTCACCAGAACTTAAACATGTTGAGTCAGGGACTGAAGGGAAAATAACCTCGTGTCTTCCAGCCTGGCCAGCTTTCCACTGTCCCTCCGAAGGAGGCAGGCCGGCTTGGCTCAGGCATCTGTGACCAGTGAAGGGGCAGCTCTGACCTTAAGAGATCTACTTGGGTGTGGCCGGCTGAGGATAGGCCGAGCTTGTGCGTCTGTCCACTCAGGCAGCTAGCCAAGACGATGTGTCCTCACACGGCTCCTGAGGACCCACACCCTTGGAACCTGATCCTTTCCGTGCTGGCTTAGGATGCTGCAGTCCTCTTGTACCTGAGGGAGTCTTAGGCTTGAGAACCAGATCCCCGCCATATGATCTCACCCTTGCAGCTTGGACACTATCTTAGCACCTCTGAGATGGGCCAGCTTGAAGGTCTCCCGTTCCCAGTTAAGTGCCTAGGTTAGCACCATCAGCTTGTGTATATACACATACACGCACACGCACACGCACACGCACACACACACACACATGCACGCACGCACGCACGCACACACGCACGCACTTGCTAAGTCTGGGCTGTGACAGTGACAGAATGGGAGCTGGCTGGTTATGCAGAAATTTCCAGTGAGGTTCTGCCCTGTGCTTCATCTCTGGGACTCAGTTTCCCATGTGCATGCTCATCAGGCTCAGTCCACCAGGAGCTTGGGAGCATTTATCCCCTAGGCATCTTGCAGGGGCTCCTTTCTGAGCCACCTAAACACAGGCCCTTGCATTGGCCAGGAGCCAACTGATTTTGCTTCATCCACCTGGAGTGCCGGCAAGAAGACACAACAGGCTGACCTTCTGGCATTGGCCGCTAGGTCCATTCCACTGAGGGCTTGCGCTCTGTCTCTTCCTCTCTGCCATGGCCCTGGCTTCCCCCCCGGGGGGGGGGTTGGGCAGATGGCCAGGGAGCAAGATTGACGGAGCCCCCAGGGGCTGCCCTGTCACCTGGCCAAGTCCTCAGAATCTAGGGAGCCTTCTGCACAAATGAGCAGCAGCCTGTTTGGCTGGCCCTCGCCCCAGGGGAGGTGGCCCGCTTGGCATGCTGTGGGGCTCTCCACCAAAGCCAGCCTGTCCTGCCCCGTGCTCCTCTGCTGTCCTCTGAGAAGATGCTCAAGGGTTGCGTCTCCCACTTGAGTCTTCTGCTCACAGGTGGCCTGTCTGAGGTACACGGACTGCCAGCCAGCTAGGGTCTTCAGGCCACAACTTCATTACCCATACACCCAGGGTCTGTGACATTCCACAGAGATGCGTCACTGGGTTAGCAGTTACAGCTCTGGCCACTGAGAGAGCATTGCCAGACCTAGAATATCAGAGAACCCTGGCCTGCCACCTGACATGGAAGGCAGGCCCTTCAGGAAGGCAGGGGCAGCCGTGGTGAGAGGATGCTCTGTTGAGAAGGCTCCAGGTAGGCAGGGCGAGGTGCTGAGACAGAGAGCCCCGGGTTTCTGCAGCCAGACAGGAACACCCAAGTGCTGAGAAGGAGATACCACTATCACGGTGTCATTCCTTGCTGAACTGGGTCCCCCAAACTTGTATGTGGGAAGTATGACTCCCCCACCCAAACTCAAGAAGGAAATTTTATTTGGGTATGAGGTCACTGTGTAGATATTAACGACTAAGAGCATATGAGTGTTCTGTGCCCTAACTCAAGACGACTGGCGTTCTTATAGGAAGGAGTTTAGAGATAGACATATGGGAGAAGCTATGTGAAGATGAAGGTATGGTTTGTAAGCCAGGGGCACCAGCATATGCCAGGATGCTGGGAGAGGCTGGGCTCCTATTTTCCCACGGATGCAGAAAGGTAAGACCCTGCCCGGTGCCTGGGGCTCAGGCTCCCAGTATCCCCAACCATGAGGCAGCAAACTAAGTGTCTGCAGGTGCATCTGTTTGTTGTGCTTTGGGACTGCGGCTCTGGGAAACGGAAATGCTGACTATTTCCAGGGCTGGTCCTCGGCTCGGCACTCAGGGAGAACGTAGAGGTATCCACCACACGAATGGGCCTACAACCTGCTCGGGCGAGATTTCAAGCAGGAACGTACGTCTCTGCAGGCAACAGTGGCAGAAGTGCCCCTAGGTGGGCACAGGAGGGACTGGCCTAGGGGGTTAGCGGTCATGTGCCAGGGGAATGAGCAGGCAGTGGGTGATAACGCTGAAGGCATAGGCAGAGGAGGTGGTAAGCCTGGTTGGTGGCTAAGGGGGTCATCAACGGGGTGGCATTAGGTTCCTTTCACACTGCAGAGTTTCCCTGACGTAGGTGATGATGGAGAAGAACTTGGAGGTCCAGGCACCCTCAGCTCACACCTGGTCCCTCTGCGCTCTCACCTGTAACAGCAGCCTCTTCGTGGGGTAAGGGCATAGGTAGAGTTAAGCCCAAGGGAGGGAGACCATATTAACCCAACCCCGGGGACAGTGCCTCAACACTCCCACACAAGAGACTTCAAGTAGCGCAGGTGCCTGCCCAGGCCACCAGGAAAGGCTGCCGGCAGGACGTCAGCGAGGCACTTGGGCTTGGGGTAGAGGCATCAACTTTCGGGTCACTAAAGGTGAAGAGCATCCTGTACCAGATGACTGGGCCCATAGCCAGGTTAGGTCAGGACTGGAGAGAGACTCTAACTTGGGGCGGCCCTCAGTCTAGCTTTTGACATAGGAAAGACCCCCCAAACCACTTTGGATCCAGCCTGAAGAGGACAGTCTGGCTGAAGGAAGAGTCCACCTTTCCCTATCTCTTACTCCCCAGACAACAGCAATGTTGCCAGAACCATGGTGTAAGAGAAGCTGTGTTCATACGGTGACTAAACCTACTTGCTTCTAAAGCTCAGCCCCGTCGCTTGGCATGCATGCCAGTATATCCTTAATGCTTTAAGGGTGGGCTGGGGGCTTCCAGGGTCAGGGCACACTAGAGGCTTGCACTAGCAGTAGCCTAGGGACACTATCATTGGTAGACTCACTTGCCATATTCCTTGGCTTGCCCTGTGTCCAGAGCATCTGTCTTTCTGCTATTATTTTGGAACTTGGTCCCATTGCCCAAACTGGGAGACTTCCCTCTCTTAGTTGTTGACAATCGAGGGAGGGGTCTGTCCTTGGCTGACAAGAAGTACAGCCAGGGTACCTCCGTGCATACTCTGGGGTCACCTGTGTCACATGCCTGGGAAGCTGCCCTGGTCATTTAAAAGAATTCCTAGACCCTAAGAAGGAGCTAAAGGCAGGAAATCCGAGTACAGAAAGCAGCTGTGAGGTCTACCAGGCTGGCATTGCAAAATTCTACTCCAGGTCTCTAAGCTGAGAGAGCATGGGACTTCCAGAACACAAGAGCCCAGGCAAAGGAGGTCTGCTCCGGCTTTTCTGAGGTATAGCTGCCAGCAGACTTTGGGATCAGCCAGGCAGCGCCCTAAGAAAGGAATGTGGCCTCTCTGGCCTGGATGCCCCGTTCTTTCCAGTGATTCACATGGGCCCACTCATAAAGTGTTCATGAAACAGCCGTGAAAATATGTCTGTGGAACCCAGCTCACAATGAGCACTCTTAGCTGATGGACGCCATCACCTGTGCAGTGTGTGCTGACTCTACAGAGAGACCCTGGAGACCGGGAGACAGTGTTTCCATGGAGAAGCAGGACGGCCTGTCCAGCGTGGGAGCCTCGGCACTACAGCAAGGACCCAGGCCATTGCATCACGCACATAGCCCTGCTGGATCATGGCTCCCCTGGGCACACAGAAGCCTGGCCACGGTGCTGGGGATGATGAAAGCCAAGCTCCTAGCAGCATATCAGGGGATGTGGACCACCTTGGGGTTTGTGCTGAGCCACAAAGGGGAGTGTCCCTCCCTGGGCAGAATAGGGCACACAGAAACTTCTGGTTCAGAGTGGGGAGTGTACCAGTGACTTCTTAGAGTCACAGACCTCAAGTGAGGGAGAGATTTTGTTGGGTTCCAGAGAAAGCCAGACAACTCCTTCTAAGAGGTGGAAAGGGTCATCAGATACAAGGACCTTGAATTCTCAGCTGCTGCTGTACAGAGCCCACACAGAGAACTAAGTGTTGTTGGGTGTTTAGAGGGTGTATCGGGTGTGAGGTGCCCACTCCTGCTGGCAGGCAGGCAAACAGGCACACTGTGACTTTGGGGCACAGGAAAAGCTTGGCAGTTCTGCTTATGCCCAACTCCCACTTCTGCCCAGGCTGGAGACCTTAAGGAGGGCCGTGCGTGCTCTGCTGAGGCCTTCTCTGTATGCCCGTGCTGCAGTTCAGCATGGAGAAGCATTTTTCCGTCTGCGGTTGTTCACCGAGAACCTACTTGGGGTCAGTGATGGGCTTTGTGGTGACATCAGAGACCAGGTAGGGGTGGTCCCTGACCCTAGAGGCCAAAGTGGATGCCCTGGTATAATAATACTAACCCTACAGGGCACACTTGGTAATACTCATGCCCCAGAACGGTCCTGCCAGCCAAGAGATGTTTGCTTGACCACGCTGTGACTCGGCAATGGGCTCCTGGCAACTTCACTCAGACCTCGCTCCCCTGCAGGGCCCTGGCATAGAGGGAGGACACCACCATAGTGGCTGTCTCCCCTGGCTGCATCTCATCTATGGAATGGGACAGCTGTCATCGCTGCTCCCTGGCCAGGCCACCCAGAAAACGAAACAGTTCCTTAAGTGAGGACCATTCCCTCTGATAGGGTGCTGTTTGATAAGAGAGAAATCTCCTGTTATCCACTGCTATTTCTGGTCCCGAAAACAGGGGCAGGAAAAGACATCCATGTGCCCAGGGACTACTCTTCCTCTCCCAACTACCCACTGACCCCACTAGAACCTCAGCAGGTATTAATCTCCTGGGGGATTACCAGGCTCCTTAGAGGAGCATGCTCTTTGGAAGTCTAGGCTGGGGACTGCAGGAAAGGGCTCACATAGGATTTAGAGCTCTGGGGAAGACTGTGCCACCAGGGGCCACCAGAGGGCGCCTAGTCCCTGGCGTCCAGATCTGGCGGTACAGAACCAGACAGGACCCTGAGCTTGGCTGCCCCTTGGGCTCCCGCTATCCTGAAGGCCACCCCGCTTCTCTCAGTCCATGTGTTAATACTCACTCCAGGGCCCTGAAGCTTGTGGGTACTCCCTCTCCCATTTAGCGGGCTGTGAGGTACGTCCCATGGGGTTCCAGGGAAGTGTGGCACCAGTTTGAAGGAGCACCATTAGGGATGATGGAAGAACACAGTCCCCAGCCTTCCATGTCAATAAGTGGGGTGACCCTCAACAAACACTGGGCCCCAACTGGTACGACTGCTGTAATTCTGCAGGGTAACCATACACGCTAGTTGGATGGTCAGCACCCACAGCCGAGACAGACATCAGCACATTTTGCTTGTTTTGAGTTCCTAATCCCCACATTCCCCAACCCAGGGTAGTAAGACCCAGACTCTCTGGAAGGGCCATACCTCTGCCTCTTTATTTTGCCCTCTCAGTGCCCTTGTCACTGGCCACACTGCCAGTCCCTGTCTACAAGGGCACAGTAGCTGGGGTTGGGTACATGCTCTAGAAGGTCCCCAAGAAGGCATGAAGATGGGTGGGCCTGGCCACGCCATGGGGAGCTGTAGGCTGGAAGGTGTCAGACTGCTGTGTGTGAGGAGTTGGAGGCTGATAAGGATCAGAGATAGGCAGGGATGCCCTGGTAAAAGTTTCTATTTATGTGTGTTTGGAGGAGGGGAGAAAGTGAGCTGGGCGTCTACGAAATTATACTAGCACCTTTTGCTGCCAGGAACCCAGGTGGACAGTGCCCAGAGAAGTGCAGGAGGTGTGGCCTTGACATGGCAGGGCTGTCTGCAGAAAGAGGCACAGAAAGGCCTGCACTGTGGGTGTTTGAGGGCGAGTTAGCCAAGAGACTCAGGCTAAGCAAGGTATCGGTGGGTTCCGTCTCTCCCCAGGGCCTGGCTGTAAGTTAGTACCACTCCCAAGCAAGGTAAGGCCACAGGCTACCCTCTCTGATTGACACTCCGATTTTCCTCGTTCAGAATGCCTATGGTACCACTTGAGTTTGGCCGCTAGCCTTTAAGCCCCTTCAGTTTCAGAAGAACCCTACAGCAGGATTTCCCTGCTCATCAAAGTCCCGATGTTGCACCCATCCCGGGAAACTCCACACACATTTAAGGGTGAAGCCTGGGGCTGGGGAGGTCCTTAGGACACTGCATCGGGCGCTCCAAGCTCATAAAGATTCGGTTCCCAGAGCTCCTGAGGCAGCAGGGAAGAGAAGGGATGGGAAGGGAGGGGAAGAGCTGCTCTCAGCAGCTGCAGGGCCGAGGCCGCCGCCAGGAGGGCCGCTCTTCTTACAAAGAGATGACAAGGCCCCTGGGCGGGATCCAAGACGCCGACCACCTGCAGCTGGGCTCCCAGCTCCAGGCGGCCCCAAGTACCCGGTCCGACCACGAGTGCGCTAGGGCCGGGGCGCTGGCGGGCACAAGTTCCTGGGTAGGAATCCCCGCGAGCCCTGGGGTCGCCTGAAGCCCACAGTGGGCTCACATTTCCTTGGAATTCAGGCTTGAAAGATAGGATCTCCTCCCAGAAATTCCACTTAGGCTGTTCCTGCCGTTGACCCGCGGGAATTCCTAAGTAGAATCTGGACGCCTCTGGGAGAGGTCCGCATAGAGAAGTTCCTAGCCGGCTACCACCGGGAGCTGTGCCCCGACAGACGGCCCCATAGCTACCGCTTGCTCCGCCACAAGGGCGGCAGGCACGCTGCCCCCGGAGCTGGGATTGTCGCCCCGCCGGCACACTGGGCCAAGCCAGAGGCTGAAGACGCCCAGCACCAACCCTGACCCGAAGAGAGTGCACCGCGCTGGGGTCCACTCGTCCCTAGCCGGGCCAGAACAGCGCTACGGGGAAGGGACTCCAGCGCGTAGCGACTGGGAACTGGGAAGCAACAGAGCGGATCGGAGCTCAAGAGGCGAGGGCCGCGGGGTTCAGAGCAGCAGAGGCGCAAGAGGCCACTCCAAGTCTGGGTGGCGGGTTCTGGCGCCCGGGGCTAGCTGCAGCGCACGGGTTCAGGGGCCCAGAGTAGATCTCCTCCTGAGTGTTGGGGTCCGGAGCCCCAAGACACCGCCGCGCCCTTACTCACCCGAGATCTCTGCCTGGGGCACGTCGCTCAAGCTAAAGCCCTTGGCCCCGTAGATCTGGCGGACTTCACTGCAGCTCCGGCTCTTGCTGGCTGAGTCCCCGCGGGCGCAGGCGACCAGCGCGGCGGTCGCGCACAGCAGCCACCAGCCTCGGGCCCGGAGCTCCATGGCGGGGGCCCCGGGACTCCCTGGCCGTCCGCGCGCGCCTTCCTTGCTCCCGGCCGTCTCTGCTCAGCCCAGTCTGCGAAGGGCAGAGCCAAGGTCCCGGCGCGCGCGGCGGCTCGTGGTCCAGAGGCGGCTGCCGAGGAGGCGGAGACAACAAAAGCCGGCTGCGACTGCGGCGCGGGGCGCGAGGCGCGAGGTCCAGCCGCTCAGTCGGGCCGCCCAGAGCGCGGCGAGAGAACGCGCAGCCCCGGCTCGG
>NC_022030.1:35761816-35803985 GCF_000317375.1 Microtus ochrogaster
CGATCGGGGCGCACCGGGCGCTCCTTCGCTCTAGGGAGGGGTAGGCATGCCGGCCCTTCCAGTCCATGCGATGCGCTCGGTTGATTGGTGGGAACGGGGGCGGGGGGGCTGCCGGTAACGCAAAACTGAGTCCGGGGTCCCCAAAGGTGCCCCCCCAAGCCCAACACTAAGGGCGGAGGCACCACCTGTGGGGGCGGGGGCGGGGCGGGGGGGGACCGCTGAGGCAGGGCTTCCCTCGCCGGACGTGACATCACGTCCTCCCACGGCCAATCAGGTGCTTCCCCGCCCCTTGCCGAATTCAGCACCCCTTTGCTCCTCTCCATCCTTCACTGTCCGTGGCTTTCTCTCTCATCGCTTCCACCTCTCTGTCCTGGTCCCTTGCTTCCTTGCTTACCTGCACCCCCACAACAGCTCCTACCTCCCTACGTCCTTTCTGGCCGCTCCGGCAAGGCTCCAGTTCTCATCTGACGTGTTTTGGAGGAGGGTGAGGGGGCTGAACGCGGGAAACTGGCCAAAAAAAAAAAAAACAAAAAAAACAAAAAAACTAGCCTTCACCAGCTCAGATGACTTAATTGTTGCAGATTGTCAGCGGGTGTTTCGGTCTGCTCTTCGTGACTCCTTGGGTGCTCGGGCGACAAAAGCAACGGGGCAGAGGCAGGTCTGTGGGCTTGGATGCAGGGTGGCAGGTGACCTCTGGAATGAGGACTGGAGTGAGGAGACTATGTAGGGTAACTCAACCCCAGACATATTGTGGTGGACTGTCAGCTGCTGAGTAGAGCTTCAGGGATGATGGGGGAGGATGGGAGGGTACCTGGCATCCCACCTGGGGGCTGCTGGTGGCACTGTTCCTCCCTCTCTCCCCTCTACTCTGTGGGTAAAGGGCCCAGAGGACATCATAACTGAGGTCAGACTATGAACCCAGAGACCTAATCTAAAAATGGGAAGAAAGCAAACGAAGTGGCTCACTTGGTTAAGAGTTGTAACATAACCCCTATGTGACAAAAGAGTGCGGGGCGCTTGGATTCACCTGCGCCAGTACCTATGGGTTTTGTGACAACACCCCTAATCACCCATGCCTCAAAATGCCCCTTCCATCAGGGTTCCTAGACTGTTGGTCTGTCGATTTCAGGAGACTGGGTTTCCTGCCCTAACTCCTAGTGAAGTTACCCCATCATCTATGCATATAGTCATTGCTTGAGAGCAGCCATGGAGACCTAGTCCAAGAGAGCAGATCTCCTCCCACCCCTGTACTGGAACACCTCTCCTGTCTCATGGACCCATGCACACCACATGCCGAGGCCTGCTTGGGTCCCCTACCACCTTTAATAGGGCATATGTATCTGACCCAGGCTCCTGCTTGCTTTATGGGGTCTCCATGTGGTCTGGCCTTCCACCACATGCCTGTGGATGAAGGGGTAGCCTCCTTGGTGACCTGGGAATTGGCTCAGGATTAAACCCGGCTGAGGCTCAATACAGGCCCCTGTGTGACCTGTCGCCGGTCACCATTGCATGTGATCCCAACTCAGCTGGTGTCTTGTATAGGGTGACCCCCTCTTCTAGGAACATCCTTATCATTCTACCTGCAAAAGTGAAACATAGCACCGTCCCTCAGCTTGCAGTACTGGCAGCCAAGACCTTTGTCCAGAGGGATACTCCTCCCTGAGGAAGTCAGAGGGCAGCATGTAAGAGCTGGCAGGTCCCCAGCAGCCTCCCTTCCTTGCAGGGTTGGGTACCTGGAATGGCAGTGGCCTTGTTGCTCCCAGGGAGGGGCCCTTGGATGTGTATGCCACAACAAAGTTAAGCTTCTATTCTTACTTTTGCTGATCAGGACACTTGACTAAAACGTGGCAGGAAGCTACCTACTTAGGTGGTGTCTAAGATAACTCACTTGTCTCAGCCTTGGATAAAAGGAAACAGACCTGGTACCCAATGGGACTCACCACTTACCAGCTACTTTAGTAGACCCAACCCACAGCATAGCATCCTTCTCCTCTGGGGGTGGCAGAAGTTCTTACCATGACATTTGGGGTATACAGAAGGTGCAGGAAGCAAGCTGCCCCATTGGATGCTGTCTTCAGTGTTCACAGAGGTCCTTCATCCTTTCTGGAAGATTCTGGGAGGGTCTGTTAGCTTCTCAGCCCATTTACAGGACAGAGTTTAAGCCAAGGGGCAGGGAGGGACATAGGCAATCTAGCCCTCTTAGCTTTAGGTAGTCAGGACCTGTCAGAGCCTTGGTGATAAAAAAAAAAAAAAAGGAGGCTGAGCAGGGAATGGTTGTCCAGGCACCAGGAGCTGACGGGACTTCATGGCAGAAGGGGCTCTGCTGAAGCTGCCCAGCTGCCATCAAGGTGACAAGGCCTTGGGAGGAACACAGAGAAGATGCTGTCTGCTCCCGCCCTGCCCTGTCCAGTGCCTCTTCTGTTCGGCTCTCCGCACCCATGCAGCCTCCTTCCTTGATGCCCCGCAACCTTCCAAGGAGGAGTGGTTACAATTTAGAGTAACGGTTGCTGGGAAAGCTCTTGCATCCTAAAGCAGTGGCCTCTGGAACCTTATTATTCCTGAGATGAGAGCTGCACACAGCAGACTCTGCCTTACTTGCTCCTGGGCTCCTGGCTGCAGAGATGCAGTTACATATACCACAACACAGGCAATGACTTATCTGTCCCTTAGCTAGGCCATGGCATAGCTTTGCACAAGTACCCTTAGGGCATTGGATGCCAAATACAGGTTTTCTCTTGGTTGGAGCTACCTCCTGTGGCAGTTGGGAATGGGGTTATAGTGAGATTTTGGAAGGTTGGGTGCTGAGGCCACTATATATATACCTTGGGTCCTTGCCTGCCCAAAGTATGGTATGGATGTGAGACAGAAAGCAGAAACGAAAGGGTAGGAAGCAAATTAAAAGGGGAAAACTGCATTCCTCCAAGCCGGATGAAGCCAGGACCTGTATTTCTATTGTCACAGAGCATGGAGCTGAGGAGAGAGGGGCAACAGAGTCCTTGTTCCCAAGCTCCTGGCTTCCATGAGAGTCCTGAAGGGATCTCGGGGCAGGAGTATTGAGCTCTGACTTCTCAGAGGGACATCGGGACTAATTGGCGGTCTGCTGGTTCCTAGCAGGCCTACTGGCCTCCACATTTTCCCTGTAATTTGGCACTGCCTCCTGCAGCTGGTTGAACCAACATGTTTCATCTTCTCTTTGGCTTCGTGTTCTTCTTTCAGTGGCTCCAAAAGCAACTTCCAAAGAGACAGCAGTCAAAGCCACCATCTGTTAACAGGTGCAAAGTGGAGCCAGCAGGCAGCAGGGGGCAGAGGCATGGACTGGGAGCAGGTGACAGGTGATGGCACTCTGACCTCTTAGGAGATGGCACGGTACCTGGGGAATATGGAAAACCTAGGGGACCCACATCTCTGTAGGGACCCCACCCTGGGCAGCAGGGTGAGGAAAGAAACAGATGCGGTCAGGGGTCTGGTGAGAGAATTGTGGCTTCCAGGAGCGACTAGCAGCATGGTGCAGCTCAGGAGATCCAGACAGCCACCTCCCTAGACATATTTCAGCCATTGGCATCAGAGTCCCTGCCAGAAGGAAGCAGGACCCTGAGTGGATCTGCAGAGCTAGGAGAGATGCCCCCCCCTCACCTTTTGCTGCCCAGAGCACTGCAATGCTCCTGTTTCTTCTCTCCATGTCTGGGGGAAGTTACTGCATTAGGTCGGGATGACATCTGGGTTTCACACAGGGCTCAGACCAAGAGAGATCACCCCTGTGTGGGTTCTAGGAAGTAGGGTGCTGTTTCCCCTTTACTCAGACACTAAATAAATCCCTACAAAGTCCTCCCAGTCCTGGATCACGTGGCTGGTACAGAGGTACTAAACCTCAAGTCTGAGTTCCAGAGCTGTTCTTGCTTCTAGGACTTGGGGGCTGCAGGAGTGGGCATAGGGTGCTGGCTGGAGACAGCACTGGCATAGTCTGCTCAAGGGTGGTCCTACCTGTGCTCACCCCCTGCCTGCCCCAATCCCCTGCCTGCGGGCACTCCACATCAAGGCAGCACGTTGGCAGCCGTTTGGCTCTGCTGAATCCCAGGTCCCTTTGATCAGCCGGAAGTCTGGGCATGTCTCCGTATTCAGGCCAGCTGAAAGGAGGCCTGCTCAGACGAGGTTGGGCCACCCATACGGGCTGCAGCTATGCCCCTGCAGAAGCCCACTTTTGTCTCTGTTTGAGTGCCCCAGCAGGAGATGGGCCCAGATACTCAGCTCTGGGCTCCACTGTCCTTGGAGCTGTTTTCCTGCCTTGCTGCCCTGACTCTGGGACAGGACACTGAGGAGAGAGGAAACTTGGGCATGAGTACCCAGCCAGGTCTGATGTGCTTAGACAAAGCTCTCCATATGACTGATAGGTGCAGAGAGACTGGTGTGTTGATAATCTCAAGGCCCTGGACAACAGGAACTGGGCTGTCCTCCAGGACTCACCTGCTACCCTTTGGCTTTTGTGTGACATCTGCCTGCCTGCCCTGAAACTCTTCTACTTAGACAGCTACCAGCTTCTGGTCTGTTCTGCATTCCATGCAGCCTGGTTGTTCTTTTTGTAAAGCCAGCTTCAATCAGAAGCCTGCGGGGACTCTGCCTGCAGAGCTCGGAGCCCTGAGTGCATGTGACAGCAGCCACATGGGCCTTGCTCACATCTCTGGAAGGGCATTCTTAACTGAGCCGAATGTTCCACCTGTCACTCTCAGATCCCAGCTTCTCCCCCAAGACAGGCTTCTTAGGTGCTTCCAGCTCCAGAGGTTTGGAACCGCAGGGTTTTGTAGCCATGCAGATACAGCTCCTGAAACCTCTAGAGGCACGGAGGCCTTCTTGCCTCTAGACTCCATCGCTCTTGTGTGATGAGCATGGCTCTTAAGCCGACCTAGATGCAGGGCTTATTCTGTCCTCCAAACAGCTGCTTACAGAGTAAGGCCAATTTTTGTTTTGTTTTGAGGCAGGGTTTCTCTGTGTAGTCCTGGGACTATCTCTGTAGACCAGGCTGGCCTAGAACTCAGAGATCCACCTGCCTCTGCATCCCTAGTGCTGGGATTAAAGGTGTGCCCCACCACCGCCCAGTGGGTAAGGGCAATTGAACATACCTGGTTATGAGTGCTGCCTAGTGGGCAAGGCCTGGCACAACCACCCACACCCTCCACAGTGAACTTCCATCTATTTTAGGAAGAAGCCCACTATCGTGTAGAACACCTACTTCGGAACTATTTGGGAGCTGTTGTTTGAAATGCAGCTTAGCAAGTCTGGATGTACTGGTTCAGGTCAGGGCCAGTTTCTTAAAGGTCCCGGTGGCATTCACATGTATTCCCAGCCTACTCTGGGTGAGGCCATTTACCGACAAGGGTCTAATAGAAACTCCCCTGTAGCATCATTTGGACAAGTTGCTATCTGGCTTTGGTGTACATCACAGATATGACCCAACTCAGAGGCAGGACGCTAAGGTAGTTTCTATGTAGCAGCTCTGCAGAGATACAACCACTCTGAGCAGTAGGAGGAGGATCCTGCCTTCTTCATGGTTGTTCCGGACATTGCTGCCCCTGGTGAGCAAGGCTCCCAGCTGTTGTTCTCAGGATTATCGCAAGGGAGAGATTCTCAGAGCTGAGCTGGACAAGGGGCAGTGACTTGGCAGGGTACCATCCACCTCCATCTGAGGCTAAGACGTCACCAGTGTGGCCTTGATGGCAGCAGCAGGCGAGAGAGGCAGCTGGACACTTGTCTGAGGAGGACGGTAGTTTTTATGTTAACTCTTAGTGCTCTTTGGGGGCCCACCACACAGCTCCCAAATAAATACCTGGAGACTTATTCTTACTTATGAATGTCCTGTCTTAGGTTGGCTTGTTTCTTGCCAGCTTTTCTTAACTTAAATTATCTCATCTACTTTTGCCTCGGGGCTTTTACATTTCTCTACTTCTTACTCCCTGACTGGCTTGGTGGCTGGCCCTTGAAATCCTCTTTTGTTTTTCCTCCTTATCCTCTCTTCCTGGATTTCTCCTTCTATTTATTCTCTCTGCCTGCCAGCCCTGCCTATCCTTTCTCCTGCCTCGTTATTGGCCGTTCAGCTGTTTACTGGACCAATCAGGTGTTTTAGACAGGCAAAGCCACACAAGTTCACAGAGTTAAACAAATGCAAGCTAAGAGAAAGAGAAATCTTTGCATCATTATACAAATGTTCCACAGCATAAACAAATATAACACGTCTTCAACTAATATTCCTCAAAGGACCCAGGTTTGTATTGTGTAAGGCTGAGGTCTACACTGTAGGCACGAGAGGGGCTCCTGAGGAAGAGTCTCGTTAAAGGGGAGGCATTGCAAGAGCCTGGAGAGCAGGTTGCACAAGCTCAGTGGGCAAACTGCAACCCCATATGCCATATGCGTTCCCCTCTATAAAGGTAATTTTGCCAGATGGTCTCTAGAGGGCAAGAGCCAAGGGCAGTGGACCTGCACTGGTTGGGTGTACAACTTCACGATCCTGAGAGGGGAAACAACAGAATCTGCACTGCTCCAGGAGTCCCCGCACCTTCATGCAAGAGCAGGGATGTGTGCCTAGCTGAGGGTAGCCAGGCTGAGGGGCTCAGTGGGAGGAAGGGATACAGGTCTATTCCAGGTTCCCGAATGGGTCAGAGAGACGGTCCAGGTGCAACTGGAGGTAGAAGAGGATTTCAGCCCTAGTGCTGGGTGTAGCCCCTGGTCAATTCAGGAGAAGAGAGGGGAATAATACTGAAAGAAACCCCAACCAATGATTACAGTTCAAGAAGCTGGTATCCACAACCTCTGGCCGTGACCTGATGAAGAGCTAGCTAGCCAGCTAGCCACATCCATGCCCTAGCCTTGAATCAAACCACACTTGGTGAGGAGAGGGTGGGCCAGGAAGTGGGGTGCCCTTCTTAGAGGTGGCTGGTGGCATTGCTAGATGACCTAACCCTTGACCCTTGCCCTTTAGTGATTGTCTGCCAAAGTGTCTCTGTGGAAGCAGGTGTGACAGCCTCACTCTTTCCAAGGGCCTCATACCTAAACGCTTTCCTCCTGAAGACAGACTGGAGGCCAGAGAGGGTGGTGGAAATGCTGGCCTATTATGTCATCAGGGTAGCCGTGGAGCCTCTAGAGGAGGCGTAGGCTGTTCTCTGAATCGGATTAAAGCTGAAGACTCACGTTAAAAACTCACTGCCAAGCTATGGTAATCAAAACAGACATACAAAGCAATGGGACCGAGGGCTCAGACAGAAAGCCTGCCCTTCTGTGGTCAGTTGCCATAGACAAGAATACCAAGACTATTAGGGGAGGAAGACAAGTGTCTTTAGCAAGTGAGTCCAGACACCTGGAGTTAGACTCTTTCCCTCCCACCCCAGACAAAGATGAACTCGAAATGGATCAAAAGCCTCAATAAGCTAAAATTATAAAACTCTTAGAAGAAAATCCTAGATGAAAAACCTTTGTGGTTTTGGATTTAGAAGAGGATTCCTGGCTCTGATGTTTGGCAAGCAACAAGATTTAAAAAGCAGATAAATTCGACTTCATCGAAATGAAAAACTGTGCACCACGGAAGTGTTATCAGGAAAACAAAAGGTACAGCCGGGAGACTCAGAAAAGTCCTGTAAGTCACCCCTGCAAGGGATGTAGCTTTTAGAAAACATAAAGAGTCTTTATAACCAAAGGTAAAAGGTCAACTGTAGAAAGGACAGAGGAACTGGAAAGGTATTTTTTTCCACAGTGATGTAAATGGCTCTATGGTGGTTTTGTTATGTGACTCTGAGTTCAGTAAAGCCCAAGAGAACAGGGTGTTCCTGAGGGGTGAGTTGGTGGAGTATAGCCTCGGGCAGCCTGGTGTGGAGCCAGCTCCGGGCAGGGCTGACACTGTCATCTTTCTAAAGTGACTCCAGCCTGGGATGCCAGATTTGGAACATGCTGGGGGTTGGAGGACCAGAGCTATGCCTTGGCGACTTTGACTTCCTTGTTACTAGAAACTGAGGTGAGTTGTTTTTCAGGATGAAAGTGGAGAGCTTGAAGACCTGACCTCATATGTACCCCCAAAAGCCCTTCAGTGCCACAAATCTCCCATGGGCAGAAGCTGAGGGGCAGAACAGGCCTCTGGAACCTCAATTAAAACAAGGGATGTTTTCGATAGCTGCAGGATAGACTGGAGTCAACCACAAATGCCCTGTCTCTGGTTTGTTCACCAAGACCTGGTTACAACCAACTAGCCTCTTCACTATGGAAAGGAAGAGGGGGACAGTGAGCTGGCCTCCTGAATCTTGTCAATCAATCAAACAAAACTCCTTTGGCTGAAGGCTGAATTCAGGGCTTTATATACGTTAGAGTTTATCAAGAGCTCCATCAGTGAGCCAGGTATTCACAGCCTCTTCACCTTTTTGGTTTTGAGGCAGCCTTGAACTTGCAACCCTTCTGCCCCCTTCTCCAGAGTGCTGGGATTGTCTGCACTGTCAGAGAGCAATTCTCTTCCGTTTTGTGAATTCTGGGACAGAGTATCAGTAGGTAGTCACCATGCTCTCTCCTTGACAGGGAAGGCGCCATTGGCAGCTAGCATCCTCAGTTTAACCTGGGTCTGTATTGGCTTGTCCAGGGCCAACCTCCTTCCTCAACCCTCAGAAGCTTTGGGTTTTACACTGTGTGTGAGGAACTGAGGGTCCTTTTAAGCGGTTCACTGGGAGGGAGAGGGACAGAGAGCCACTGAGCTCAGGTGAAACTTGCCAAGCTTCTGGAGGAGGACAGGCATTGGCTCAATCTGCAGCCCACTGCTGACCTTCCATACACCCAAAGCACTGCCATTTTGCCATAGAGACCTTGTTGTGGTTTAAAATCCTTTCCAAAACTCGTGTGGAAACTCAGGGTGGCAGTGGTGGCATTAGTGCCATTATGTAAATGTCTTGTGGGAGTGGGGCTGGTGTCTTTCTCAGCCATGTGAGGGTACAGCAGGTGTCTCACTAGATGACAGAGTATTTACGGTGCTATCGTGGAAGGCTGGGGCCTCTTAATCTTGGGCTTCCTGGATTGAGAAATGCTTCTGTACTTTATAAATTACCCGGTGTGTGGCATTGTGACTAAGATACATTGTGGCCATATCAGGTCACAACATACACTGGACAGAAGCCTGGACGGATTCATTCTGCAGCCAGGCCTCCAAGAGTCCAACCTTGCTTGACTTGCAAATACAAGCTAAATACAAATTCAGCTGGTTCAAAGAAGGGCTGGAGAGATGGCTCAGTGGTTAAGAGCTCTGGCTGCTATTGTTAGCAGACTCAGGTTTGCTGGGTGGTGGCGCATGCCTTGAATCCCAGCACTCAAGAGGCAGAGGCAGGCAGAGGTTCTTTGTGAGTTTGAGGCCAGCCTGGTCTACAAGAGCTAGTTCCATACCCCGTGGGCATTGCAAGAAATGTGGTGCACAGATATATGTCCAGGCAAAACAGCCAAGCACATACAACTAATAAAACAGAACAATAGAATTTGGGCTTGCTCAGAAGTAGACATGAAACTTAGGTGTTATGTAAGATGTTTTGTCCTCTGTGGTAAAGTATCTGTCCAAATGTTCTGTGCTTTTCAATTTCAACTTCTCAGCTTCTTGCTAAATAGAAACTAGTGATATTTGGGCTCCACACTGTCTTAGCATCTCTTCCTATTGCTGTGGTAATACACTCTGACAAAAGCAACTTACGTTAGAAAAGGTTTATTTTGGTTTCCCGTTCAAGTTTCAAGTCCATTGTGGTGGGGGAGTCAAGGAAGGTGGAGCCGGAAGCAGTAGTCTGACCATATCCACCATTGTGGGGGTGGAGAGAGAGAGAGAGGGAGAGAGAGAGAGAGAGAGAGAGACTCACACACTCTCGCTCTGCGCCCTTTCTTCACTTATACAACCTAAGCTGGGGAATCCCACCCACAGTGAGCCCATCTCCCCACCTCAGTTAACACAGTTAAGATGCCTCCAAAAAGCATGCCCAGAGGCCAATCTGCTTCTCAATTTTCACTAAATGTTAAGGCCACTGTTGGTTTAAAATTCTGATTAATATATGGAGGTAGAACTACCAAAATAACAGGGACGAGAAGAATGGTCACAGCTGTCCCCTCATCACCTGGGGAAACACTCGAAGGGCTCTCGGTGCTGGCCTCCACAGCAGCCACAGTCCTTTGTGTGTGCTAGCGTCCCCATACTGACAAACCTGCGATTGGTTTACAAATCAGGCACGGCAAGAGATTAACCATCACTAACAGCAAAGTGGAAAGGTGTAAGAATACACTGTAGTGAAAATTTTGTGGGTATGGTCTCTCTCCATGCTGCCACAGTAGAACAACGGCTGAGAAGATCGCTGTGTGACTGGCCGGTGAGTGTTATATACAGTGTGGAAACACAGGACCAGGAAAGATTTCCATTCTGGTGGACACAAGGAGATGGCCTCCGATTTCTTCCTGTTATTCAAAACATTATGCAATTTAAAACTATGATTGCTTATATAAATTTGTTGTTGGATAGTTTAATATTCTTTTGGTCGTGGTTGTCTCTCAGTAGTTGAAAAAAGGGAAAGCAAAACCATGGATGGAGGTGGTATGACTGCATGTTTAATATAAAATGTGTTTCATATAAAAGAAAGGACAGGATTTTAATAAGGAAAAGGCTATAAGACCCATTTTAATAGAAAAAAGAAAGTACTTTTGTCTTAAATCAATTTATTATAAGATACAAAGGCAAAAAGACAAGAAAATCAAACCTGATTGAATAAAATTGGGAATGGTGGTGACACAAAGTTGTAATCCCAGTGTTTATGGGCTGAGGCAGGAGGATAGCTTGGACTACAGTGAGACTGACTCAAAACTAAGCAAGTGAGCAAACACCCTGTGCAGAGAAAATTGAAGGTATATGGAGGAGGAATTGTATTTGTGGTCACTATACTGAGATGGACAGCATTTATTTGTGATTAAAAAATGTAATCCAGTGATAGGCTGATCGGAGGTTGGAGTGGAGCTTTCATTGCCATGAGGACAAAGGTTGTTGGAGTTTTAGTTAATTTGTTCATTAATCTTGAATAGGAGGGTGTTTGTGTTTTGTTTGTTTTATTTTATCTTTTAAGCAATTGGCCTAGGAAACGAAGATTATATATTTTTACCAGTTTTCATGTTTATGCTGTCCTTTGCTGTTCTATTTGTCCTTGGCTTAGTTAAGGAAAGTATAAAAGCTGTAAGCTCTTTGTAGCTGTCTCCAGAAGCACCGTGGAACTTTGCATGCTGCCATGCTGGTTTGCCTGGCGGTGACCTGGGGCCTTAGCGAAGTGTTTTCAACACTGGCACATTTTTGATAGCTTCCCCAGACCAAATTCTAAATTAAGTCCTTTTTGCCTTGCGCTAACTCTGGGTTCCTGGAACATCTCCAAAGAGTATACTTTCTGACCATAAAAATAGAAATGTTGCGCTAGCAAGATAGCTCAACTTCGTCTGATGACCAGAGTTTAATCTCTAGAAAGCAAGGTGGAAGGAAATAACTGGCTCCCCAAATTGTCCTCTGACCTCCACAAACCCACCATGGATGGCGCTGAGTGTATGGATGGGGACACACACACACACATGACATTAATAATAATAGCAATTTAAAAGATGTTAAATTATATGAACTTATTGGATGTGGTAAAATGCATAGATCACATGATAATCTGAGAAATCTGGTGTATCTTTTTATGATACTATCAGTCATAAATAGAATTATTGTTAACATATGGTATGCCACAAACAACTCAAATTCTTCTCCCCTTCGAAATATTTGGAAAGCTGCCCTAAAACAAAATAACAAGATATTTATTAAGAAAAAGACTCCGGCCAAGTTCAGATTTCTAGTAACTTCAACATCACACCGTTTGACTAAAAATCTCCAAAAACAATGGGGAAATGGCTGGCACTCAAGAACTGTGTGGTGGAGATGGTGAACTCGGGAGCTGTGGTGCTCCAGCTTGATTGTCAGTTGGCTGGGTGGGGAGTTAGCAGAGTTCACCTAGGATGTCTGTGAGGGCGTCCTCCGATCAGACCATGAACTTTTGCCCTAATGGATAGTCTCGTCCCTCGCTGACGGCACTCATGTGAAAGGCTGGCAGGTGTTCCGTTCACCATTCGCACGCTGCAACACTGTATTCCACAACTTCAAGATGCCCTGTTTGTGTCTTGTGCGTGTATGGGGTCCAAGGCTACTTTTTTTTAATACCGTGTTTTACAGGATATGTATTTCATACTTCGCAAATGCCTTGGCTTTTCTTTCAAATGTTTTCCACATGAAGCTTGATCTCAGCCTGTCGATTTCATAAACACAGACGGAAATCTCCCTGGATTTATAGATGGTTGCTGGGAGAACTGAAATAGAGTCTGCATCCCAGAATTTACTGTGTATGTCAACTTTTTCCTTTTGGTTTGTTTATTGGACTGTTTTTTTGTAAAACAAGTCTTCACGGTTTTAATTATATAGATCTGCTAACATTTTTCTTGGTTGTCGCTTTTAAGAAGTTAACTGTCATAAACAACCGTGAACTTGTGAACGGAATGGCATACTGCGCCCCATCTTCTGAGAGCGGCGTTGCTGCGTGTGGCAGTTGCTGACCGCTGGATGGGCCTTGTGCCTCACAGCCTCACTAAACTGGCCAATCATTTTTTTTTTTCAGTTGCACTTTCCTGTTTCTAGGTAACATAGCATCTATGCTGATGCTACCTGGAACTTCAAGAATAATTTTTATTTTTTAAATAATTTTTTTATTATTATTTGAAACTTCATACATGCATATACTCAGATGCAGAAACGCATTTTGATCAAATCTACCCCCTACCTTTTGGTTACTCTCACCAATCCTCCATGCCTCTTTCCACCACAACTTCAAGTAATCTTTTTTTCTCTAAAACCCACTGAGTACTTCTATTGCTGTCTGAGTGTGCCTGGGTGTCTGACCATCTGCTGGACCCAGGCAGCCTTCCTAAATAAAACTAACTCTCCGTCCCCAGCAGCCATCCAGGGCCAAGAGCTCCTCAGACAGGGCTGAGACTTCATGGGTCCAGCCCCTGTCCACACTTGGATTTTAACTGTCTTGATCGTGTGTATTTGTCCTAGCGACTGTAGTGTGCTTTTAATTTAAAAATACTTGCACTTTTCATTTTTATGAAATTATACTATTTCAGGCTGGGAAGGTGGACCAGTCGGGAAAGTGCTTGCTTTGCAACCTCCAGAACTCGCGATAAAAAAGCAGGGCACGGTGGGATATGTTTGTAATATAGGGAAGCAGAGACAGGCAGGTCTTTGGTGCACACTGACCAACTGGTCTAATGAGTGAGTTCTAAACCAATGAGGAGTGTCTCAGAATAGGTGGATGGCATTCCTGAGGAATGACGCCCGGAGGCGTCCTCTGGTTTTCACAAACACATGCACACAGACATGTATACCTCACACAAGAACACACGCACACACACACACACACACACATGTACATGTGTACACATGCACACATATACACACAGAATGATTGCCTTGATTGTACTCATTACTACTCTTGTGGTTTGGATATGAAGTGTTTCCTGAATGGCTCATGTGTTGAAACCCGGTTCCCAGGGTAGCAGCGCTCAGAACTAAGCTTTGGGAAGTGGCTGGACCATGAGGGCTCTGACCTCACCAATGGATATGTTCCCAGTGATGACCTTATTGGGAGATGTGGGAAACTGAGACCATCTCCCACTGCAGGACTTAGATGGAGAATTAGGTCACCAGGAGCTTGCCCTAGGAAGATGTACCTCAAACCCCCTTGTCTATCCTTCTCTGCTTCCTGCCCACCATGGTGTGAGAAGCTCTGCTTCTCCATGCCCCCGTGCCCTGTTGCTCTATCTCACCCTGCCCAGAAACAGCAGAGCCAAGCAATCAGCGACTTGAAGCCCAAACCTGTGAGTCCAAATACATTGTTCTTCCTCTAAGTTGTTCCAGGCATCTTTCAGAAGTGGCAAGACAGAAAACAAATAAGAACCAAGTCAAGAAATACAGGAATAGTAGTTTTGAAAAAGGCTGGCTAACCAGCAAGCCCCAAGGATCCTGCTCCACGCCTCTCCAGTGCTTACAGATCCATGCCTTTGCGCCCCCCTTTTTTTCTTGGGTGCTGGGTGTTGAACTCAGGCAAACACTTTCCCGAATTTTCTCCTTAGCCCTCACCATATCTTTTTAAACCTTGGCATGCTGTAATCAGAGATGTAGGCATGAGGGCTGCCTGAGGGCTGGGAACAGAGACCCGAGTGAAGGTTGGGATCGGGCTTGAATCCTCCATGGCCTGGTTTGCTTCTGTACACTGGCTCTGAGCTCGGAGTGCTCCTGGGCACAGCTTCTCAGTCGATCTGGGAAACTGACTGTGTACTGGGAGTGGGGCGGAGACCCCCATCCCCAGGACTTTCAGAAAGAGCGAAACCTCTGCTCAGAATTGTTGATGCTTGGCTCTGAGCCCTAGGGCCCTAGGGACAAGCCAGCCGGCCTTGTCATTACACATGGGCCTGTGGCTCAGGGGCAGCCACAGGGCGTGGTGCCCATGTGCAGATGGCCCAGGGCCTTGACCATCCCCCACTGCAGTCACCCCAGGGCATGCCCAGCTCCAGGTGGGTTGGGGAGCAGGAAGTGACCCCAGGACTCTGATTGTCCCCAAAGCCTAGCCAGGTCTCTGCCCTCCTGGATTCCTGCTGTCAAGATGTGCTCAAGACTCTGGCTTGGGGGTCATCATCTCAGCAGAGAAGCTACTCTTCATCTTCCCACCCTCCTGGTTTCCTGACTGCCTTTCCCTGACGCATCCAGTCTCAGACCATGCATTCTCCATGCCCCAAGCCCTGTTCCCAGCCCCTTCCTGTGTGCTAAGGATGCTAAGACTTTGGGGCCCCAGGGTGGCATCTGCTTGCCTGTCCCTCCCCAGGGGGATGCTGAGGGGTCCAGGAGAAGGTGTCCTAATGACTGAACAAGATAGAGAATAGGTCTCAGAGCTTGGGCCTCCTTTCAAGAACTGCTATGGCTGCTTCTCCTACCCCTGTTCCCAATGGTCCCCACATGTTGACTTCATGGCATGACAGTCAGGAAGCCTTCAGGCCTCACCTGGCCACAGTGGCCTGGGCTGGGAGAGCTCGAACCACTTCATTGACGGGTATAAACTAAACAACTAAACTGAACTAACACATCATAACTAAACTAAGCTACCTAATCTAACCTAGACTGTAACTACACAGAGTTGGGGAAAGGCCTCTCTGCTTGGATAAGTCTGAGGGCCGTGGCAGTAGCAACAGCAGACCGCGGCTCCCTCGGAATGCACAGTGGTTTTGTCTCTTGTGCTTTTTCCTCCTTTAAATTATAGGAGGGCGGAGGGCTTGGCAAAGGACAACTCAAGACTTGCCAAGCCCAAACTATTTGAAAAAAAAAAAAAGCCCAAAAATTTTTTTTTTTTTTGCCTAAACTCTAAAGGGATTTTTGATTCTGCCCGAAATCTGAGGTGGGTGCTGACAGCCCTGAAGACAGGCTTAGCTTTGGGAGGGGGAGTCCAGGCCTGGGCCCTGGCGTTAGCACACTGTGGCCCTGGGCAGAGCACCAGGACTCCCTTGCTACCCTCCTCTCTGCAGCATTTCTTGCCTGAGGACATTTAGAGGTTCATAAAACCTTCTCCATGAATACAGCTGTGTTGAGATCAAGGCAGGGCCTTCAGCGCTTAAATGTCTGGGTCTCTCTAAGATGCTGGGACACAAGGAAGGTCAGACTCCTAGTGGTGGATCTGAGGCCGTGGCAGGATCTCAAGGACACAGGCATGGTCTGGGAGAGGTCCATGGGGACCAGTGTTTCTTTTCCACGCTGACCATGCTGCAGGCCTGGCTATTCCTCACCCTATGCTACTTCCTTCAGATCTGAAGGCTCGGGCAGGCATAGCCAGTGTCTCCGAGGCGTGGGCCTCTAGGGTGTGGGACAAGTTCTTCTGAAGTTGCTCGTAAAACTGCCCAGCCCTGCACTGGCCTGGATTCCTGAGCCCCATGGAGTCTACTGTACTGTTTAGACACGGGAACAGCTGCAGAGCCCATGAAGAGCCCCTGCCTTGTCCTTTTCCACCTGCTTCTTGTCCACGCCCTAGCCTGAGACCTAGCAGGAGGGGATGACCGTGTGTGTATCAGAGCAGGTGGTTGGCCTGCCTCTGCCTGGTGTCCAGAGCCATAATCCGAGCAGGATAAGGATGAGAAGGGCAGGGATCCCCTTAAAGTGCTAATATATATATGTATATATGTATACATGTATACATGTATACATGTATATATGTATATATACATATATATATATTTTATGGGGGTCTGTCCAGAATGATTCTGGGGGTGCTGTCTGGGGGTAAAGCCTCACACACTGTTCCTCCTGGTTGCCTGAGACTGGGGCAGGACTAAGCACCCTCTGCATACATGATTTCCCACTCAGGACCACCTTGACAGTGGTCCTAAGAAAGACAAGGGTTAGTGTAGCAATTGAGCAAGGTGCTGAGCAAGGGCTGAGCAGGATCCATCAAGCCCCGTGAGCTTCCCCAGGGCCTGCTATGGACGTGCTGTGGAGACCCTATGGAGGCATGGACCTCAAAATGGAGTAGCCAGCTTGGAGGTGTATCAGACATATGACGATAGTGTTGGTTGTGGGCCTGCAGACAGGACAGAGATGTCACGACATTTGAGGCCTGTCTCAGGGTTTCTGTTGCTGTGAAAAGACACTGAGACCATGGTAACTCTTATAGGAAAACATTTTATTGGAGCTGGCTTACAGATCAGAGGTTGAGTCCATTATTGTCATGGTGGGAGGCATGGTTGCATGGAGTTGCCCTTCATGGTGTTGGAGAGGTAGCTGATAACTCTACATCTGGATTGGCAGACAGCAGGAAGAGAGAGACACTGGGCCTGGCTTGATCGTTTGAAACCAACCTCAAATCCCACCCCCAGCGACACACTTCCTCCAACAAGGCCACACCTCCTAATAGTACCACTCCCTATGAGCCTATGGGGTCATTTTCATTCAAACCACCACAAGGGCAGATTTCTCATGCTGATGGTTAGGGCTGTCCTAGGGCTAGGTCTTCATGAGCCCAGAAGTCAAAGACATGAGACTGCACCTCACGGTGTCCAGGGCCCAGCATTATGTGGCAAAGACTCTAGCAGCAATCTTGGTACAGTCTCAGGTCACTACTATCTTCTCTCAGGCATGGACCTCCATGGAGAAGGGATCTAACACTCACGTGCCCTGAGTAAGGCTGCCCTTGGGCTTGTGATCATGGGGGCTGTGGCCATGGGGTTTGTGACTATGGAGGCTGTGACCATGGGGTTTGTGACTATGGAGGCTGTGACCATGGGGTTTGTGACTATGGGGGTTTATGACCATGGGTGGGCTTTGGCCATGGGAAGGCTGACATCCCTGCTATCTGTTCCAATTCATCCCAGTCCTTACGAGCTTGGTAAACTAGAAGCATTCCATGTTCTTGCCTTGCAGCTTTGCCAAAGGGAATCCCGTGCGTCTTCTGTCTTCCCTGTCACTTTTAAGTTCTGACTAACTAAGCTAAATCACCCCCAAGCCCTAGGTGCACTATCAGTTCTAAAAGCTTGTCCTCCCTGTTGGGGGTTATTTTCTCCTATGCCTTCTTTCACCCCCACAGTGGCAAAGGTCCCACTGAGCTGGAGATTTGGGCCATGTAGCTATGGTTCCAGGTGTGATTCCCATATGGAATTGTCTCACTCCAGGATCCAGGCATACAAACATGCTGGTAGTTCTTTGACTATGTTTAGATTTTGTTTACACTCAGTTGTCGTGGATGCTTTTGTCCACTCAGATAGAAACCATGAGGAGGGGAGGAGAGGCTGTCCCAGGGCTGGCAGTCCTGCACCTTGTGACCAGGTCTTAATTTAGGTGCTGGAATAGCAAACCTGGAGACTTAGAACTCCAAACCTTGAGTGGTAGGGCTCTATTGCTCCAGGCTTTAGAAACCAGAGACAGAGGGCTCCAGGCAACAGGCTGGAGGCTTGTTGCTGAGGGATAACCATCAGCTATCATAATCTTGAGTGTCTGTCAGCAGGAAGTGGAATTCCGCAGAGCGGCAGCAGGCAGAGCCTGCAAGTGTTGGCCAGGCCTGTAGTGACAAGCGTTCTACCCTCCTTTCTGTTGCCACAATAAAACACCCTGACAGAGAGCAACTTAGGGGAGAAAGGGTTTATCTGGGCTCCGTTCCAGGTTGAGGTCCATTGTTGTGGGGAAGTCTAAGCAACAGGAGCTTGAAGCGCAAGTCCTGTACACAGTCAAAATCAGAGAGCAATGCTTGCACTCCAGCTGTGGTGGTTTGAAAGAAAAGGGCCCCCAAAGGGAGTGGCACTATTAGGCGGTGTGCCTTGTTGGAGTAGGTGTGCCTCTTGGAAGAAGTGTGTCACTGTGGAGACAGGTTTTGGGGTCTCCTATGCTCAAGACACCGCTTAGTGTCTCAGTCTGCTTTCTGTTGCCTGCATGTCAAGACGTAGCCAGTACCGTGTCTACCTACAGGCTGCCATGCTCCCTGCCATGATGATAATGGACTCAACATCTGAAACTGTAAGCCACCACCTAGGTTAAATGTTTTCTTTTATAAGCGTTTCCAAGGTAACGGTGTCTCTTCACAGCAATAGAAACTCTAAGACACCTGCATGTCCTCAGCTAACTGATTCTGCTCATACAGTTCAGGGTCCAAAACCCAGGAATGGTTCTGCCCACTTTTGGGCTTGGTTTTCCCACATCACTTAAGGCCATCAAGACAATCCCCCACAGACATGCCCACAGGTCAACCTGATCTAGACAGTACCTCGGGGAGATTCTCTTTCCAGGTTTTTCTATGTTGTATCAAGCTGACAATGGAGACTAAGCACCACACAGTGGCATAACTTTTAGGAGTCGGTTATCCTAGACCCTTGGTCCTTCGATCAAACAAGTTCCCTAGGACAAACACAGCCACCACGGTCCACAGTCTCTCATCTGCAGCCACCACTGGCTCTATTGCTCTGACTTCCTGTGTTTCTGACTGTGGCTCTCCTCTGAGGCTTGTGGCGACTGCTGCTGTCTCCACTGTGACCATTCTGATGTAGCTCCTCTTCCTGTTACCAGCCCTGTCCACTCTACTATTGGTGAAGACTGAAAGTGAGAAATAACAGACCGCTTGAGAGGTCTAGAATGCGGGAGCTGGGGTGTGTCTCTTGGCCATTTCTCAAGGTGAGGCGCAGCCTGTGTGTGTAGTCAGAATAGAGCTATGGTAATGGTGTTTGCTTAGATCTCTGCAGAACTTCATGCAAACAAGAGTCTGTGTTAGCAAAAGTCACAGATCTTTCGCTGGGCCTCTGGGAGAAATGCTACCTTCTTCCCTGGGTAAAGCTAGCTACAGAGTCATGTAGATTTCACCAGGGTAAGTTGTTTGAAGTATCACTTTGGCAGCAAGTAGCTGTAGTCTCTGTGTAGCTTCCTCAAGAAGATCATGGGGTTTTCCGTGCAGCTAGGCTGGTGTGAGGGCAGTCTTGGCTGATAATCGGGGAGGGGTCTAATAGCTGTCAATTAGGGACTAATCTCCCACTCCCCACCCCCTTCAAGAAGGACTCAGGTAGCTCAGGCTGGCTTTGTAAAGGCTTTGTAGCCAGGGATAACCTTGAATTCAAGATCCTGCCTCGAGCTCCCAAGTGCTGAGACTACAGACATACACAGTCAAGTCTAGCTTGCCTTTTCAATTAGTTAAAAAAAAAAAAAACTGCCTTGCAGAAGTATTTTACAATTCCCTTCATGCTGTGATTTTACATTTCTTGTTCACTTTTATTCCTTGGGACTTCACACTTTTACTGCTATTTCAAATAGAGACATGGCTTCCATCTTATCCCCTGCAACTCGCTCCCACCTGCACTTACGAAAGGTGCAGATTTTCGTTGTGCTCTTTCTGTATCCGGTCACCGTCACCATACACATTCTTTTCTGGCCCAGCGCATTCCACATCTGCAGTCCTGTGGTCTGAACATGGTGCTGATACTGTTTCTTCATTTTCAGTTTTAATGTCTCTTTTTCCTTCTTCACTACACCTGCCAACTCCTTAGTAGATAATAGAGCCTCCCCCCACCCCCAGCTTTTGAGACAAGGTTTCTCTGTGTAACAGCCCTAGCTGTACTGGAACTCGCTCTGCAGCCCAGGTTGACCTTGAACTCACGGAGATCCATCTGCCTCTGCCTCCAGAGTGCTGGGAATAATGGTGTGCACCAGCATATCTGACTTCTCTTATTTTCTGAAGAGATGACAGCTCACTGTGTGTTGTCACACTGTGTGTGGCACCAAGTGGCTAAACTTGAGCAGAGCCCCAGCCTCAGCCTTTCAAGTACGCGGGCCTTATTTTTATAGTTTTTCTTTTTGCTTTCTCTTGCGTTTCTAGCCAGGTTTAACTTTTGTTTTGAGGGACTTGAGGTTAGGATTTCCCATGAAGCATAGCGCTGCAATTGGGTCAGTCTATGGCATCTTTATTCCATGGGTAAGGTTTCCATAACCTTCTACCATTCAGTGAGAAGGAATGCCTCATTCCATCAAGCCTTTCTTGACAGGTGCCCATCACGTCAGAATCTACCCCAACTATCTACAGATTTGCTACTAGTAGCAATGTTGTAAAAGCATTTTACCTTTTCTTCTTCCTCCTTCATTTCTCTTCTACTATGCAGCTATAATTGTCACCACAGTTCTATTTAAATTTCAATTTCAATTTTGGATGTATGGGTGTTCTGCTTGCTTATTTTTATTCAGCATGTGCATGTCCCATTCCCTGGTGCCTACTGAGGCCAGAGTGGGAATTAGATCCCTGGGGTTAGAGTTACAGATGGTTGTGAGTTGCCAAGTGGGTGCTGGGATTCAAACCTGGGTCCTCTAGGGAGATCAGTCAGTTCTCTTAACCACTAAACCATCTCTAAGATCTTATAAGGTTTTTGTTTTTCTTTCTTTCTTTCTTTCTTTCTTTCTTTCTTTCTTTCTTTCTTTCTTTCTTTCTTTTTTTGAGACAGGACCTCAGATATCCCCAGCTGGCTTTGATCTTACTATATATGTGAGAATGATTTGGAATTTCCGGTCCTTCTGCCTCTACCCTTTGAGTGTGGAATTACAGGCCTGTGCCATCACACCCAGTGTAGAAGTGCTGGGGCTAGAAGCCAGGACTTCCTCCACTCTCAGTAAGCCCTTGGCTAACTTAGCTACATCCCCTGCCTGGTATTAGAATTCTTACTGAGCTTTTTGTGGCTACTAAATATTACCTCTTCTTTACTCAACTTGGGGATTTCGAAATAATATCCTCACTACAGAGAAGATGCAATCAGCATATCTAGCCATTCTTGCCTTTCCCCAACTCTTATTACTCAGACGGCTTCTAGACTTTGGCCTATCTGACATCCTTTGTACCACAATGCTGGCCGCATCTCTATCAGTTTCACTCCTGGGTTGAATGTGCCTCGTCACTCTTGCTGTGGCCATGGTGGTTTTTCTTCTTATGTTTTGCTTTCACTGAAGTTTATCTCCTAGAAGTTTTATCAGTATGAATGTTTGGAAACTGTGTTTAAGGTCTTGAATGGTTAAACATGTGTAGTGCTTAGGATTTGAATTTTGTTTGTCCTCCTCTAACATAGAATATATTAAGAAGAAGTTTGAGGCTGGGCTAGGGGATGTAGTTCAGTGAGACTGCTTGCCTAGCATGCATGAGGACCTCGGGCTGATTTCTAATGTCAAAAGAAAAGGTATTTAAGGATGATAAGATTTCCTTTACTGGGAACATGATTTTTGGGAATCGGGGTGATGAGGACAGGCTAGGTCGTCACTAGCTTCTGACCGTCTGTGAATTGCACTCATTGGTGAGGATACATACCCGTGTCGACTGTACACTAGTCTCCAGGATCCAATACACACTTCCTGTAAGTCAAGTTCCCTTTTATTTTGGTACTTTCCTCCATCTTGCTGTACCTGGTCCTGAGCATCCCCCTCTCTCCCCTCTTCCCTGGATTCTATTGTTGTAGGCACCATCTTCCCATGTCTAAGAGCAACCTTTGATGCTCTCTGCCGCCTTGGCACACAGTCAGGCACTGATTAGCCTGCTTGCGGAGTGGCCCCAGGTAAGTTCTTTATTTGCTTTCCTGTTTCCCATAGCTGAGTGTGTGTAGTTGGACGAGGCGTGCTGGGCTATACTGCCTTGTGCAAGGGCTGGGAGGGTTTAGAGTTACCTGAGGTTTGATTTGTCTCAGTGCGTGGCCCCGTAATACCACAAGTCTTCTTAGTCCTTAGATTTCTGTTGCTGATTTCCCTGTGGCTGTCTCTGACTTTACACCAGCTCCCGTAGGCACTTCCTCTTGCAGGGACTTCAGGGGCCAGTGAGATAACACTGACTCCACATCTGCTTCAAGGCAGATACCTGTGACGTCCAGAAATACTGCTTGGGGCATGTGGACTCGTGTTTCTGGGCTGGGAAATGCCCTGATCTTCTCAAAGCCAAGCACAGCAAACGGTGTCCCAGCACTCCTGCAGGGGCGTGCCTCAGAGCTACAGAAGCTCCTAGCCGTTCAAAGCCCTGTCTACAAACGCAACATTGTTTACAAAAGCCAACATAAAAGCAACTCAGTGTCCATCATCTGCTGGTCCCTGAACAATCAGAATCCATCCATGCCTTGCAGTGTGAACTGGCAATACCCTGGAATGAGGCACCGATACTTGGGGCATTGTGATGGTTCCAGCCACCCAACGGAGACCATGTTGTACAGGTCTTGACTTGTGTGGAATGCCTGGAACATAGCTAGAGGCAAGTTGATCGAGGGACATCTAGGATCAGGTGGGAAGGAGGTGACTGCCAACGGGAGAAGGATTTCCTTTGATGACGAAGGTGTTTTAAGGTCAAGCTTAGGGTTGTGGTTGTGCAGCTTGGTAAATATGTTAAAATCATTAGGCGGGATGCGGTAAGCGTGAGAACTCCCTGGTATGAAAACGATATTTCCACAAAGCCATTCAAAACTGGGCAAAAGTAAACACAGCTCAGCACATACCGTAGCTGGTCTTCTTGACACGCAAGACATAAACCCGCTGGCTGGCGAGCCTGAGTCATCTGGGGAGTGCCTTTGAGACAGATCAGAGCAGCCGCACTCTTCCTAAGGGCGTTTGAGGAGGGTTAAGTGCTGGCAGGTGGTGCTGAGAATGTTAGTTTGGGGTTAAGCTTTTGTTACACCCCCATCGCAAACACCCTCCCGTGGTGTGAATGAGAGTACCACGCAGCAGTGGGGTTCTGATCCCTTGAATGACAGACCTTCCCATAGGCCAATTTCCTCGAATTTGGCTGGACTATCGTTGGGCATTTTGAGAACCCACCTGGAATTACAGCAATGGCAGATGATTGTGGAGGCTCTGCCACCACGGCACATATTCAGAAGGCTTTGTTCTAGTCACCGTGACTCTGGACAACCTCACCTGTCTCTGAAGACATCACTCCAATACAAGCCTTGGGGAACTCTAGATGACCCTGCGACCATCTGACTCAAGCCAAGGGTGGGGAACACTTACCCTATGAGGTTCAGTAGAAAGCTTGTGTGTAGTGTATGGGAGGGGGGTCTATGATTGGTCCTTACGTGAAGCTTGTGGTTTGTAGAATTGGATGCTGTACCATGACTGATGGCCACATTTTGGTGCCCCATTGGCATGTTATACCCATGCCACGTCCCTTTTTGGCTTTAGAAGCAGGCTGTCTAGCTTACTTTTCAAGTATGTTTGGAGATACCCTCCCCTACTGTGCCCAGATGTTGTAACATTGAGCCCAATGAAAGACTGCCGGTAAGTGGCTTTTCTTGCCCGAAGGTCACTTTTGTCATGGGGAGAGCATGTTGGGACAATGGCCACTGTTGCACACAGCGGCTGTATTATTGGTAGTGATGCCGTAACCGTGGCAGAGGCAGCAAAGAGGAGGTGAGGAAAGACAGAGCAAGGAGCGAGAAGGCTGTAAGGAATCAAGTTGAGAGACTGTTGGCTCTGGTCACCAGAAGAGAGACAGGGGACCGCTACATCCTAAGGGGCGGGGAGTCTGGCACCCAATACCCGAGTACTACTGTACCAGATGCTGTCAAGAGCTGGGTGTCTCAGGGCTTGGTATCACTGGCTGTCACCATCACCTGCTGTTACAGACACTGCTCTAAGTCACGGACCACTGGCTGCTGAGTGAAGGGTCACCGACAGTCAAGGTCTAGAGCAATAAATCTGAGAACCTAGATGGGTACGTCTCTGGCCTTTTGGGTCAGAAGCCTGTGATTCTCAGGGCCCAGAGCTAGAAGCCTCTAGTTAGTTAGGCTGTTAGTTTAACCATTCTTATTCTTGCCCCTCAAGGACCCAGAACCTTCTATACTGATGAAGCTGTCCTTTGTTTATTTGTGAGTTTTTCCAGATAGAGAACCCTGGCCAGCTTCCTGTTAACACCCTGGACCCAGGAACAACTTTATGGGATCCTTTAGTATGAGGTGGGAGACCTCAAATCTTTTATTACATTTCCGCCCCTAATAATTTACTAAACATTAAAACAATAGAGAATATCACATTGCTTCTCGCAGTTTAAATGCTAACAAGTAGGGTTAGCATCCAGCTGACTACGGTGGGCATTTCGGGGTTTCTCAGTCTCCCACTGCTGAAGAGCAGGCCTGTCCTTCACTCTTCTTGGGAGCGTGAGATGTAGTGGGCTATGGAGGTAGCTACCTGCTCCGATCATGCTGGCTTCCCTTGTGAGAACTGGCCATGCTTCCTGACCTTGGTGAGATCTTAGGTAGTTCTCACTCCAGGCTGTTTTAAGTTTATAGTGTTGCTGTAATAGGCACCCCCAAATCAGTGGCCTAAGTTGACACAAGTCTGTTCTCCAACAGTTCTTAGGGGTGGAGCCTTTGTGTGTGGAGAGGACCTTGCCTGGCCTCTCTGGTGGCTCTTGGCGACTTCATTTGCTGTCTTTTCCTGCTTTTAAAGCTACCACTGTGTCTCTACCATTCTGTTGTAGGTCTGTCTGTCCCTGTCCTATGACTCTGATCTTCCCATTTGTGGGTGTTGCAGGCTGTGTTTTGTCTGTTCAGCAGTTGCTAGCAGGAAGGTAACTGACAGACGACTTCTTGCTTCTGGGTGGAGCACTGGGATCACCGGCAGAGACTCTGTCTAGCTCTCTGGGCAGACCCCCCATTAACTGACAGGCCTGCTGCCTGCTGGAGCTTAGGAGGTGACCGTGAAGGCTCAGAGGAGGTGCTGGCTACTCTGTCCACTATCCAAGGTTTCCTCTCACTGGTCTCTCTACAGTCCTCCCAAGGGAGGCAAAGGAAGCCCATGAGGCCTGCCTGCCTGCCAGCGAGTCAGGTGCTAGACTCACAGGGCCAGGCTCTGCACTTGGCCATAAAGCCAAGGACTTATCCAACCTCAGACCCTCATCTACAGCCTAGGAGTAGTGGGTGGGGTCTCGTAGGTCTGAGGGCACTGCCAGCTAAGCGCAGATTGGTGGATCTATAGCTATGGCATGTAGATTAGGGTTGGCACAGGAAAGTACGGTCTGCGCACATGAGACCCCCCCCCGAGACTGAGTTCAGCTACAGTGAGATGAAGCACAGGTCATACCAGTGGCCTCTCTCTCTGGCTACTGCCCACAGATATGTGCTGCCACACCCAGAGCAGCAGCGGGTGCATCCTTGCCTCTAGGAGAGAACCCCAAGGTCCTCTTGGGGTAGTCTTTGAACCTTCCCTGGGCCCAGATGGATCTTGACTAGGGCCCTGCTTGGGAGACTGCTTTCTGTCTGTGGTCTCCCTCCCCCTCTGGACTCGCACCTTATTGCTTCATAAGAAGACATTAGAGAGAAGCTGGCCAAGCCCCAGCCTGTCCCCTTTGATGTCTTTGTCCTCTAACCTCTCAGGCTGGGCTTTGTCTGGGCAGGTAGCATGCCCCCACCTTCTCAGCTGTGGGTCCCTGAGGGCAGTGACAAGGGCACCTGACTGTCCTGAGGGCAGTTGCGGGGTCCAGCCCAACTTACCTGCTTGTCCTGAAGGCCAGGTTCCTTTTCCCATTCAGAGTCTTCTTTGCTTTCTACCGCTTCCAGTCCCCAGATAGGGAAACGGAGGTGGGAGAAGGGAAGCCATATGTGGACAGCAGGGGTAGGAGTCCTTGATTCCTGGCCTGAGGCCCCTCCCTGGGACAAACTTTAGTTCTTGGCTGGGCTCCTTCTCTGCAGATCCATCAAGCAGTTTGCGGGAAAGCACAGCTGTTGGGGGCAGCACAGCTGGATGTTTGTGCAGGAGATGACTGCACCTCAGCATTGTGGCCCTCACATAAGTGGTTCTGCTGAGAGGTCTGAATCTCAGGGTAAGACAGATGCCCTAGAGGTCAGAGGTCCCTGGGCCTAGGCTAGTACAATTCTAGTGTAGATACGCCCCTGGCACACACACAGACACACACACACAGACACACACACACACACACACACACACACACACACACACACGGTTCATACCTCTACATTGTTTTCATTGCAGGAGGAAAGCATCTTGGAAAGGCTGGAAGTCGGCCTGGCGGTGGTGGCACACATCTTTAATCCCAGCGCTTGGGAGGCAGAGGCAGGAGGATCTCTGTGAGTTTGAGGCCAGCCTGGTCTACAAAAGATAGTTCCAGGACAGGCTCCAAAGCTACGGAGAAACCCTGTCTTGAAACAAACAAACGAACGAACAAAAGCACGGAGTCTTTGGAAAGGGCCTGTCTTCTACCTTAATGAGGCAATTCTATGTTGATTTCACAGTCCCCTTCCCAGGTACCTTGGGGACAGAGCCCAGCCTCTTTCCGCCCCTCATTCTGAGATGTTGGACTTTAGGGTGTGTTTTCATGAGTGAAAGACTTACCCAAGTGGCTCTAATGTAAGGAAAACCATGAGAGTCATTTCCTGTGTTCACTGTAAGGCACAGGAAGTCAACTGTGGGGTGAGGGAGGGGCCTCTGAGCCTTCATGAAGCCACCAGACCCAGCATAGGCTTCTTCAGCTCTCTTAGGACCTGGATCTTGGTAGTGTCCATCTGGTCTCACTCCACATAGTGGAGAATGTCTGGTCTTATAGGTGTGGTTCAGGCTTCTTACAAGCTTACCTCTTGCTGGAATCTCTCCTGACTTGGGCAGGACAACTGGTCTACCCAGGAATAGTCAATGTTTTATGTCTGATAGGATTCAGAGATGAAGGCCTCCTGCTCTGTAGTTCTCAGACACTCAGATCTGTTGCCATCCAAGACCACATACCAGGTTCAATTATGTTGTGTATAAGACACCAGCTTCCCTTTGATACCTAAAGCTGGAAGGTCATGTGATCAAACGTTGTACTCTTTCTACTCCGTACACATCAGTTTTTCAATTCCTAGACACTGTACTGGAGGTATCTGTGACTGACTCGCCATGGCTTCTGGTCATGTGAGGGCTGTGAGCAAAGGTCTGGATACTACATAGGTTTCTTGGGATTGCTGAAGTCAGATGAAGCTTCTGGAAGTCACCTCAGAGTCCAGGATTGTCCTGGACACGGGAGGAGGATGGTTTCATCTTCCTGGTAGAGTTTCTTTGGCATGCTATGACCCCATCTCGTGGGCTCTTTCTTTACTATGAAACTGGACCAGGTTTGGATGCACTTGGGAAGTCTCTCTGGGGCTGACCAGAGCTTTTCCCAGAAAACAAGTCTTGGCTTGTCCTCTTGTGTAACTCAGCTTGATACCGCAGATAAGGGCATCAGAGATGAAAGCAGGACCTGCCATTCCTCACCGTCCCCTGTGATCACTTTCCTTTCAATGTGGGATGCACAGGGTCAGCTGTTCACTTCTGATCTGTCTCCCATCTACGATCTAGGGTACCTGATTTACCAGCCTTTGAGGGAGGCATCAAACTGGGCTGAGGGACTTTGATAAGTCTGGTTAGGGAGCTTGGAACTCCCAGAGGCCTGAGAAACCCCATTCCTGACCAACCCATGCAGTACTATGAGGCTTTTGCTGCTCTATTGTCCACGGCTTGCAGGTGGCCCAGTCTGGCCCCAAGTAGCATTAACTATTAAAGGATCTCCTTTCTATCTGTGCCTTGCCCCTCTCATTGGCCCCAGGGCCACAGGATCAGCCTGGTACTAAGGACTCCTCTGACAGTTCCACGCACTTGTGGTTCCTGGTGTCTCCCTCCAAAAGCCCCTCAGGGTCACCTGAAGAATCATCCCAAGCCTCCTATCCCTGGGCCATCTCTATATGTCCCATCAGCAGCTGCCAGGGCCTGAAAGCAGAACAGGAGTCATAGTTGTATTGCCCTCCCCTTATCCAGCTCCAGTTTATTCTCCAGTGGCCCAGTCTGACCTCCAGCTTGGCCCATACCCCAGCTCTGATCACCGGTGTGTGCCCCAAAGTGGTCCTAGCCTGTTTGCAGCCTTGAAATCTTAGTGACCAGAGTCAGGGAGGCCTGGTCTCTGAAGTTCTTTCCCAAACCTGAGGCTTGGTGGTCACTTGGATACCATGGTTCCTGCCTTATGTACTTGACTCTCTTTCTACTTCCCATGGTATGGGGAGTCCCCCAGTGTCCTTTTCTAAGGCTCCATGGCAGGCCCTGTGAACACTTTGCTCTGAACTGGGTCAGCCAATGGTAATTGTTGACTCCATAACTGATATTCCTGTCAGATCATCTGATGGTAGGTGCCTCTGTGAGCCTCAGCCTCCCATACTGCTGAGGACGCAGAAAGCCTCAACTTGTTAGGTGTTGTTCCGGATCAGCCTTGTTGGTCCTGGCTAGGGTGTGGTGTTTGGGGAGGGTCTACAGGTATGGCTGCCTTTGCACATGTCTCCTCGTGGCTGAGGAGAACTCTGGGGAGTTCCTGCCTGTGTGCTGGGGTAGGGGTCTTCAAAGAGAGGGCAGAAGACTGTGGCTTTCAAGGAGGGGTCCAGGTAACCCCGGTAGGGTATATGCCAGTTGGCTACTGCTGGGTGAGTACTGTGATGTTCCTCAGCTGCCCTGGGATCTCTGGCTAAGTCTTTCCCAATATCCCATCCTTTTCTGGCCTGATAGAATCTCTGCTTGTGCAGTTACAGTGAGCACAATGCCCCAGGCCCCGAAGGCTGGAGAGGAGCCAGGATGTCCCCAAGTCTTTCCAGACTCACAGTGTTCCTGAAGGCCATAGTCTCAACAATAGGGCCACTTGAAGCTGAAGACTCGTGGATGGCTCTCTCCAGTGGCTATGGCTTCTGGAACTTCCAGCTCTGAGGTTTTGGGGTTGGGGACATCATCACTAGGCAGTACGTGAGTCATTTTCAGATCTACTGTGCAGCCACGGGAGCTTTAATGACTCAGCTACTGTAAGGAGAATGAGTCAGCGCTGTCCTGATGCAGGGTTAGTAACTCAGGGGCTATTAGTCATTCCTGAAACCCAAGTAGTCTCCTTAAATCCAGGGACAGCATCTACCTGTCTATTGTGACTGCACAAGATTTGACAGTTCTGAGCATGGTAAAGCTTAGAAACCTTCTGTGTCGTTTTTGGAAGTAACCTGCTATGGTTCTTGTGATCGTGCATATGTATCATGTGTTTATATTTGTGGTGTGGAACTGTACAAAAGTGTGCTTCGGTGATCAGGGACTGAGAACACAGATATGAAAGACCGATTAAGTTAGAAAAACAGCTAAGCGTCCTCATTGCTATGTTTGCAGGGGTAGGTTTCAAAACTCATATTTCTTTCCAAACTCTTATAGTTCCCACTTATGCAGAGAAGGCTGGGAAGCCAGGATGGATGGCAGTGGGATACCCAAATGCAGATGTGGCTGGAAACACTGAGACAACATGGCTCTCTCTGGGAGCCCTAGTGTGTGCGCACGCAGATATGTATGTGCTAAACAGCAGCGTCATCTCGTAGGAGGCTGAAAAGAAAAGGTTTGCAGTGGAAGAGACCTTATGCATTGGCGACGTGGACCTGGAGAAGCAGCAGCTGCAGAAGGGAGCATGCTACTGACTTCTTATCATCGGCATCAGTAGTGACCTCTGTGGATGCTAAGCCTTTGCAGGCTCCAGAGTGTATAGATGCATATCTCTTGCTGTTCTGCAGGATGCTTTAGAATCTGCCACTGTGGAGAGAGGGTCCTACCATGGAGATTAGCAGTCGCTGCAAGTCCCTCACTGAGAGGGAGGCACTCACCAGCACCTCACTAGTAACTCACTCACTGAGCAGCCTGTGGAAGCTTGCTGGTCCATGCTGCAGTGGGTAAGGTTTGCCTCCCAGGTGCGTGGATGCAGATCCTAGGTGGGAGGCAGCATTTGAGGGCATTATCCATGGTGGCCCTCAGGGACTTTAATTACTAGCATAGGATTTACCTGAGGGTATGTTGTAAGCAGGGTGCTGGGTCTGAGACGAGGGGGCTGCTTAACACCTATAGAGGGCTGAGCTCTATGTTGGGAGTGCAGTGGAGACTAGGCACAAGATAAGAGGAGCCTCTAGGCCAGGGCATGACCTTCTATGGTCCTCAAGTGCAGCCTTGAGGACTGCCAAGATGATCTGTGGAGAAAGAACATGGTTGGGAGGGCCAGAAGCTGGTTGACCCCATGATGGAACCTGCTCAGGTACCCAACCTGGTGAGGGGAGATGCTGGAGACCCATAGGAGACTTCACTTTGGTACCTTTCAACTTCTAACCGGGGGCCAGCTCCCTCGTCGGCTCTGGGAGTCCCCTATGGGAGAGCTGCAGAAAGCAGCTGGCTGGTTTGATGGCGGTTTTGTTGCATAGAAATTGGCCTGATCTTAAGCATAACTCAGCTTCTTATGCCCGAGAGCAGAGAAGTCAAAAGTCAAAGTCAGCCTTGGAACAAAGTTTGCTTTTGGTATCTGACTTGGGGGGGGGGGACTATAAATCATATGTTTCCAAAGCTAAATATGGCATGCTAAGATTCTCCTGCGCCCTTTGGTTCTCTGGTCTCTCAGGAACCTGAGGTGGTGAGTTGATGAATATTGGAAACAGATACATGAGGCTCAGAAGCAGTGGGGATCCTTGAGGGAGTGGTGACAGCTAGCACAGGGGAACTCACCTGTCTCTGGTCTGCGATATGGGCTCAGAACTGCACTGCACACGCAGTTGCCATACTTGGAAGAGAGCACATGCATTATCATGTCCGTGTTTTCTACTCCATTGACATTTTGTTAGATTAAAAAAAAAAGTATAGATTGAATTCACGAAACTAATTGTTTGGCTTGGTGCATCTAAACCCATGAGTGTGAGCATGCTCCTGAAACCACCATCCAGACATGGGGTTTGGCATCCACCAGCACTGTTCTGTCCCTGTAGATGAGACTGCCCAGCTTTGACCATCTTCATATCGGTCAAACTGCAGCATGGATCCTGGCTTCTTTTGCTCCGATTGTGTTTGTGAGGTTCACAGGCTCGTTGGGATTGAAGTTTATTGTTCTTTACTGCTGTGTTCAGTTGTGTGACAGCACGCTGTTAACAAGCTTTCCTCTGGCTGGACTCAGGCTGACAGATGCTTGGTCATGACATGGGCTCATGTGTGGGGCTTCCTAGCTGGGAATGTTCCACTTCAGAAGGCATAGCCAGCTACTCAGAAACCGTACGGACTTTACGCTCCCTCAGAATGTGCGTCTCCCTCGATCTGCTTCCACCCTTGAGCCCTAGAACCATCAGAGCTTTTGATTTTTCTGGTGGTGTGGCTGAATTCTCATTTCTGGAATGACCAACACTTTCGTGTTCATGCACCACTTTGTGAGTGGTTTCTCAAGCTCTTTGCTCACTAAAGGAAATCAGTTCTCCGGTCTGGGAAGATGGCCCAGTGGGCAACGCGCTTGTTGTGCAAGCACGAAACCCTCAGTCTGGATCCCCTGTGGCTGCATGGGAACTGGGTGCAGTGGATCCCTGGAGTTTGCTAATCAGCCAGTGTAGACAATAAGTGAGTTCCAGGTTCAGAGAAAGACTGACTCAAAGAATAAGGAAGGCAGAGAGTGACAGGGGAGGACGTGTGACTCAGGCCTGTGGCCTTGACATTCATATGCACAGATGTACCCTTGTACCCCTTCCCCAATGGACACACACACACACACACACACACACACACACACACACACCGGGTGGTGTACTGTTCTTTGTTGACTTTGAAAGTTCTGTGTAGATATTTCATGAGATGTGTCTTGCTATGTTGTCCAGCCTGGCCTAGAACACTTGGGCTCCAGTGATGATCCTCCTGCCTCAGGCTCCTGAGGGTGCTGGGAATACTGGCAGGTGCTTTTTCCTTGGCTGTGGCAGTTCTTTATACATACCAGAGACTAATATGCTTTATTGTTTATATATATAGATATATGAGCATATATAACATATTTTCTCATTACCGGAATGACTGTTTTCGTTTACTACTTTGTGAATGCTTTTCCAAGTCCTTTGCTCATTACAGAAAATCAATTTTCAGTTGGGAAGATGGCTCAGTGTGTAGGGAGCATGTTGTGCAAGCATTAGGCCCTTAGTCTGGATGCCCAGACTATGTATATGTATAACATGTATTATATTATGCATATATATCTTGAAATTTATGCCCTGGCAATGCTGAAGCATGTGTGGGCAGCCCGTATATGGTGGTTCTGTTGAACTTGTCCATATTGGGTTTTATGGTCTAAGCTGATGAGAATGACTGACCAGGTCTCTATACATGTATCAGTCAGGGATGTTATGAGAAATAGAACTAATTTGACACAGACATCCTCTAGAGTGTCCACAGGGAGCTGGTGTCAAGAGACCTTTCCCATGGATTCCAAGGTCCTCTGATGCTATAGTTCCATAAGCCTCTGGTGTATTTGGGCAGAACCTGGGCCGTCTTTCCATAGACTTTGCATCCTTGCTGGGTGACGCTCAACACTCGACACAGGGTAAAGGCATGGAAACGACCATTCTCTTCTACTGCTTAGGGAATTGAAAAGCCAGTAAGAGTTCAGTACAAACGACAGTTTGCTTCACATTTTGTTGTCTCCATGGATGTGGATCCCACACACACGGAGGGCACACTCTCAGGAATATGCAACTCCTACTGACCCTGTTTCTATGGAGACCACCAATCAACTCAGGGGGAATTCAATAAAACATATGTGTAAAATAAGGACTTGCCTTGTGACCTTGTGGGGGCCCGAGAGGTCCCATGGTCTGCTCTATGGCACCTGAGACCCAGAGCAGCCTGTGGTGTAACTCAGTCCATAGAACGGCGGCCGAAACAAAGAGCCATCAGTGTGGACTCTGGCCAGGGGGACGCTGGCAGTCAGCGTCAGCAGGCAGGGAGCAAAGGGGAACTCTCCATCCTCATTTCCCTCTCTACTCCATCTGGGTCAGCTGGGCAGTGGCTTGTGTCACCCCAGGGCAGCAGCAGTCCTGTGTGAGAGCAGGGCTCAGAGCGTGAACTGAGTCTTGAAGATGGTGACACGCTCAGAACTGCACACAGATCGGAGGGAGAACAATCGCTATGAAGCTAGATATGAGGTGGCAAAGAAATGGAGTCACATGCTGCCATCAGGTCCTGCGGCTTGAGCATAGGGAAGGACAGAGACTCCATTGTCTGGGTATAGGTGTCAGATGGGCTCCTGGCATAGATATCTTCCAGAATAGCTAATAAAAATTGCTTGGAGGTGTGTGCTGTGGGGTCCGGACCTGGACTGGAAAATGACAGCAGGGTCAGGTCAGGTCTACAGGTCAAGGGTGACTTGGAATGGGATTGGAGCATGGATGGAGCCTGGGTACAGAGGGTAAGCACCAGGGACTAGCGGAAAATCACAGAGAGGCAGGGGGAATATAGCGGGTGTGGCTTCCTGAGAGCCACGTGAAGGAAGCATTTTGAGCATGCAACAATCAGTGTGGCAGAGGGCTAAAGCATCAGCTAGACTTAGCAGGCTGATCCTGCTGTGATGGTCCCTCCTAAAGTCCCCTGGCCTTTGCCTTCTCTGATTTCTGCTGCATTTGTCACCTGGATTCTGTGATCTCCTCTGGCCTTGTCTCTCATCACCCGTCCGTCCATGCTTAGGGATGGTCATATGAGGTCATCTCTCAGCATGATCCCATTCCCTTGCGTCTTGTACCCATAATCCACTGGCTCAGCCCTGGGCTCATAGAGTCCCTTCTGACTACATTCCTTCTTCTGGAGCAGTATCTACCTGCTCTTAGCTCTGGCCTGCTATCTCCCTGGACTTCCCGGATATGGCCACACTATCCCTGATCCCATCTAGATATCTACAGTGCTCCTGCTGTCACAGTGATGACACCTCTGAGGATGACATTCTTCCTGGTCATCCCCTTGTACAACTCCTGTTATTAACCCATGTAGCCTTGCTGGGGATGGAGAGAGAGCCAGCAGGCTGAGGAGAGAATGCAGGAAGAGATGAGACTAGAACCAACCTCAGGAGCACTCAGGAATGAATACCATGGCTACACGCCGACAGTCACCACCTGTGGAGGGATGGTTTTCCTGGACAACGTTAACAGGGTTCCCATTTCCTTACCTAGTGTTCTCATTCATTCCACTTTCCAAGGGGCTGTGATGATCATTGTAATTGATCCTTTGATTTATATGTTTTATAGTTCTTCTCAATTGCTTGCTTGTTGTTCTGAGACAGCGCTTGTGTAACCCAGGCTGGCCTGGAACTCTCTGTGTACCGAAGGCTGATCTTGAATTTCTAATCCTCCTGCCTCCATCTCCTAAGTGATGGCATTACAAGCTTGCTTGGATCTAGGGCTAGCTAGGCAAGCACTCTATAAACTGAGCCATGTCCCTAGCCACCCTAGGGTTCTTTTGAAAAAACATCGAAGGAAGTATTTGTTATTTTAAATTTTTAACTGTCATCCAAAATGTAGTTCTATAATGTCTACTTTGGGGTGGGGGTGATGTTTTTTACAAATTGAGAAGTACAAGATATATGGTCACGTACACTACACATGATCTTGCAGCCCAAGTGGGTTGTGGTTTTTACTAGTGCCCTAGACTACTTTGCTCTTCCTAACCCCAAACCTATCCTCTCCACAGGTTCCTACACACTCATATCCAGGATGAAAGTGTAGCGCTTAGAAATGAAACCAAAAAGTGAAATAATTTATGCATGAGGAAGTTTTACTATTTTTTTTTTTTGAATTTATTAAGATGTTCCTTGTGGTTAACTGAGGGATTGGCCCGGGAAAAGCACTTAAGTGTTGGGGGGAAAGGTGTTGCTGGCATTGAGGACGGAGAGTGAACACACAGACATGCTGGTGTCAGAACGCCACGAGACCGCAGGTGTGTTTTCAATCGTACTGTATCGCACTAGCCTAGACTTCGGGATCTTTGTGGGCAGAGGGTCATTTCTGAACATGTATCCGAGTTAAGGGTAGGTTCTCTCAGGTGCTTTCCCACATCTCCTTGGCCACTGGCTTCTGAAGAGAGTCTCAGTCAACTAACGACTCTGACTATGCCTTCAATCCATGGGGCTGGTATAGACAGGTCCACAGGAATGGAAAACTCCAGGTGTCCCAGGAAATGTGGGGATGATAATTTTCTCTGTGGTCCCCCAGCTCCCTGGGATACCAGGAGAGAACTGGGAATGGGAAAAGGATGGAAACTAGGGATGATGATCTCATGTAAACCAGGCTGTAAACCAGGCTGGCCTTGAGCTTGCTATGTTGCAGAGGGTCAGGACTGGGAATATAGCTTATTTGGTTGATCACCTCCTTAACAGGCACAGGAGCCTGGGTTCAGTCTCCAGCACTGCATACATCAGGCCTGGTGGCACATGTCTGCAACCACAACACTTTAGAAGTGGAAGCAAGGAGATCAGAAGTTCAAGACCATCTTGGATACACAGCAAATTGGAGGCCAGCTTGGGATACATAGTGTACAGTGTCATATCTCCAAGGCTGACTGGAAGTTCAGTAACTCCCCAGGATGAGTTGCTTCAGTCAGGACATCTCCATAGGGCCCTTCTTCCTGTCCCCGGATGTAACCTCCTGTCTCTCAGCCTCCAGAGAAGCCCGCTGCTAACTGCTCAATTACAGATCCATTTCCGGCTCCCCCTTCACAACTTTTCCTCCCTGTCATTGGCTCTGATTTATCTACTTTGGTGGAGACAGGTTTGGACAAGGTTGGAGAGGAGCTGGCGTACTCAACTGCCTGCCCCAGAAGGAGCTTTGACCCAGGAGCCTTCCCTGGGCACCCTTGGGAGGATGATATCCCAGCAGCCCTCACAGAAGTCCTTACTCCTTTGGTGTTGGCTCTGGTCGTGTACCCAGCTGGTACTGGCTGGGTGGAGGTGTCAGGGCCATTGTCCAGGCATGGGAGCAAGGTCAATCGGGTGAAGCCTGTGGCAGGGTACTGAACAGAGAGGGGACACGCGGCAGGGAAGCATCTGGGAACGAGTGGTTCTGGGTTTTGCAGGTCTGGCTCACAGACCCTCAGGTTCCTGGCTGGCTCTCTCTCCTAATTAGGATCAGTCCTCCAGACGCCAGCTCCCACGTGTTGTCTGCCCCTCCAGATACGCAGTGTTTGGTTCTTATCCTTATTGGTGTCTGGGCCCAGGAGTGGGGGGCGGGCTATGAGGCACGCAGGGCAGGAGGCATGCTGACCTGAAGCTCTCTGTGCCAGTGCTTTCATTTCTCAGGGATGGGGAGGGGCTGTTCACTGCATGCTGCTGGAGAGAGGTCTGTGCTGTGCACAGCATTCAAGACACTCAAGGTCAAGGCCCTTTGTCTTTCTCTCCATTCGACTTGCCCCCCCCCTCCACTGGCTTTTCTTCCCTTCCTCTTTTCTGAATGAGGAACTAGGCCAAGCTGTCCAAGGCCCTCTGTCACCTGCTTACCTGAAGCCCCCCTCTCCTCATCTTTCCTGTCACCACTGTACTGCATTTTCCAGGAGCCATGTTCGCATCCCAGAGGGGCAGAGGTACAGCCAGAAATTCCCACGCCGACCTTGTGCTGTGGAGCCTCAGTCTTGAGCTTCTCTTCAGGAGACATTTTGAGGGCTGACCAAACCAGAGGTACATGTGGGGCTATCACTGTTTCTTGTTTCTAAGAACGAATGCCAAGTGAGTGCTCTGAATGAGGGGGTGGGGTGATTGATTGCGCCACAGAACCAAGGGCATCTGGAGCTTCAGAGTCTTGAGGTCCCCTGTCAATATGCCCTGCAACTGTCCTGTGGTAAAACACCCCCAACTTTTCCATGTAAAATCTTCCTGTTCTCACTCCTTCCACGGATCCACCATGGGGCAGGTTCTGGGTTTCCCCATGACACTTGGGCTGCCTGCATCCTGTGAGGTGCTGAAGCGGGCAGGGGCTATTTCACATGTCCATTCTGTCTGCCTGCATTGTGCACTGGGGTGATATGCTAGAGGAGGATTTGCTGAGGGAAGGAGGGAGGGAGGGAGGAAGAGGAGGAAGGAGGAAAAGCCCTCGGACATGGTATCAAGGCACAGAACATAAGAAGGGAACCACGGCATCAGAACTGACGTGGTTCAGGGTCTGGAATACGTAAAAAGCACCTCAGATCACTTACAAAACAACAGGTGACCAAATAAGATGTCAGGCACGTTGCTGGGACTTGCGCTTCCAGAAGAGACCTGGTTGTCCAGAGACATGAGAACAGGTGCCGGGCTCACAGTGTCAGGGAGATGTGCTTAAGGCTACAGTTGGTTACCAGAACAGGGCCGCACAACTGGCAAGAAGAAATCCTGATGCCATGTTAGAGGCAAGGACTGCCATTCACTGAGTATAGACCAATCAAGTCACTTCGGAAAATTGTTCTACGAAGCTTTGTGGCCCTAAAGATCCCAATACACAGCTAAACCTCACTGAGTCTACACATACATTCTACACTCCCCGCCAGACAGGAGGATGAAAGGACACCAAGACAGCACACAAACAGCCCTCACCTCCCGTCCCAGCATCCAAAACTCAAACAACTGGAAAGGCCACCAAGACCAGATGGAGACGCACACGGTGCGGGTAGTTAAAGACCGAGCTGTTGGTCCATCCCATAAATGGATGGCATTATGGGCTAGCCACAATTAGCCACTCCAGTGGACTTCATGGAGCTGAAACTACTGAGTCAGTTGGCTGAGCCAGTAGCAATAACCTTAAGTAAAAAGAACGCTGGGGGAACAGACATCAACTCATAGCTGCTGAGGGCTTAGGATGCGTCTTTCAGAAGACCTGGCGAAATGGGTGTCAGCATGATAGCCTAATGGCCATAGTCAACTATTATATCCAGGCAAGCTTCGGCATTAATTCTGCAGGTACCAGCTCTCTACAGAAACTGGCTGAATGCAGCACATCCCCGCTTAAGTACAGCCTGGAGCACCGAGGAACTGCTCTTTTCCTCCAGAGACCCTGGGTGCTGGTAGGGGATGCTTCTCTCTAGGGTGGAGCTGGTATCCCTGGTGGTGCTAGGCCCCTGACAGGGCGCCCAGCTGCCCCTGTGCTCAGGGGCAGGGACAAGGCTGGTACCTCTTTGGCTGCCGAGCCTGCATGGGTCCAGATCATCTGCACCATCTTGATTTTGAGGACTATAGATTCTCCTTGGTCCAGGAACCCGATGCTCCCTCCCCTGAGACCTTGGCTTTTTCTGTGTTCCCAGGCTCTTCACATTCATGGTCAATGTGAGAGGTGGGAAATTTCCCAAAGTCTTTGCAGCATGGCTGGAAGCGGCCTGAGTGGGCCCCGTCCCTCCAGCTTCCCCAAATGACAGCCTGTGATAACGTGACTGACTGCGTCACTCCTCAGGAATGTGGCTCCATCAGCGGCAGCAACAGCAGAGTGTGTGCTAGCTGGTGCCCCCTAGGCCTCTCGAGTGAGGGAACCATTCTTCTGTGGTCCCCAGGACCGTTGTTCTGAGTACATTTTGGGCCACAGTGACTTCCCTTGTAAGAGAGCCAGAGCAGGTGGCTGGTCTGTATGAGCATTCCGTGTGACCCACCCTCATCCTGGCCTATCTAGATGTTGGCCTATGGGGTGATGTCCCAACAGTTACCACTGCCTCTCAGCCAGGTGGCCCTAGGCCTCAGAATCACACATGCAGCCAGGAGGGCAAGGCAGGGGTAGACAGGGACAGGACACACCGCCCTGATGGGCTCCAGGGTGGGAGACATGTGGAGGCCTAGGCTCAGTACTGGTTATAGCACCACTGGGGTCACTAGGCTCCTCTAAACATTGGGTCTCACAGACAGAAAGGACCACAGAGGAGGCAGGGTTAGATTCCGGACTCAGGCCAGTCCTGAGGCTTCCTGAGTAGGTGCCGGGGTCCTGTCAGGCCAGTATCCCTGGTCTGCAGCTAGGGGCAATAGCCTACTGGGTGGAGAAGGTCCAGGAAAGGACAACTGATTAAGGACACTGATGTCACTGACCTTCTGATATTAGACCTGGGCATCTGTGCATAGGGGAGTGTGTTTGTCCTGGTGAGTGGTGTCCGTGTCTGAGTGTGACCTTGTATGAAGCTGTGTAGGTGTGGGAGACTATGCCTGCAGATGTGTGCCCTTGTGAGCGTGAGGCAGTGTGGATGTGGACGAGTGTGAGGTACTACAACACAGTGTTTTACTCAGGAAGACCCCAGAGCCTGTCTGAACCAAAGAGTTGTTTTTTCCTTGGCCAAAGCGCAAAGTCCTTTAGAAGTCTGGCCGTAGTCTCTTTCAGCCAAACCCCCTTCCTTTGCAGATAATGTTTGATCCTATTTCTCAAGCTGTAGGACAGATATTTAATTTCTTAAGATGGTCTTCATGGTGCATGAACTTTGCCATCTCTGTGTACAATCCACTTGACAACAAAAGTCGAAGGGAAGGCTGGCCCCCTGCGTCATTATTTGACCTCCCTTAACTGTCCTCTCTCAGGGTGAGTTACAGCTGCTGAATCCTAGGCCCTGATACGGAGTTCTTCATTTTGCAAGATGGACCCATGGATTTTAACTTCCTGTGGATGGCCCAGCTCTGTCCCTCAGGCAAATGATTCGGAGGCCACTGCAGAGCATCCAGAACATAGGTGCAGCTCCAGGATACCCCAAGGGGAACCCTGAAAAGTAGAGCTGAGTCTCAGAGGCCTACTCTACTTTCCTGCTTCTCTGGAGCAATTTCTTGCCTATCCCCCAGCCCAGGATGGGGGAGGGAGCCCATGAGGCAGCTTGGGGTGAGTGATTCCTAGTGGCGCTGAGGCCCTTATAGAGGGCACAGGAGTCGTCATCAAGGAAGGAGGCAAAAAGGTCATTCAGTGATTTTCAGTAGTGTTAATGGATCTCCTGAGTCAGTGACAGGGTCACATAGACCCCCGCTCCACTTAAAGCGAACAGATGGCACCCCGTTTTGGATGGATGGGTTATTCTTTCCCATAGAGGTGTCCCAAGAGGAAGGTGGCTTCTCTACCTTCACAGACAACAGCCCACCTCTCTGGGTGACCCAAGCTTGTGAGTTTGGCCCAAGTGGACAGGATCAGGGAGTAGCATGATGCTCCAAGGGTCTGGAGGGCCTCTGTGGGACCTATGCAGGAGCTGGGCTGTGGGTGGCCAGGCCTCTTGTTGTCCATCCCATCCCACCGAGGGCAACATTTTGCTTGGGCCAAGCAGGTGCGGCCCCAGACAGCTGGGCTGCCCAGCATGCTTGCGGCGTGAAGTCAGCTGCCCAGCCCGGCCACCAGCCGCACCCTGGCTATTTTGGGAGCCTCCAGCTCAGAGCCCTCCTTAGCTGTTCCCACCCCTGCAGCTCCTGGGAGTCTGATCAGAGTGTGGACAATGCCCCTCTTGTTGCACATCTGTCCCTTCCCCAGAGCCCCTGCAGGCCTCTCTACCCCATAGACACAGCTGGTCCTGCCGGAGAGTGGGAAGCAGTGCCTGGCAGGAGGAAGCTGGCCTTGTACTAAGTAGGTCTCAGGATCACAGCAGAAATGGGCCTTGAAGAGTTGGGAGGAAGAGTCTGGCAGGATGGCTTTGATAATATTCATGCTTAGGGTAAAGAGTCTGACAGCCTCAGATGAGTGGCAAGGCCTACCTTTCTATTATTATTATTATTATTATTATTATTATTATTATTATTATTATTATTATTTTATTACCCAGGGCTCAGAAAAGTTATCCCCAGACCCTCCTACCCTGTGTCTTCACAAGCCCTGAGAGGTGGTCAGGGAATGGCAAGGTTTGCTGCTCGGCGGGGCTGGCCCTGACTCTCCCACAGCTGGAAACATGTGTAGGATCTCTGCAGATGAAGAACTGCATTGTTTGTTCCTCCTCTCACTACCTGGACAGATTTCCAAGCCCTAATGGTAAGGAGTGCATCAGACTTGTTCCTGGATTGGAGCGTGTGCCCCTGAGCGTTTGCTCTGATCCCAGAATATGTGCCCTGAGTTTGGGGCAGGCAGCTCTGTGCGCAAAGGGCATGGGAGGAGGGGCCTTTAAGTATCTCTTCTGCTGGGCTGAGTGTGACAAGCTGGGGTCTTCACCGGGGTCTTCACTGGGGGTCAGATTGCAATGCTGTGGGGTGTTGTGGGAAGGCAGGAGAACATGTGACTTTAGTGTTTGGGTGCTTTGGCAACAGGGCCCACTATGGAGCTCTGAGGAAAGAAGCCACAGGATGGGGGTCAATGGTCAAGCGGGAGGAACAGAGGGCACTGGAAAGAGGCAGTGGAAGTCACTGAGGATATGGTTAGCTCAAGAAGGCCAATGGGTCAATAACATGTTCACGGAACCTGCTTGGAGAACATCTGTGTTCTACTGCGTCCCAGCTCAGAGACAAGGCTGAAGGTTCCAGCTGCTTCCAGATGGGACCTGGCCCTGGGTCCTATATGCTTCTCCCAGAATCCAGAGGTACATGAAGTGTAACCTGTGGAGACAAAGCGTGCTCCATGCTATGGAGAATGGTCTGACATCTGCCTTCCCAGATGTGGGAAGTACCACCTGCCCCCACCTCCACTTTCTCCAGGCTCCTGCAGCAAAATCCCACAGCCTGGATGGCTTATGGATGCTACAACCCCTGTCACCACTCAGAGGGCCCTGAAATCCAATCAAGGCAGAAGCAGATGAAGCACTCTCTATGACATTGAGGTCCAACTTTTCCAAAGGTCATTGTGTCCTCACATAGGTAGAGGGGCAAAGAGGCTATCTCTCCTCCTCTCCTCTCTCTCTCTC
>NC_022030.1:35804135-35816663 GCF_000317375.1 Microtus ochrogaster
TCTCTCTCTCTCTCTCTCTCTCTCTAACAAGGTGAGCAGAGGTCAGCCTTGAACATCTTCCTCATATGCTCACCACCTTATATTTTAGATACTGTTTCTTAGCGATCCCAGCACTCACCAATTCTGCAAGACTAACAGGCCAATGCATCCCAGGAGTCCCCACATCTCTGGTTCTCCAGCCCCAGGACTACAAGCATGCACCACGGTGCATGGCTTTTGATATGGAAGCTGGGAATCTGAACTCAGGTTCTCGTGTGTTTTTGAGTCAGGGTTTCTCATTGGCATAGACCTTATCAGGTAGGTCACTGAGCCTCAAGAATCCACCTGTTTCCATGTTGACAGTGCATTGCTAGCTTTTTCTTAAAATATGGGTTCAACTGAGGTTTTCTTCCTTAACAAGACATTCCTAACAGAGCTATCACCCTAGCTGCTTTTCCTCCTTCACAAGGACTCAGATTCCCTCCATCAGGGCTATGTTTTCACAATGTGCTCATCCCCAAAGGCTCTCAATACCATAGCATCGAGCATTAGGTTTCAATGTGTGAATCCAGGGGATGATTGTGAAATAGTCTCTTTGTATACTCTGAAGATATGCCACTCTGATTGGTTCAATCAAGAGCTGAACAGCCAATAGCTAGGCAAGATTTCCAGACACAGAGGATGCTGGGCATTGCAAGGAGACACAGAGGAAGACAGACATGTAGGAAAGGAGGTAACAAGCCGTAAGGCACATGGTAGCACATAAATGAATAGGAATGGGTTCATTTAAGTTATAAGAGGTAGTTAGAAACAAACCTAAGATATGGGTCAAGCTTTCATAACTTGCCTGGGAACAGAACAGGTGTTAGGGAGCGTGCTCCTGGATGCCCCTGGAGAGAGATGAGGCAGGTACCAAAGTGTCCTTCCTCACAGACACCTTGAAACCATGGAGCCCTTCTCATGAGACCTTTACTAGGATGTGTGACCCTAACACTTTGGGATACGGAGTCCTAAGCCCCAGCAGGACTCAGGTGCGGGAGGTGCCAGGGCCCTGATTGGCACTCTGCTTAGGTGTCCCTGGGAATGAAGATGCTCCAGAGGCTTTGGTCAAGATGTTGGGTCTGAGCTGACAAGCCATCAGCCTTGTTTGATGTCATAGTGGAGGCCATGCCTTCCATGGCTCACAGCGTTTTCAGTTTCCTGTGTGGAATATGTGGTTCTATCACGGAGTCCCTTCTCAGAGTCGGGGGCCAAATGTGTTCTCTAATCTCTTTTTCCACCCTTGCCCCTCCTGGGTGTCCCACACAATGAGGTTCTCCCTGGGGACCTAACTAGCAGGTAGGGCTGATACTTATTCTCAGTTCTGTGTACTTAATGCTTTCTCTTCATCGAGTACAGTGAGAGCCATGTGCTCAGACCTCCACGGTTGTGAGCTAGTGAGTATTCCTGGAGGGGAGATGCTAACTAGCTCGGACTCCCATCTTCTTCCTCTTCAAATCTCAGCTCCTTTGGGCTGGTCTGTATTCTTCCATGCTTCTCAACTGTGCTAGTGCAGACTCTTCTGAGGGCCTCTCAGCTTGCCATGGGTGTGTCTCATCCCTATCTCTCTAGCGAAGAGTCAGTTTCTTCCTGATTCATCCCCGCAGAGGAATTCCGAGGCCTCCAGAAGCTAACCACCATCCTGCATGTATCCATCCAGCCCTTGGCTCACAGCAGCCTGAGCCTAGGAAGAGCCATCCTGTCCCACTGCATTGGGCTTTCCACACCCTACATTGGGTGGAGCTTCTCTCAGGAGCATCAGTGCCCATGATTGAGGCTCAAGGAGACACCATGTTCACTCCGGCCTTGGAGAGGCAGGAAAGGAAGTGATCCCTGCTCTTCCACAGAGAGACAAACAAACCTGTTTCCAAAGATGGCACCTCCTCGCAAGGACTGAGGCTGCCAGTTGTTACCCTCTTCCTAAGAGAAGGCTGGAGAGGGACACGTGCAGGTCCACCCCTTTCAGAGCTGGCTGAGGCTGTGTGGCCTGGCAAGTCCTGGCTTTCCTGGACTATGTGGTTTCTGGGGCCTCTGAGTTCAGAAAAGAATAAAGGTCACTGGATACGCTCCCAGGACTGCACAGCCTGGGTTTCTGGGCCTGTGTAGGGTAGAGGAGGGGCAAACTTGCTGTTCTCTGGCTGCTTTGGAGTCTGTGGCAGATGGTTCAGGGTTTTCATCTCAGAGTGGAGAAGGCTCTCTGTTCCTTGAGGTCATAAGTGACTGATGAAGCTGGGTGGGATGCTCCTGGCCCCACTGAGCCTGAGCTCTCCTGACAGCTGTGGCCAAAAGTAACAGAGGTATCCTTGTGTTCATGACCACCACTGTTGGCTGGGCATTGCAAAGGAGTGTCCTTGTTTCTCAGTTCCTATGGCGGGGCCAGTTCAGAGCTCACACATGCCTCTGAGACCAAAATCAGATTCAGATTCCAAGTGATGATACTGAAAAGCCTTAGAGCTCAGGGAAGGCTCCTCAGACTTGGGGAGGGAGACAAGTGTTTTCGGGTTACTTGGGCTGGAAAGCCTGTGAAGACTGAGTACCCCAGACCCAGCATTGAAGAAGATACTGCCCTGAAGGCCTGCTCTGAGCTGCGGCTGTCTTGAGGCATCCAAGCCACAGGGTGGAGGAGAAAGAACATCCAGAAGCCAGAATGTAGCCAAGGAACTCTCATCTGTGCTCAGGCCAGCCGGAACCCACAGGCTTGAATTAAGCACGCCAGGATGCGACTGCACCCCAGATTCTGCGGGCACCGCCCAAGATGCTGCCTGAACCACCACACCACAAGGGTTTCTTCCCGCACAGGCAGACATCTGTGTGTGCTGTGGGGGTGGAGGGCAGATCCCCTGGGATATTGTGTCCTGACAGCGTGTGGAGTGGGGGCAGGGCAGGATGCTGAGGTCTTCTCAGGGTTGGGGTCCTGACCTGCAGAGGAGAGAGAATAGCCGTTACTCAGGCCTGTGAGATGACACGGCTGTGGCTGGAGCCTCAGCGCTGCCTGGCCCACCTTCAGGGCCAGACTCTTCCTTTCCTGTTGACCCAGTTAGGATGAGCCCAGCTTCCTGGGAATGGAGGTGTGGACTTGGGAAGGCCCTACGGTGGGGTACAAGAGGGTGTATTTGAGTTCTCTTTGCCCTGCAAAGAGAGGTTGCTGGTGGCAGGCAGAGTATAAGCCAGGCTCCCCGTCCTGTAAAGGCTCCCACATAAGCAGGAGGGATGAGCTGTGTCCCTTCCAATTACCCACAAGCAGGCTGATGAGCCGGGAGCCTCAGGAGCTGTGAGGAAGCAGTTCTGTTCTCACAGCAAGCTAGCTCTTCATCACTCCTATTGGTAGGGCCAAGAAGGAGGCCTAGGGTAGGGCCTGGCACAGTGCTCTTATGGTATCCTGGGTGTCTTGGAGATTCTGAGTCTGGGCTGGTCTACAGACTCGAGTTCAGCTAAGGTTAACAGTGAGGGCTTTGGGAGTTGCTTGACCCTCCCTCTTGATGGGCAAGTTTGGGAGCTTTTCTGGGCCTGTGTATTTCTCGTGGCTGTGCTAAACATTCAGCGGCAGGAACGAAAGGTTTATTTTGGCTGATCCTGCTGGTAGGAGCTTGAGCTGGCCGCATTGTGCATGGGGTTAAGAAGCAGAGAGAGATGAATGCTGGCGCACAGCTCTCTTTCTCATCTTTACTCAGTTCAGGGGCTGCTGGCTAGGGAATGGCGCTGCCCATTGTGTTGGGCCTCCTTGTGTGAGTCCAGATCATCAATCACAGACATGCCCGTGGCACCTCCCGAGTGACTCCAGATCTCATGTTGAGACTTGAGATTGACAACCACAGCCTCTTTACAATCGGAGTGAGCCCTCTGGGTGCCACGAGGCCTCTGTGAGCTGTGTGTGTGTGTGTATGTGTGTGTGTGTGTGTGTGTGTGTGTAGTGCTGGCCAAGCCTGCGGTACTGCTGTGACACAGTTGATCCTCCACTGTGGAGTCTCAGCCAAGCCAATGGGGATAAAGAGAGGGCTTTCTGGGCGGAGGGGTCTAAACACTGTGGTGAGGTGAGATGAACTTGTGGAACTGGGGGCCAGTGACTGTTCTGCTGACGTAGGGAAGGTCCAGCAGCCAAGATGCCTCAGATAGCCTCGGTGGTGTCAGAGTGCCTTTGGATGCAAGGATTCCCCACCCAGCAGGTGCTGGCTGTCCACCTGAGTCATTTAAGCTGATGTTCCAGGGTGGGCAAGGTGGCTCTACACACAAGGACAATGTCCCAGCTGATACTGTGATCTGTTTTGAAAACAATGGGACCTGTCTGGAAAAGCCTCTGTGATGAGCATTCAGAAGGTTGGGAATTCAGAGCACTGGAACCAGGAATTCCGTGCTGGTAGAGATTTCCTGTATCTAAGGCCCAGGTGGGAGACCCTGTGGGGAAGGGGGTCTAGGACAGCCATCGTCCTTGGGGGGTAGTAGGGCTGAGGAAGACACTTAGCTGTGCCCTGGAACAATACCCTTTTAAATCCAAGGACCACAGAGTAAAAGAAAAATCAATTTCCAATTACTTTTAAGCCCAAGGCTTTTCAGGAAGATAAACTCAAAAGGCGGTGGCTGATGAGTACCACCACAGAGGGACAGCATGTCATCCTGGGCGCTACAGGACCTGAACAGCATGCACCAGGACCCACCCCCCCCCATCTTCCAAGGATAGGCTGGACATGTTGCCACCCTTTTCTTTTGGGGGCTCCCTGTGCTGCACTGGTGCCTTGTTGTACCTGTGATGAGCGTTGAGACTGGGAAGAAGGGTGAGGGGTGGGTGGGGCACAGCCTTTTTCCCTTGACACCCTACCGTGGTTTGAATGAGAATGCCCTCCATAGGTTCATACTGTTAAGTACTTGGTCTCCAGTTGGTGGAACTGTTTGGGAAAGTGTGGCTTTGTGGGAGGAGGTTTATCACGGTGTGTGTGTGTGTGTGTGTGTGTGTGTGTGTGTGTGTGCATGTGTGTGTGTTATAATAGCCATGCCATTCACAGTACCCTCTCTGCCTGCTGATTGGGGATGCAGATGTGAGCTTTTTTGTCTTTATTGTTGTGACCTGGGTCTGCCTCAGTTGGCCACTCCAGAGTCTACACTTAAGGCAGAATGGATGGCACCACTCGGAAAGTCACACTGAGAACCCAGAGGCTACATGGTTCCTTTTGACTCCACACAAGGGGCAGAAGCATTTTCTAGGTCCCGTGTCTTCTTCTTCTGGGACCATTTGTTTATAACAAATTTCTAAAAATGGAACCACGAAGCAAAAATTCTATGTCTGGAAGTGTTTGTGTGTGTGTGTGTAAGTGTGTGTGTGTTTGTGTGTGTGTGTGTGTGCGCACGCACACGTGCATGTGCATCTAGAGGGTCGAGGTTGACCTGAGGTGTTATTCTTCAGAAGCCATCACTCCTTTGTATTTGAGACAGTGTCTCTCACTAAGACTTGGGGTTTCTCCAGCTTGACTAGACCGGCTGGTCAATGTGCCCTAGGAACCCACCTGTTTCCACATCCTCAGTGCCGTGATTTCAAGAGTGCACCATCTCATGAGCTTTTTCTGGGGACACTGGGGTCCTCATACTTGAGTGGCAAGCATTTTGCCAGCCGAGCTACCTTCCCAGCGACTGGCCTCTATTTGTGAACAATCTTCAACAGAGGCAGATGTACACACGTACCAACAGGTAGGTCCCTTTGAACCATGTCCTTGTACCCGTTCACACCGATCATTCTTCCTGTTCCTACTGTCCAAGGAAACAGGGTCTCGACAGAGAGGCTCACTATTGGAGCCTCCCCATTGCTCATTGTCTATTGTCCAGATAAGGGCCCTAGTGGCCTGGGAAGCTTTCCCCTAGCTCTCGGGTTGTAACTCTGCTGTCTCTGTGACTCCCAGCACCTCCTGGTTATCATTTCTGCCATTTGCAGCCCGACCCCATTGGTACCCAGTGCTCTGCAGTGGGTCTCTGCTGTGAGTCTGGCAGATGTGGTGGGGTCATCTGGGGCATTGCAGGTCTGAGGAGCTTTTGTCTCTTGCATAAAAGGATGGGCAGGACTAGAGATCTAAAGTTCTTCTGTTTCTGAGGACACTCCTGTCTCTCTCATTTCATCAGTGTGCTGGGCAAGGTGACACCGTGGTACCAATTCTCTCAGGGGTCTGCTTCTCCGAAGGCATCTAGAATGAGCTCTTCCAAATTCCTTGACACCCCAAAGGGTGTGTGTATTGCCTGTTAGTGATCCATGTGCCCTTGAATGTGAGGTCTTCTCTGTCACTCTTTTATGGGCTATTGGTTTTTCTGCCTCACTGTCCCCCTGTGATTTTTGACTACAGATGTGACACCCACAGTCTCCTCTCTCTCTCCACGTTGATTTTTTTCTATCTCGTATCTCTTCCCTTTCTGCATTCCCGGGGGGATGCCTGGGCTTTCCCTCTCATGGAGTAGTATGTCAGCTTCCTTGGCAAACCTGTCTCTGAATCTATCTTTGTGTGTGGTGGTTGTAGTGGTAGTTTGTGTGCATGTGCACGAGGGACGCCAGAGATCAGTCTTGTCATTGCTCGGACACCATGCGTGTTGTTCCTTGAGACAGGATCTCTCAATGTCTGTCCCTGATTTTTTAAGACTTAATTTTAGTATTTTAATCACATGTATATATATGCCTAGGCATATATATATATGCCTAGGCATATATATATATACATACATATATATGTACGTGGATCCCCTAGATCTGGAGTTACAGATGGGTATGAAAAGCTCCATCCTACCCCCCTGACAATTCTGGTCTTCTTTCTTTATCCTCTGGGCTGGGTCAGCCTCCCTCCTGGGTGGGATTCCAGCTCCCTCTCGTAGGAGGAGCAAGTTGGCAGCTTGGGTTGTTTAGGAGTTATGAAAAGAGGTCACCTGCCTGCCATGGTCACCAGGGGCTGAGGAGGGGGCTGATGAGAGCCAGGAGGTCACTGCATCCCCGCCATGAGATCTGCCACCGCATGTTGCTTATCTAATATGATCATGATCAAGGCAAGAGGGGCCTCTGCGTGTCAGAAGCAGGTTCATGGACAGTCTGTCTTAGTTTCTCTTCTGTTGTTTAGATAGAACACTCTGGTTAAAGCAGGCAACTCAAGGGGAAAGGTTTAATTTCGGCTTACAGTTCCACAGAGCTCGAGTCCACTGTGGTGGGGAAGGCAGGGCGGTAGGAGCCTGAGACTAGTTCCTTACATGGCACAGCAGAGAAGGAATAGGAAGTGGGGTTGGGCACTAAAACATCAAAGGCCACCCATAGAGGCGCATCTCCTCTCCCAAGGATCCATCATTTCCTAAAGGTTTCCCAACCTCTCCTAGCAGCAGCAACAGCCGGGGACCAAGGGTTCAACCACATTAGTCCACGCTGGGCGAGGTGGCATTTCACATCGCAACCACACTTTCTGACCTCTCTCATTTTACCCTTAGGGCCAAACTGGTCACCAACTCCCTTTTGAGGTTTCCAGATCTTCTCATCTTTAACTACCAAGTAAGCCTGGAAAGTTCTAGCTTCCCAGGCTTGAACGCAAGGCTGAATTCTTTTTCGGACCCAACAGGGGTCTTGGAGGTTAGGCTCACCATCCTCAGAGGGTTCAGTTAGGCTGAGAGGTGCTACAATGGAGCCCCTCAGGTCTGGGTGCCAGTCAGGTTGGGGATTTGTGTGCATCCTGTCACTCTCACGAGTGTTGGAGGGCACGCAGGTGGACTGCAGGCTTAGTTGTCCAGAGTGCTCACATGACCCACAGGTGCAAGTCCCGGGGAGATGATTGGATGCCCTGGGAGAGATGGAACAGCTTCCATCACTGGCTGCACCAGGGTAGCCTGTGTCCATGGGTCCCAGAAAGATAGACAGTTCATGTCACTGTCTAACCACAGAGAGGACTGCCATGGTACAGGCGGGGACTGGCCTCTGGGGGCTGCTGCTCACGGGGCGGCTGACATCATGGCATCATGTGCAGGGGTTTGGCTCACACAGCTGTGGAGCAAACCCTGCAGTTTGACCCAAGGAAAGAACCAGGGTGCAGACCCAGCCAGGAATAGCAGGGCTGAGGAGGGTGGGGTTGAGCTGAGAGAGGATACTTTTCCTTGCGTGTTCCTCTGTGGGAGGTGTCATTCACTTCTGTTTCACATAGGGTGGCTTAGCTCCTGGCAGACCTCTCTTTTCACAGGGTTTTTTTTGTGGTTGTTGTCCAGCAGCTTATAGTTTAGTCCTAACCTGTAACGCGGTCCCCAAGCAGAAACTTCCACTTGTTGAGCATGAGCGTAGGTGGGGATGATTGGGGTGACTGGGGCTTCAATGTGGGTAGCTCCCAGCTGTCTACCAGCACCTGTCCCATCTAGACCAGACGCTCTACCCTTCCTCTTAATGTTCCCAAGAGGATGTGTGTATGCGGGAGGTCTGTAGCCTCCCCCCTCCACATTTGGGAAACTGAGGTTGGAAAGCACAGAGACAGAAAGACCCATTGAGAGAAACACCCTTGAGAGTGTTCTGTACCAGGGATCGAACCCAGGCCCCAATAATGCTAGGTCAGTGCTCTACCACGGAGCTAGGTCTCCAGCCCCAAGTTCAGCACAGTTAAATCATGTTAAGAATGTTCTTATCTTTATTGTAAGCACCCTCTAATGCTTCTTTCTCCTTCAAATAAACTAATCTGTGATGATTTGACCCTTTGATTGATGTCTGCCAGACCCCTCGCTTGTGCCCTACTCCCTTGAGCAGGGAGCTGTCAACCAAGCAGCCCCTCTTTTGTTAGCTGGACCATGGCATCCTAAATGCTTTAAATGGTTTGAGAGACTGCACTTCAGCTGCCGGGGCTTCTTCAACCACAGAGCAGCGGGAGTCATGTGCTTCTGCTCCAGAGACAAACTTTCTCCAGTTAGGACTGCTCTAGACAATTCCACTCAGAGAATCATAAGTCCCAGAGAACTCTAGATGAAGCTGCTCGTCCTGCAGCTACTCAGGACAGGAGGAAGATCACCTCCCCAGTGACTCAGCCAAAAGCCTATGATCTGTGCAGAATGACGCTCATGACTGGCAGAATCCGATGCTGTACCCATGCAAGGCTGTGGTTTGTGGGATTACACTCTGAGTACAGGTTGCACGCCCAACTTCTGCTACACAATCAGGCTTCTCTCTGTGTACTGACCCCTGGTGTTGCAGACGTCAGGTCCCATTCGAGGTGTCACCTGAGTGACCTTTTACCTACTTTTGGTCCTCATTATGGGTGGAGTGGGCTGAGTTGGTCGCACAAGGAGCAGACAGAGCCCTGGGGCTTCTAGTGGCAGCAGTGGAATACTTCCAGAGAGCCACCAGGACCTAAGGGTTTGGAAACGAGAAGCTCTGAACTGAATGCCAGAAGGCAGCTGGAGAGTCCCAGAGGCTGACACAGGCATGGGCATATAGAGAAGGTAAAGACACACAGAAGCCGAGACTACTGCACATGAGAGGCTATGAAGTACCAGAAGTAGGAGGTGAGCCATCGGGCTGGGGCTCCAAGAGAGCTCAAGAGGGACACCTGAGAGCTGAGGGTCAAATCTCCAGAGCTGGAAATGGAGCTAGATCTTAGTGCTCTAAGCCCTGGGCAGCTGAGCCTCAGCCTTGAGGACTTGCAGTAGCAATCAGCCCTGGCTCTGAAAGATTAATATTCCAAGTCACTGGTTCTCAGGGCTTAGGGCTAAAAGCCCTTCGTCTGGAAATGCAGCTTGTGAGTCTGAAACACGGGAGCTGTCGGCACAAAGGGAGACATTCTTTGTTTACCTGCAAATTCTGCGGAGCTCTGGGCAGCTTTTGTGACACTGCCAAGGGGCTTCCTGGGAGGGCTCAGCAGGTGACTTGCAGAGGACTTGATGTGAATCTGCCTGGGGTCCAGGACTGAGCTTGGAGGCCTCTGGTGCTGGGTGGATGCAGAGCTACCCTGCAGAATACAGGATGCTCTCATCCAGAGTGCCCGGTCCCTCCACAGCAGGTGTGGGGTTATTAGTCCAGGAGTGTTCTCCTAGGACACTGTCTCATCTTCGACGGTCTGGGGAGCATTGCTTCTATTGTGAGGGTCCCAGGGTACTCCTCATGGGACCAGTACACCTGGATTTAAAGCCAGAAACTGGTTCTATCTGACGTGTGTATGTGTGTGTGTATTATATGTATTTCATGTGTGAGAGATGTATACAGGTTCACGATATATGGTTTGTGTGTGTATGATGTGTACATGTACATGTATGCGATATGTATGGTGTGTATGTGTGTGTGTGTCCATGTGCCCAGAGCTCCTGGCTCCCTCAGAGTCACAGGGGAATGCAAACTACACAGAGACCCAGGTGATTACAACAGTGACCGCTGGAAAACCCCTTTCCCAACGTTTTGATCTGTTTCAAAGAAACCAAAACAAAATAAAACCACACCCCTGCAAACAAAAATCTTGCCAAACAAAACCAAATCAAAACAAAACAAAAAAAAAAATCACTCAAGCCTGGAGAGAGAAGAGACCATTACAAATGCTGAGGAGGCCGCGATTAAGCAAGAACAAACACCTAGCTCTGAAGCCACTTCCAAAAGACTCATGGCCAAGCGGAAATGCAGATGTGAAATTTTACTGCCTCAGTATCAAGGGCTGCAGCTTCCTGGTTAGGTGTTTGCACCCTTCACTTGCAATATTGAGCAGGGCCGTGACAGAGAAACTGGCGGTAAGATGCAGAGATGGGTCTTGGCATCCAGACTTTTCTTTAAGTGGCAATGCCTATCGCTCTTGGGAGCTGAGAAGGCTGCCTGCCCAGTTAACAGCCAAGGGACAGGGCACCTGACCTAAAGTCGAGGGGCTGAGCAACTTTGCTGACAGCTCAGCCCCTCTGAGCCCTATCTGCGACTCTGCTGGTAGGATTCACACGGGACCAGCTTTGCTTGTGTACCTCCCTGGCCAGCAGGTTCCCTACTCCACAGCTCCAATCCCACCGCTTCTCGTCATCGAGGTGCTCCTCACATTGGTCCCCAGGATACTCACAGTCCTTTCCCAGTGGTGCTGGCTGCTTCCCTGAATCATCTGGAAGCCAGCTGTGCTGGGAAGTTTGCACACTCTCCTTAAGGATTTATAAAAAGAGGGGGGACTCCCAGGAAATAAAAGGCCAGGCTCTCCTGAAGAGTTGAGCGTGCCTGATTACTAATCCCCCCAGACCAGCCTTTCATCAACGATAAGGCCTGTCTGAATTTAACAGCCGCAGGCCGCACAGCCTGGAGACCGAGGAATGACATGCCCTTAGATCGCATTTGACGCAAATCCTTTTCACTTTGTCTCATACTGGTACTTCAAAGGGGCCGAGGATCCCGGAGGCAGAGAGCCGATGCCACCTCCCGCCACCGCAGGGATGGCCCTGCGGTGGCTGCATTTTGCTAAGAACGGCATCTAGCCTCTGGTTCCCTGTGCTGGGCATGGGCTTGCTCACTGACACTGCTGGCTGGCACACTCAGCTATCTCATGTGACCAGGCCACAAAAGCCCATGGCAGACATGTAGGCTCATTGAGCCCCAGAAGGAGCTGATTTTAGTAAGGGATGCAGCTGACACAAAACAGACTCAGTCGAGACTCAAAACAGATGCAGCCCGTCCTCATCAAGAGCTTTGCAGAGAGAAACCCACACCAGGATTGGATTTTAACAAGAAGCAAACCATTTGCACATGAAGGGCAATGAGAGGCGCTTGACATAACATCTTGCCAATAGTGCGCTGTGATGACAGGGCCTGTCTACAGACAGGCTAACGGAGCATCAGGCTTGTGTGCACGGTTTCCCGAGCCATCCTTACTACTGTAGTTCATCCCCCCTCCCTTTTTTTTCTTTTCCTGAAGTGACTGCATTAGTAAAAATGGTTGCAGTGGTATAAGCTACCATGAACGGGCCATAGCCTCCATGATTTCTTTTTAGCCACTGTAATGTGAAACAAATGCATCTGGCCAGGAACACATGAGAGCACTTGCCTATTCTGACGTGGGAGCCCTGGACATCTCCTGCGTCATCCCGCCTATTGCTTAGCCAGCCTGCAGCTCCCGCTCTAGCGGGGCTGTGCACAGCTGCCTTGCTGAACCCCCTGCTGCATCGCATCGTTTGCTTAGGTGAGCTCATGGATGCAGATACACCCACGAGTACCAATTTCCTATGGCTGTGCAGACAGATTCCCACACCACAAACGAACGGAGTGACGTGACACAAACGTTATCATTGCAGTATTCAATCAATTCAAAATGACAGCTAGGAGAGGAGACATTTTTATCGTACCTTCAAGATCAGGTGTGTTTTACTTTCAGTTCATCTTGAGGTAGACGGCTGCCTTTGAAACGCCCAGTGGCTGGTGTGCTGTTGCTGGCATGGCAAGGTCTGAGAGATGACTTGGAGTTTTCAGAAGAAGCAGATATCAACTAGCGATGAAACTGAATGTCAGGCATCCAGGAGCCCTGTGCCGTCGGCAGCACCAGCTGCTCATGGTCCTTCTCAAACTTTTATCCCTGAGAATGCCAC
>NC_022030.1:35816774-35822404 GCF_000317375.1 Microtus ochrogaster
TCCCTGGATGTCAGCATCATTTCCTCTAGGTGATTGGTGAGGGTCTCAAGCACTGGCCCCTTAAAGAGCATGAAGGTATTTGAATGACCTCAGGCTAAATGTGGGTGTCCATTAAAAAGCAAACAAAACTACAGGTAGAAATTGTCTTAGGGTTCCTATTGCTGTGAAAAAAAAAAAAAAAGCCCTTCATGACCAAAGGCAACTTGGGTTTATTTCATCTTTTGTTTCCAGGTGACAGTCTGTCGCTGAGGGAAGTTAGGGCAGAACCTCAAAGAAAGCAGGAACCCGGAGGCAGGAGCTGATGCAGACGCCAGGGAGGGGAGCTGCTTATTGGTTTTCTCCTCATGGATTACTCAGCCTGTCTTCTTATAGCACCAAGACTGCCCAGCCCAGTGGTGGCCCAGCTCACAGTGAGCTGAACCCTCCCACATCAATTATCAATTAAGAAAATGCACCACAGGCTTGCCCAAAGGCCAGTCTAGCGGGAGCACTTTCTCAATTGGAGCTCCCTCCTCCCAAACGACTCTAGCTTGTGTGAGGTTGACAAGAAACTAGCGATCACCGTGATGAAGCTGAGGGCCTTGCAGGGCTTCTGTGCAAACAGTCGCGGAGCTCATACCTCCTCTGCCTCGGCCTTCAGGGCTACATGTGGGTACCGAACACGGGATGCCAAAGCCGCCAGCTATCTGCTTTTCCCACCACGCCTGAGATTCTCTATGGGTTTCCTCTTGATCTGATTTGGTTTATACTTTATATAAAATTATATAACCCCTTTATCATTATATCGCGTTTCTCTCGTGATTACAAACGTTCTAGAAATGTGCTTGTTCCGGCAGAAGAGCACCACAGAAGCAATTCAGAAACTGAGTTCCTCCTCCATTTCAGTGGGGCCATCCACAGAGGGAGGGTGTGCCAGGCATGGACCTTACTCAGGATGGCTGGTTGATTAGGTGAGCTGTGCACTGTAGGGCCCCACAGTGCTAACCAGCATATACCAATTTCCTGGGCGACTCACTGACGGGTAGGCTGGCACCCCTAGAGTTGAGGTGCAAGGCTGGTGGAGAGGAACAGGGAGTGTTACCCCACTGCTTTGGGGTCAGACCAATTGGCTTGAGAGCTGGCAGACAAGATGGAGTCAGGACCACAGTGATGAGGCTCTGGTTGCATCAGGCAGAATTAGGACAGACTGCAGGCTTAGGAACAGAGGCTCAGGTGCCCCTCACTTGAGATGCCAGAAACCCAAGGGGCATCTCTCCTGCCCATCCCAGAGCTGAGCCTGAGGATGTGTTTGGTGGCATGGAGCCCTTGTCTAATGCTCCTGGCATCCTCAGGCTGCCCTGGAGGAGACCAGCTTCCACTCCCACCTCCCCCCAGGCTCCCTAGTGGGTCTGGAGCCCCCTGCAGGGTAGAAGAGGAAAATCCTTCAGCTCTGTAATGGTCTCCATCTAGTTTGTCTGTGCCTCTATAACAAAATATCCTAGACCTGGGGGGCCAAGGCCGAGGCCCTCGCAGGGCTGATTCCTGCTGAGAATTGCTCTCTAAGTCCAAGGTGAGAGCAGAGCAGAAGTAAGATGGGGTTATGACTTGCAAGCAGATGGATGAGACTCCATTGCTATGACTTTAGCCCCAGCAGATTAAGGAGCCTCTTCAGCTCAGGGAGAAGTGAACGCAGAGATGGAGGGAGCAGGCTGCTGCTTGCAGAACAAAGGAAGCAGAGGCTTTACCGCTTGCCCGGGGTGGGCTAAAGTTTGGCAGTTGTCCATTGGTCTTGGGCACCGTTTCAAAAGATATTTTCTTCTCCTGCATAGCATTCTGGCCTTGAGGTTTGCAGGCAGACGGGCAGTGACTTAACCTGGGAACTGCTGAGTTACTCATCTTGCATAAATATTCTGACCTCGTGGTTTGGTCTGAGCTTATGATGAATCCGAGTGACTTCAGGGCCTGAGCTGCTGAGAAAGCACAAGGGTGGTGTGGAAGAAATACACACCGGCTCCAGTGATTGACAGGCAGAGTTCACCCTGCATTAGTGTCTTGGACAAAACAGGCCTCTGTATACAGCTGGGTAGAGTCTTGTTCACAGGTGGGGCAACAAAGGGTACAAGACCCAGTGTGCAGAGATGCCCATCCCTTGACCCCTCTTGCTTGCCCTCCGGATATCTGTGGGCTCCAATGAAGACTCCGTAGTTTAGCTACCGCAACTTAGGGTTTCCATGAAGTCGCCAGTGTGACCGTGGTCACAGCCCACACGTCTGCGTGATACTCGCACAAAGCTAGTGGGGAACTAACAATGTGTCACCCAGCTGTGTGGCCTCCAAAGTGAAAGGCTAACTCAGCTATGGTAAAAGGCCACGGCTGTGTTCTCATGGCCAGCTTGACATCTGAAGTAGATCGGAGAGAATGATGTTCCCCGTTTTGTCTTCTATGTGGCTATTTCAAATCCCACCTGTTGAACCGTAGGGGCCCCTAGTCTGTGACCATCCTAGTCTTGTGGTGCAACCCTTCTTCCTAGATGCTGGGGGCCTGGCACACAGTCCCAAGGAAAGAGAAGCACTTCTCATGCAGGGGGATGCTCCTTTGGGTCTCCATGTCCTCCAAGGGGCCTGGAAGTGCATGGGAGTGCCCCTCCCTTGAGAGGCTCCTCATGGTGTAGGAGCCTTGTATGGCCCAAAGGGCATCTGGGAGGCAGACAAGGGTCTGTGTGGATGCATATAGTATCCCAGAACAGAGGCTGCAAGGGGAGCTCGAACCTGCTGGCCAGTTCCAGGTAGCTCTGAGGGACCAAGGCTCTCAACTAAGCCTGTGTCCGGAGCCCGCAGCTCAAGATTGAGAAGCACAAGGGCGACAGGAAAGATGAACTTGCCTTCCCCTCCCATGTGCCCCTTAAGACTTGGGTAGGCACAAGAACATTTGGACATGTGACTAGGGGGTGGGGGAGGGGAGGCCTGTATCTCAAAGGGGGTTGGGCGGCCTTTGAGATTGACAGAGACTGTGGAAACCAGGCTCGGCACCATTTTAATAACCAGAAACGACAGCCAATAACAAGAAAGGAACAGTCTGTCCCCTGTGAGGAGGGGGTTAGGATGATGCATTGGGTGGGGCCTGGCATCAGATGGCTTCTGCCTTAGAAATATCCTGTGATGGTAACCAGGGAGGACTTGTGTGGTGAAGGCCATGGGTGTCAGTGGGCTTCCTTACCTGGGAGGGAGCTGAGCCAGATTCAGGAGGTTGGAGAGCCAAGCGGCAGGTTTGGCCTTACCCAGGACTTGTTCACCCCTCCCTACCCCAGTGCTGGCCCCTATACTATGGATTCTGAGTCTCAGTCCGACTCTGTCTCTCTTGTCGTCAGACCTACCCTTGTTCCACAGGGTTGCATGGCTGTCAAGCACTGATGTGCTCAGGGTTTGTTGGGGGTTGGAAGAGACATGGCAAGGAAGCAGCCCTGAGGCTTGGCCCCTAACCTGATAGCAGAGAACCCTTCTTTCTGTGTTCAGATTGAGGCAGGCCTGTTCTGGGCAGGCCATGGGCATCAGTCACAGCCTCCTGGGCCTCCAATGCTGAGGCCCCCTGTTCCGGGCCCCATTGTGATCTCACTGGGAGGCCTTGGGACCAGGCTGTGGTGAACACTGTCTTTTTGTTGCCTTGGCTCAGGCTCCATCCTGGGGTCAGATGGCTCAGAAAGGCCATATTTGCCTTGTAGGCATGGAAGGGGGAAGGGGAGGGGGAGGAAGCTGGGCCCGCTGCAGTGTGTTGTTGTCTCTGGGTCCCTACCCCACATACTGTGTCCCATTCATCCCAAGGCAGCCAGGAACAATGATCCTCAGGACCAGTAGGGCCCCCACCCAGGAAGGGTATCACATGACCTCACCCACCCAACCAGCAGCAATGCTGATGGAGGGGCCGACAGAAACTGGGCTCTGGACATCTTTTACCTGTTTTGGGATAACCAGAGCCTGGCTGTGGCCCCACTCCTGGAACCAGAGCTGGGTGGGCCAAAAGGAGGGAAACTAGGGGGAGGGGCTAGCATCTGTCCACTAGTCCTATTTAAAGGTTGCTCAGTACCTTTCAGAAATACCCTTGACCAAAGTGAGAAGCCTGGGCTCTGCCTGACCCAGGATTCAGCTCAGGTATCTCTGCCCACATCTGGACACCCATCTGATTCAGTTGAAGAGAAGGGTCTGCCAGGTGAGAACTTTTACACATGCGTGTGTGCATCCCTCTTCACCCACAGGGATGTGCCCCCATTCCCCAGCAACGGCTTTCTGATTTCCACTGCATCCAAAGGCTCTGTGCCAAGCCCAGGGATCTCCTGGAGAAGGAGACAGTGGTGCTGTTCCAGGATCTGGTTTCTACTGGCTTTGACTTGATCTCTCTGTCTCTGTCTCTGTCTCTGTCTCTCTCTCTCTGTGTGTGTGTGTGTGTGTGTGTGTGTGTGTGTGTGTGTATGGAGAGGGTTAGACTTGTCTGTAGTGAGGAGCTTCCCTGGTCATGGACGAAGAAGCTCTTCTCTCTGCTGCACCCTGATGTGACCGTGGTTGGGTGGTTGGGAGCTGTGATTATCACAGAACCGGTCCTTCAGTGGTGGTCAGGATATGCCACGTAACCACACCCACCTGCTGCAACTGAGGCTTCGCTTGCCTTCCACTCTGACACACTCTTGTCAAGCTGCTTCCCACCTTACTCAAGTTTACGTGTGGGGAAAGTGGGGCCCCAGAGAGCTCCTTCAAAACTGCGTATCTGTCAAGATAGCACCTCCTGAGATATGGCTTATGCTAAACAGAAGCAAGCAGACCTCCAAATAGCTGCAAAAGCCTTTATTCTGGGGAAGGGTCTCTTCCCAGGCTGGGGTGAGGACATGGCCATTGTCCATTGGGGGCAATCAACCCCCCCAGTTTCAAGTCCATACGTGTGCACAGCAAGGCTAATGACCCACCCAACCCTGACCTGGTCTCCCCCTGCTCCCCAGCCCCTCTGATTCCTCTGCTCCAAGTCCCAGTCCCAACACCCCTTATATGTTATGTTCTGAGCAATGGCACAGAAACAAGGAGCATGCGTGGCCTTCACCTTTATTCCAAGCTGTCCCTTTTAGTGTTTCCAGCCAGCTAAGGCAGTTCCATGATTTTAAACAGGATGAGCCAAGAGCATCTTACTCCATAGTGCCATGGATGAGGCCAAGCAAGGGGATCCAGTTTCTCTGACAGGGTGAGCAGCCATTTACTGGGCACTTGGCAGGTGCCCATCCCGAGCGGCTAGCCTTCCAGACACAGGTAAACTCTGAGTTGGTTTCTGTGAGAGCCTGTGTGTCATAGAAAAACAGGGAGGGGACAGTGGAGGTCAGCCATTTGCTTGCTATTGACATGAAGACCTAGTTAAAATCTGTGTGTGGTCTCCATGTAAAGTCTTTTACCAAACACACCTGTTGTCAGCATGACACAGCTGGGGCTGTGTACAAGCTGTTCTGAAGAACTCTCCGACCCTCTCTCCCAGTGTTTCGAGCCAGCGGTTCTCTGGCCTGGCGCCAGGGCAGTGGGGCAGGATGGGGTTGGGGAGAGCAGGATGCTCTGCTTGGTATGTACAGAAGATGGTGTGGCCCTACCTGTGGTCTCTGAACCCTTCAGTGACCTGAGGCATGA
>NC_022030.1:35823204-35824693 GCF_000317375.1 Microtus ochrogaster
GGCATCCTACAGCATCCCGAGGATTGCTGGTGAAGAAGGAGAACCAGGGCATCAGAGGTACTCCGGAGGACTTTCCTGTGACTCTTCACTGTCTTGGCCAAAGAGACATGAGCAGAGGCAGTGTGTCCACCTCTGAGGGGAGTTTATGAGCCAGTTCCAGCCTGTCAGGGCCACTTCCCTCCCTACCTGGCTTTCTGCACTTATGGCTCTCCATGTTGGTGCTGAGTGACCACAGTGGGGACCAGATCCTTGGCTGACTCATGGAGGATGAATAATCTTGTCTGTGGAGAACACCCCAGGTCTGGGTGTTGGGCTATGACAATGTAACCCAGCACTCTTGGCTACTTGGCACCCACAGTGGAATGTCAGATGTTTTTGATGGGACAGTGTGAAATGTAGGCTGGTCAGGACTGAGCTTCACACCAGAAAAGCAGCCACACACCACCCACGTAAGGGACAGCCTCTGCTAACTCTTCTAAGGGACTAGATCACAGCTACCCATCATGGATAGCCGCTGGTCACCTGACTGTGTCTGGTGCAGCACCAGGATGCTGACCTGGTGGTGGAAGTGACCTGCACTGTGGATGTTCACAGTGACATGGCCTTGTTGCACACACTGGCTTTGAAGGGAGATTTTACCGTTAGTTACATGTGTGAACTAGTCACCTGTGTTCTTTCATATCTGTCCTGAAAATACTGTCCCCCCAAGGAAAGGCCAGAAGTAAGAAAATGACGGCACAAGCAATCACAAAACCAGGAGTAATGAGCTTCTATCACTTGACTCAGGGCAGAACCTTCCTGGTCCTCACATTCATTTCTAGTGGCCTGAGGTTGCAGTGATGCCCAGCTGTGCCAGGCTTTGTCTAAGTTGTCAGGATGGGGGATGTGTGGACAACAAGACAGTGTCTGGAGTGTCACACATGGCTCAAAGCACCTTCACACTCTAAGTGTCTGAGAGGAGTGTCAATGGAAACAATCGACAATGCGCACTGCCGACTTCCTTTCCAGACAGCCTGCATTGATTGGCCCTCCAGTGGCGACACGCTGCCCATGCCTCCTTCTGGGCTCTCGAGCAGCAAATTCCATCTCCAGGGTCTCGGCTAATCTTACAGGCAAGCTCTTACACACTTCTCTTCATCTTCCTCTGAATTTAGACACTTTAAAACGTGACCAATGATGGTTTGCGTTTCTTTCTTTGAGTTTTATGTTTTGTTTTCTCTGTGCTTTTCTTCCTGTTAAAGTCCTACTGTCTTGACCAGTGGGATGGCTCAGTGGGTAACGGTGTTTGTCACGGAGCTTGAAGACTGGAGTTTGATCCCTAGAAGTCATAGGGTAGAAGGAGGAAATGGACACAGTAGTTCTCTGGTGTCCACAAGCATCCTGTGATATACCTACACACACACACACACACACACACCTACACACCTACACACACACCTACACATACCTACACACACACCTACACATACCTACACACACACCTACACAC
>NC_022030.1:35825006-35826415 GCF_000317375.1 Microtus ochrogaster
ACACACACCTACACACACACACACACACACACACACACACACACACACACACGAATACACCAAATGTTTGAAGAGCCCTACTGTTGTAAGAATACATTAATCAATTATTTCCAGTTAACACAATGTGTCAACAGCACTAAAATGCGCTGTGTGAGGAACGGAGCTGACTGTGATGGCCTGGCCCTTAGCCCTTGCAGCTGCTCTTTGCTCTTCGACTGGCTCTGGCTTGTCAGGCAACAGCCTTCAGGTTTCATGTGAATTTGGGATGACATGAAAGAAGGAAGGCATTTTTGCTCTTTGGCTTGCTCGGCCTTCACTTTGTTGATAAGTTCATCTACTCTGTTGCTTCCACTACTGATTCCTTCACAGATACTAAGCCAGCTTCTTCAGTCTTCCAACTTGGACTTTCTAGGAGTCTTCTAGGCCTTCAGTGAGAGACTGGGACTGCCGAAGCATCAAGCCTCATGGACTGAGCACCTTCTGGGTTCTTGGTCTCTCCCGTGTGAAGCCATTGTTGGGGTACTCTGACATGAAGTCAATCTGATAAAACCTCTTTAATGTTCATTCCTTCTATGGACTCTGTTCCCTTCAGACCCCTGATTGCCATAGCTGGGCGGCACATGTGTTCTGTGCTGACGTTAGGTCCTAGTTCCCATACTTCATGCCTCAGTCTTAAGCCTAAGATTTTAAACTGTTTGTACTTTGCAACATTCGGACAAAGTATCTGACATTAACACCTTAGGAAAACAGATTTCAGTTAGGTGATGGTGCACACCTTTATCCCAGCACTTGGGAGGCAGAGGCAAGGGGGGATCTCTGTGAGTTCAAGGCCAGCCTAGACTACAAAGTGAGTTCCAGGACAGCCAAGGCTATTACATAGAGAAACCCTGTCTCAAAAAACAAAAGAAAAAGAACAGATTTCTTTTGGTCCATAGTTTCAGAGATTTCTGTCCCAGTCCATGGTTTCAGAGATTTCTGTCCATGGTAGGCTGGCTCTGTTTCTTTGGGCCTGAGTTCAGGGTTACTCATCTCATGGAGACCAGAAAAAAACAATGACAAGGCTGTTGTCTCTCAAGGGCAGGTTCCTGGACACCCTTCCTTCCACCTGGCCCCATGTTGCAGGGTTTCCAAGGCCTGCAAACAGACCAATCAATATAACACTATTGTCTAGTCCCTTGATGAATTCACCTCTCATTGGTTGGGTACACCAGCCTCAGATTAACCTCTCAATACCTCAGCCTCTGAGGAAAAAAACTCTAGATCCAAACCACAGAATGAACGAACAAACAAACAAACAAAAAGCAAAAACCTGGACTGCTTACCTATTGTGACTTTGTGACTATTATTTACTTTCAACCAAAATATAAAAAAGAAGAGGAAGAGGAAGAAGAGGAAGAGGAGGAAGAGGA
>NC_022030.1:35826540-35835608 GCF_000317375.1 Microtus ochrogaster
GAAGAAGAAGAAGAAGAAGAAGAAGAAGAAGAAGAAGAAGAAGAAGAAGAAGAAGAAGAAGAAGAAGAAATTGTTGTTAGCTGTTGTTACTTATCTTCCTCGGTGGAAGCTCTCTTGTACTAATGTTTTAGGTACCACAGTGTATTTTCCTTTAATGCCTGGTCATTTGCCTTCCTGGGACATTAATGACTGCCCTTCCCTGGTCTATCTCAGTCACTCAGTGAGTGATCAGGGATTCTAGCACATAAGCATTTTTTTGGAAGTCCCAGCCGGCCTTGGTGCTTCCTTCTGTGATCTTTGACATTTCTGCAGCCCGGGGGCCTGCTGGCTGGACTGCAGTTCAGCTGGGGTGGATGACATCGCTGTTCCTCCCTTAGGCTGTGTCTGGGCTCCTGTCTTTTTCTGTTGTGCCATACTTCTTCGTGTTCACAAGATATGATCGAGAAGCCAAGGTAGATAAGTTGAGCGCTCATAACTCCTCAGTAAGAAGGCAAAACTGAATTTAAAAGTTGGCAAAGGACACTGGAAAGTTGTGACAATGGCCAGCATACTTAGGGAAACGCAGGTTAAAGCCACACTGAAAGCCCATCAACCAGGACAGCAGTAAGTGTGGACAGGGTCAAGGGTAACCCCAGCCTCAGTGTCCCTGGTGGGCACTGAATGGTACAAGAACTGAGGCTAACAGTCTTTGCAGCTTGCAAAAAGACCACAGATGCAGGGAAAGCCATGGAGGTGTGCTCACACATCTGGTGGGTGGTAGGCAGTAGGTCCTAGAACTCAGGGGCCTGGGGACCTATTGCCCCTTGTCCTCATGAATGCTCGTATTTTCTATTGTAATCTGAGAAAAAGAATGTACTGTAACTACCCCTGCCAAGCGAGAGAAGAAAATCTCCAGGAACTCATTATTCAATACCCAGGCGGACTCCAGACTCTATACCAGGAACTTCAGTAGCCCAGCCCTGAAAACGGCCATTCTGCTAAGGACACAGCCTGAGAATTAAAAATGTATTCACGGAGCCAGGGGATGGCTCAGCAAGTAAAGGTGCTTGTGGTGCAAGCCTGGTGACCTACATTCGATCCCTGGAACTCACAGCGGAAGGAGAGGACAACCCAAACAGTGAGACTCGCTGGGACATTTACCCACGGGTGGAAGGAAATACTATAGCCATCGGAGGGAGCGTAGCACTATGTTCTTCAATGTAGTGAACTCTGTGAATACTGAGCATAAGGTAAGAAGCCAGACAGGAAACAGGAAACATGGATGAGGCCACTTATTTGAAATGTTCACCCTGGGCAGAAAACAGTTTCATAATTACCAGAGGCCGGGGACAAGAAGGGTCACCTCTAACAGGGGTACAGAGAGGCCATGACCTGCTGTTCAAGAGACATCTGTACTCCCTCCTGAAGGTCCCGACCTTAAACAGAACATTTAAGACAAAGATTTTCTGAGTGTGTGAATGGCAACAGTAAAAATTCATGCTCACGTGGTTTTGTGTATTTCAACATGGCCAGGGTAGAAACCCCTAGAGACTTTATATGTCTGTGCCTGTCTTCGTTTTCACTCTGTTCTCTTTCTTCACTGTCTGAGGAGTTGCTGCCTGGCTCCCCTATTCCACGCAAGACTAGTTCCCTGGTTTGTGTTTTTCTGGCACATACCTTTCCATCTTGATAATCACTTGGTAGAACACAAGGTCTCTCTTGACACAAAGTATTTTCAGCTGATGTCTGTCTCCCCAGAAAAAGGTTACATTACTGAACTAGAAGTGTAATTGGATATTGTAAAGTCCTGTGTATCAAAACGCTTGAATTAAGCCAAGCACAGTAGGTCGAGTGTCAGAAAGAAGCCTGAGATGGTGTCACTGGGGCTCCGTCTCAGGCATGCGTACAGCAGCCACTTAGACACTGTTCAACAACTCAGACTTAAAGTTTGCTAATCTGTAGGTGTTTTCTCACCCTTTATGCCATTTTAGGAAATCCGCAGGGTTTTGAGATTACTCTGTATTCATTGTAACTTTGTTTTAAACATGGTGAGAAGCAGCTTCTCAGGCTGTGTTTTCAGCAGAATGGATGAGTTCAGGGTGGGGCTACTGAAGTTCCTGGTATAGCCTGGAGTCCACCTGGGTATAGAATTCAGGGTTCAGAGAGATTTTCTGCTCTCACTTGGCAATTCTTTCTTTAGGATTAAAATAGAAAATAATGAGCATTTATGAGAACAAGGGATAATAGGTCCTCAGGCCTGAGTCCTAGGGCCTGCTGCCCACCACACTCTGGTGGAGGGACCTCTTATTCCAAGGCTTACAGTGTGTGGGATGTCTGTCTCCTCTCGCAAGAGAAAAACAACAGGATATTCTCAAGGAATGCTGGTCACCAAACTGTATCTTCCGTGGTAACATTCACTTAAACTATGAGGAAGAGATAAAAACAAAACAAGAACAAAACAATCAAACAAACAAAAAAAAACCCACCCCGAACCAAACCACCACCACACAATCCCCACACCATTCTTTCGACCAGCACGCCTCAGAGTCCACACAAACCTGACAGAGAAGCAGTACCTCCTATCAGTCAGAGTCTTCTTGGGGCCATGTGGGCCCTTTTACTTGAGAGCCTCTTCCGAAGCTTTTAGACTCCCTTTTACTTTAGGGGTCTGCCTGGCATATGCCACATGTCCCTGGCTATTGTGGTCATGCCCCTGCCTTCTTCCTGTTTTCATGACTTTTCTAGAATCACAGACCTAAGGGAGTCTATCTGCCTGGTGCCTGGCCCCATGGCTCTGGTCTGGCAGACCTGACAATAGGTCCTTGATTGCCAACTTTGTCAATACTCATGTGTGTCCTTGTACTGGCTCTCAGGTTGAACTCACATCTGTGGTCTAGCCTGGCATTAGCATGCTAGGTCTTTGACCAGCAATACGGTGAGAACCTTGGCTGGCAGCATTGTCTGGTTCTGGGGTTTGAGTCTGTTTTTGACAGTGTGGATATGCCAGCCTAGGGAAGGCACAGGACAGAGTCGCAAGAGAGGTGCAGCTGGTTCCTGCTGCGTTGTGCTCCAGCCAACAGCTCTTCATTACCCTGTGTGACCGGTGGCTGCCATCAATCCTGCCCAAGAAGCTACAGCAATCCTCATCTGGGTTCCTTCCCCTTTATACCTTTTTATCAACCTTTCTGGATACCCGGGACACAGGCTAAGTTTTGCAGGTGTCCCCTGGAGTAGTGTGTCTGGAGTGTGTGCGTGTGTATGTTTGTGTGTATGGTGGGTCACAAAACACAGTCATCGAACAATCCATGTGTTCCAATACTGCTTCCAGGTTGCTAAACAGCATCTAACAAAGTGATCTGCTTTGTCCTTAGCTTGAGCTGTAGGGGAACAGAGCCAGGTGAGGAGGGCAGGACTGGAGAACATCAAAGCACCAGCATTTAAGATAAGCATCTTTTGCCTTGGAGCCTTTACAAAAGCCCAAAGGGGCAGAAATAAAAGCCCCAAGACAAAACAGACAGTTTCAAAGGGCTGGGCTTGGTTATAGGTGTAAGCAGGAGCCTAGGCAGAGGGCATTCAGGACATTGGTCCTTTCTTTAAAAGTGGCCAGTGAGGTGGCTGTGGGGTGTCCCTTAGACGGCTATGCAGGCAGATGTGGGGCAGGCCAGCCTTGGGACTCTTAGCAGGGAGATGTGGAAGACCAGATAACCACAGCTTCTGACTTTGCCCATCGTACAAGTATCCACAGAGGAAAAGTCAGGGTTCCTGAAGTCTGGGGCTCGGAGTGAGCAGCCTTTCTGTTATGATCATTGTTCATTGCTGCTCCATGTGTAAGGAGCCTGAACCAACATCAGAGACTACATAAAATCCAGAGCCCTGGCTTTTCTGTACTGCATCAGCATTTCTGCCGAAATCCTCGTCCTGGCAGAGTCCTGATTCTCCAGCCTTCCAGAAAGGAAGTGGGAGCTGCACTCTCTGGCAGGCAGGCCAACGGCCACTGTCCTACTTCTGCCAAAGCAAATACTACGAGCCAACAAGTCACAGGAGTAATAGGCTTGGCTGTCATTGATTCTGTTCTCATGTCATCTGTCTCGTGTCCTCACGGCTTCCTGTTGCCTGCTCATCACACGGCACCCAAGAGTGAATTCAAGGCAAGTGGACCCAGGACAAGCAAGAGAGCTGAGATGAAACCATGCCACTTCTGAGCCAGTTGATTTGTGTCACTGTGACTGCAGTTCTTGACAGGGACAGCTTGGAGGAAACATTCATTTTGGCTCGTGGTCCCCAGGGGTTTCCGTCCATCATGACAGAGAAGGCCCGGGGCAGAAGCTCAGCTCACGGTGGAGGGGACATAGAGAGGAAGCAGAGAGGGAGTCGGGGGCCCAGCTGTGACCTTCAAAGACCTGACCTAGTGACCTCGTACACCAATGAGGCCCTGCCTCCTGAAGGCTCCACAGCCTCTCAAAATCTTATCAGCAGCGGAGGAACCTGCATTCTAGACACCAGACTTCGGAGAGATGTTTCAGATTTAAACCAAACCACCTCGTTGATCAGGTTTCTCATGGGACAGCCTGGTTAAACGCAGCTTTGGACTGAGCCCAAGGACCCCAGGCATGCTGCTGGTGGCAGTGGATGGAAGGGAAGGACTGGAAGCAATTTTCTCTGCATCCAGTACTGTGGGTTCAAATCCTAAACCCTGGTCTATGTGACTTTGTTTAGATCAGTGGTCCTCAGCCTTCCTAATGCCGTGACCTTGAGTTGCAGTGACCTTCAACCAAAAGATTATTTTCACTGCTACTTCATAGCTGTAACTTCGCTACTGTTATGAATCCATAATATAAATATCTGATATGCAGGAGATATGTCCCCTTCAATGAACCACTTTCGTATAAGAGTTATTCACCCCCAAAAGGGGTGCCAACCCACAGGTTGAGAATCACTGATTTAGAGTCTTCAGAGATGTAAATCACGTGGGTTAGAGTGTGATCCTAATGGCAATGCCTTTATAAGGTGAGTTTTGGGGGCATACAGAGACGCATGAGGAAAGGCGGCCGAGGTGCCTATGTCAATTCAACCTGCCGTAAGCCAATAACAGCCAATACATTAAGCTGGGAAATTGGTGTATAGCAAGCACCCGGTCCTCTCAGGGAGCCCCTTCACAGAATCCCTGCCTGCTGAACGGGCTCCCCAGACCTTTTCTGTAAGGCTGTGATCCTACTCCTGACCAACTGTCACTGTGGAGGTCATCTTGTACCTTGCTCTAAGTGACAGCCGTGGCTTCCAGTGACTTCATTTTATAAAACAGCGGCTGGCTCCACTGAGTGCAAATGCCAGGGCAGAATGGCTCCTCATCTTAGTTCTGCAAGCCAGCATCCATCGGCCCAGCTTGAGTTACAAAGGACAGATAGACAACATATACAAATAAAATATTACCTCTTCCTACGAATTCTCCAAATGAAACCAAGAACCCACAGACGCCACACGGGGACTCCAAATGATCTCAGAAAAATAAGGCCTGAGAGAATATCAGACATGGAGAGCAATCCCTGAGGCAATCTTTACCCCTCGGTGTAGGAGAAAATGCAGGCATGACCTGGCGGCCTTCTAAATATGAAGCATGGGGCCCCGTGCCCCTGAAGTCGGAACACTGAATTCTGAAGCAGCTGAGTAGCTGGTAGCTGGCTGGTTGGCCAGTCTGCACTCTCCACCCTTCATTTTATATGCTGCTTCTGCCCATGAGCCTTGTGACCAGGCCCTGGAAGCCGCCAAGGGCATCACACGAAGAACCGTCAGGATTGTCTTCTGCCCCAGGCTTCTGGGAAGTGCTCTAAGAAGAAGCAAAGATTCCTGCAGGAAGTCAGCTGCCACTAGAGGTGGGGGACACCTGGACCATGACTAGAAACTGCCATGGCCTCTGTTACTAAAGCCAGGAAAATGTGATGGCAGAGGAGGTGGTATATGCGCTCACCGTCCAATCTGTGGTAATGTGCTCACCAAACATGGTTGACTAGCGTCCACTATATAAGTAGTTGTTCATGTACAACAACGTAGATGCTGTTCCCTAAAACTGTCTCTTGAGTAATTCATCTCCACACCCTTTACTGACCCACTGGCATTGCCTTTTTGGCAGGAGATGGCCCAGTCATGGAAGCACCAGGGTCACAGAAAAGGAAAAACACCCAACGTTGGTGCCCAGTGGCACTCACGAACTAACTTGTCGTCAGACTGCTGTATTTGCTCCAGAGCTCAGAGCGGATGAGTTCTCGGCTTGGTCCTCGGGGTTCAGCCCAGCACCACCTTCCTGCTCTGACTTTAGAGGGGGAAACCCAGGGCACACTAGAGGCCATATTAAAGCTGCAGAGAGCTTGGGGACTCCTGGAAAACAGAAAGAGGAAAGGATGGTTCTTCCCCGAAGCCTCTGGAGGGAGCGGTGGACACCCCAGACTTCACACTTACAGTCGTTAGAATGTGGAAGAAACCTCAAGTTTGGGGGCGATTTCTGGGAAATAACCTTGGAAATTGACATCCAGATCGAAATGCCAGCCCTTCTCTAAAGTTGGGGGTCTTACTCACACAGCAGAAAGAGCTAGAATAGGGGAAGCATTTTGGACTAGGAGTGCCTCTTCCTTCAGCTGTTGAGGACTCGGGTGAAGGCCAATGCTGAGTAGCAAGTGCTTTTCATGACCTTGTGCAAGCTCCAGGAAGGGCTCCTGACTGAGGTGCTGACCCCTGCAGCAGATAGACTTGTTCTTTTGGCTTACCTCGGTCTTCTGATTTTCCTCAGTTCAGCACACAGAATCTTTGCAAGTGAGAAAAAGGCACTAGCCACAGCTTTTAAGTGACAACTTAAGAATGTCCTGGCTTGGGGCTGCCTTTCTTCTGTCAAACGTCAGAGCTTCCATTACCAAAGGGCTGGGAGGGCTAAGACCCTGACAGAGCCCGTGGGTGCCCCACTTCTCTTAGCAGGTGCCCTGCTCGGTGTGTCTTTCCGCATCGGCTGCTTCCATCTCCCCTCACTGCTGGCTTAATCCACGTCCAAATCTTTGCTTTTACCTTATGAACAAAAAGCAAAACTGTCATAGGATCGAGAGAGACGAATGAAAGCGATGGTGTGGAAACGTGACAAGCTCCCGCTGTCATCTAAGACGCCACCCCATGTGCTGTCACTGCCACTGCCTTGAGTACGTGCCAAAGGGCTCCATCCCTTAAGTCCTGAGCCAGAACCCATGAGCCTTGTGACCAGGCCCTGGAATCCAGCAAGCCCATCACACGCAGAACTGTCAGGATTGTCTTCTGGCCCCAGGCTTCTGGGAAGTGCTCTAAGAATGAGCAAAGATTCCCACAGGAAGTCAGCAGCCTAGAGGTGGGGGACACCTGGACCATGACTGGAAACTGCCATGGTCTCTGTTGCTAAAGGGAGGGAAGTGTGGCCGTAGAGGAGGCACTATTCCATATTGTGTGGTTGGAATGGCGAGCGGCCAGCTGTGGAAGTGGCCACCTGAGTCTGATGCCTGCAAACGCTCCCAGGCACATGCAACCGTGCCGTGTGGACAGCCTGTTAGCACTCACGGTTTTATGTCCTACCTGTGGTAGGGTTAGGGTTCAGTGCTTCAGTGCACGATGGACCTGCTGATGGCCTCAGGCACTTGGCCAGCCTGGACTAAGCCAGGTGTGGACAGAGATTCAGAGGACAGACAGTTCAGGTCTGCTAACTCTAACCTGAGCCAGAGACATTCTCCTGAGTCAGCTGGACCATGGCTTCTGCTGGGTCACCTGCAGTGAGGCTGGGCCTGGGATGGAATTCGTTGGCATTGCCCTTAGTGGGAAGGGCCAGGGCTTAACTGCTTTTAGGCATTGTAACAATTGCAGCTTAGCTGTCAGATGCCAAGATGCAGTCAAAGAGCATGCTGAGACAGCAAGAGTAGCAGGGAGTTGAGCAGTTACTGGCATCCACAGAACCAACACTCAGTGATAACGGGGCTGGACCAGGACTGGGCTGAGAGGAGGTGTGTGAAGGCAGGATGATGGGCCCAAGGCAGGACTGAGTTGTCAATCCAGAGACATCCTGAGAGCTGATTAAGTCTAGAAATGAAGACAGCACCTATGTGGACCTTGAAACAGTGGCTGAGACATGCCTGCTGATGGAAGAGGCACCTAAAAGTGAGTAACTTTACAGCTAAGAAAGAGAAACAACTGGCCAAAATATGGACAGAGCACTGAGGGAGATTGGCATTGCCATGCTGGGCAGAGCTTTCCCAAGAAAGTCTATCCCCTCCCCAGCACAGCAAAGATAAGATGGCATGTTCTCTCAGCAGACTTTTTGTAGAGATTCTGAATCACAGGGGAGGCAGAGGGCAGAGTGCTGTCTTGGGCTTGTCACTGGCAGAGGGACAGCGGGAGAAGAGCCCCTCACCCCAGACACAGACCACTCTATGCCAGTGGCCTCTGCTCAACGGTCGAATGTGTGGGACTGAGGGTGGACATCTCCTTGTCGTTCATTTGAATCTGATGCTTCATTGTGAAAATCTGAACTTCTTTGGTTTGAAAGTCCTGGGTCTGGGGCGATTTGGGCTTCCAAAGGGCCATGGTAAGTCCCAGTAGACTTTGGGGCTTAGCTCCTGCTCCATCTCTCAGGGCTTCTCCAGCTGTGGTTAGTTTCAATTGTCAAACTGACTCAGTGTAGAATCTCCTGGGAAGACAGTCTCAATGAGCGGTTGTCTGGATCAGGTTGGCCCGTGGTCATGTCTGCGGGAGATTATTTTGATTATGGTCATTGATGTGGGAAAGCTCATCTTAGAAGTGGGTGGCACCATTCCTTGGCTTGGGGTCCTGAACTGTTTAGGAGTGGAGAAAGCAGAGCAGCGGGCACGCAGGCCTTTATTTTCTTGCTGCTCTTGCTTGTGGATGTGACTAGCCACTTCCAGTTCCTGTCTTGGTTCCCCCACAGTGATGAACTGTCACCTGGAACCATGACCTTAAATAAACTCCACTTCCCTAAATTGCTTTTTTATCCCCCCTCCCAGGTGTTTTTTGTTGTTGTTTTTTTTTAATTTATTTATTTATTAAAGATTTTCGTCTCTTCCTGGCCACCG
>NC_022030.1:35836020-35837223 GCF_000317375.1 Microtus ochrogaster
TATAGGCATCCTCCTGAATATTAACCTTCATCAGGCGATGAAAGGAGATAGAGACAGAGACCCACATTGGAGCACCGGACATAATTCTCAAGGTCCAAATCAGGAGCAGAAGGAGAGAGAGCACGAGCAAGGAACTAAGGACCGCAAGTGGTGAACCCACATACTGAGACAATGGGATGTTCTATTGGGATCCCAGGTGTTTTTTTAATCACAGGAGCAGAAATGAAACTAGGATGCCATCCAAAAGGCCAGCAAGACGAGGAGGATGGTCAACACATTGGCAGGAGGAGACACGGGAGCAAGACAGAATTGCTTGTCTTGTGAGCCTTTGAAGTGTTAGTGGCTGGGTGGTGCTGAGCAGATCTGAGCTCTTGGTAACCCACATTTCCACCATAGTTGCTGTGGGAGGGTGCCAGGGTCCCAAGTAGTGGGGGTGGCAAGCATGGTGGGACTCTCCTATTATCCTTCCTGCTGAAACTCTCAAGAGCAGAGGCCAGTGGGCCCTGAGGATCTGCCCCGCAAGACCTAGCCTGCCAGGCCATGCTATCCTTAGGCAGGCTGTGATGCTAAGAGCCCAAGGAAGAGATATTGTGTGTTGGTGCTGATGCTTAAAGCTGTGTCTCTCTAGGGGAACTTCTTTGACCCCAAGGGGCTGTTTTACACATATACTGCTTACCTCTGACCCAGTTCACACCTTCTGGCTCTCTGTGCCGCCCCAGCTCCAGTCCTTGCTGCCCAACACAGGGTTCTCATACCCTGCAGTGCTGGGTGCAATAGCCACATTGATTTCAGCTTCTCCTTGGCCCGGTTGCTTTCCATGCCCTTACATATGTGAGTCTTAAGGGTCCAAGTTCCTGGGATAGAAGTAGCCAGTGGAAAGTCTGCTTCTCGGGTTAACCAATCCACAGGTATCTCTGTCATGATGATCAGCTGATCCTCCCCACTGGTGAAGGCTGGCCTCCTGTCACCTTCCCTGTCCCTCCTTTCTTCTTCCTTCCAGTGTAATCAGATCACGTTATCCTTTCAACCTTTGTAGCAGCTCCACACAGGTAACATCTCCTACAGGGAGCACCTCCTACAGGGAGGACCTTCATAGGGAGTGACTCATATAGCAAACATATTTTGCAGGGAGCACCTCCTACAGGGAGCATCTCCTACTGGGAGGACCTTCATAGGGAGTATCTCACAAAGCAAACATCTCTT
>NC_022030.1:35838292-35841425 GCF_000317375.1 Microtus ochrogaster
TTCTGATCCTACTGCACGCACTGGCTTTGTGGGAGCCTAGGCAGTTTGGATGCTCAACTTACTAGACCTGGATGGAGGTGGGGGTTCCTTGGACTTCCCACAGGTCAGGGAACCCTGATTGCTTTTCGGGCTGGGGGGGGGACATAATTGTGGGAGGGGGAGGGAAATGGGAGGCGGTGGCGGGGAAGAGACAGAAATCTTTAAAAAATAAATAAATTAAAAAAATAGTCCCACTCCCTTTGGGGGCATTTTTCTTTCAAACCAACACACTCACAGAGTGGATATCTCTCACAGGGAGCACCCTACATAGGGAGCACCTCACTAAGAGAGCGTATCCTACATGCAGTTCTTCACACAGCAAACACCTCTTACAGGTAGCCCCTCATGCAGAGAGCATTTCATGCAGCGAGCACCTCACAAAATGGCACTTCATACACTGAGCACTCATACAACAGAAACTTCACACAGCAAGCCCCTCACACAGCATTGTTGTTTCTCCTGATAACCACTGTCATAGCAGCTGTCTTTCTGTGGTCAGCCTGTGGCTATGTGACACCAGGATCTTCCCCTTGGACTCCCCTCCTCCACCCCCTGATGCTTGCATCGTTTATACTCCACCATCAAGGTCTAGATTCGGTCCTGCCTTACACAGAGAGCATCCTAATTTGGAAGGTAAATGTTTGTCTTGTGGGCACCCAGATTAACTATAGCAGAATCAGGGAGCAGCTTTCTTTTCTCCTGAAATCTCAAGGGCATCCTGGGCACTCTGCCTCTATGGCGCTGCTTCTTTTTTGCTCTATCCTGGAAGATCTTTGAAGTCTCCTGGAAGCCAGCACTTTTTCACTCCATTTCAGACAAAGCTGATGTCTAGGGTGTCAGGGCTGCAGTGTAGCCTGGCCAGGATGGAATCCTCACTTCTCTGGTGCCTCTGCTGATCACAGGAGGGTCAGGACCTCTGGGAGCTCCTTGTTTCCCAGTTCTTGCTTCCCAGAAGCCAGTCTTGGATCTTTTCAGGCAGGTATGGATTGCCAGAGCTCCCAATCTCATGCCTGAGGCATCTGAGAGGGTGTGTCATCAGAGCTGAGGGTGTGGGTCCTTGGGGATGTTGGGAGGTACCAAGGTTCCACAGCTGGACTGTCTGCTGCCTCCACACAGCAGTGTGACCTTGCTCTTGCCTGTGATAGCTCTGTATGGCAGATCCCCCAAGTCTTTCATGTGGGTAACAGTCCTCTGTGGTGTCTTCCTCTGTGCACAGACCATGCTAGGGACTCTGTGCCATGTCATCCACTGCCACTTTGTCTTGAGCATTTCAGGCTTCCTCAAATGTATTTAAACCCTGAGTTCATGAAGGCACCTCCCCTTTCTCTTCATGGCAGCAGGTCTGTTTTGTGTAGCTTCTCCTACCATGATTCACAGGGTCCAGGCGGAGTTCTGTGATTACCGGCCATCGCTAGCTGGCAATGGGGCTCTCTCTGCTGTCAGGGAAACCCGCCAAGGGCTTGGCCACACACCTTGCAGATGTGGACTCCAAGGTTCTAACAGCTCATTGCATTTACATACCTGGCAGAGATTTAACTCCCTGACACTTGCATATCAAACAGTGGTGCTGACAGCTGGTACCCGTTCACCATCACACCCTTAATCCAGAGACTTGTGTCCTCTGGCATTTTTATGGGAAAAAAAATGCCTGAATACTGGAAGGGTCCCATCTGAGGCAACTTCCCACGAGAAGGTGGCTCCAGAGACACAGGTGATATCCTTCATTCTTCCTTTTTTTTTTAAATTTATTTATTTATTAAGGATTTCTGCCTCCTCCCTGACACCGCCTCCCATTTCCCTCCCCCTTCCCCGATCAAGTCCCTCTCCCTCATCACCTTGAAGAGCAATCAGGGTTCCCTGACCTGTGGGAAGTCCAAAGACCGCCCACCTCCATCCAGGTTTAGTAAGTTGAGCATCCAAACTGCCTAGGCTCCCCCAAAGCCAGTATGTGCAGTAGGATCAAAAACCCATTGCCATTGTTCTTGAGTTCTCAGTAGTCCTCATTGTCCGCTATGTAAGTCCTGCATTCTTCCTTTCATGGTTGCAGGAAGGAGCCTGAGCTGGGGAACTCTCTCCCTCTTTTCTCCTTGGCTGTGCATGTCATAGAACAAGGGTTTGAAAACCCTAGTGTCTGGGGTAGACAGATGCAGTGAGCCAGGATCACCCAGGATCAAGAGGGCTCTCCACCCACAACTCCCTTCTGCTGGGTCCAATGCTCAGTGCATTGCAGACCTGCAGACTTGCAATCCTGGATGATCCCAGACTCTGGCACATGCACCACTGGTTTGGAACTGATTTCAGAAGAGCAAGAAGCTGCAGAGTATTGGGCCTCAAGCTGCAGGCACCCCAGCTATCTGCCATTCTTGCACATGCTCATCACCACATGCATAAGGCACGCGTCTGCTTCTCATGAAACTGGGACAGCATTTGCTGTCAAAACGTCACTCTTCCTCCACTCCTCAGAGCAGCGACAGTGGCCCTGCTCTGCCCTCCCCGGTCCTCCTGAGCATGCGTGGTTGCACATGGACCAACATGCACAGACTTGGCAGCAATGAAGTTTCTGGACAGGAGGAAGGATGCTGTTTAATCTCCTTGCTCTGGCTCTGCCCTTTGGCCAGAGCACCTTCTCATCCCTGGAGGACCACAGGCCCTTGGCATCCATGGCTGTATGTGTTTTTGGCCTGCATTCTCTTGGACCTTACACCTTCCTAGCCCACTCTGGGTTGGTCCCCCTTGAGAGTGTTACAATGGTTCCTGTCTACAGGAATTTATACCTTCCTCCTCGGGGGAAGACCTTTTTCTTCAAGATCCAGAACAAGTCTTGCTTCCCGTCCCAACCCCAAGGTGAGGCACATTAGCCAATGCAGATAGCACAAACAGATGGAAGGAAATTCTCTCTTGGGATGGGGGAGACATATCTCAGACCTGAGGGAGACTCCATCTCGGACCATGTTAGCATCTCGGAACTGGTCTAGGATGTTGCACAGCTGAGGACAAGGGGCATGTTTGTGTGACAAGGACTTGTCCAGAGCTGCCTACAAGAGATGTGGTTTTAGGCCGGGCGGTGGTGGCGCACGCCTTTAATCCCAGCACT
>NC_022030.1:35841700-35865459 GCF_000317375.1 Microtus ochrogaster
GCATACGGGGCGAGACCTGCTCCTTTTCAGAATAGTTAGTGAATGAACGAAACAGCTCATTGTGCTGGGAGTGAGGAAGGTGGTCCTTTTTTCCGTATCCAGTGATTCCACCCTTCTCCTTACAGTCCGATGCTGGTGGTTCTCAGGAGAGTCTCCTCTATGCCAAGTCCTAAGCATTTTCTCTTCTCCTGTGCTCATCGGTGTTGAAGGTTTCCCCTTTCACACCCATCTGTAATGTTGAAGCTGAGTGTCACTATGCCGTTGGGAGGGATGGTGACTCAACGGCACAGGGTTCCAAGGGCAGAGATCCTGTCACTCATGCCAAGCTGTAAAGTTCCTTTTGCAAAATCCTTTGTTTTAAAAATGGTAATTTGCATACAATTCCAGTCTAGCAAAAGCCCTTTGTTTTTCCTCTCTGGCTTTTGTGACAGGCAGTTGATAGAGCCCTTGTTACCCTTGCTTGTCTGATGCATTGGAAGGTGTCACTCAGCTCAGACTCTGCCTGGTCTTGTTAAACCCCTAAAATGTAAGGACGGTGGGAGGAGCAGTGAAGAGGATCCAGAGAGCAAAGAAACCCTGGACTTTCCCAGGCCCCCAGGAAGACAGCTCAGATGGCTGCCAGAATCAACCATTTCATTCTAGTCACGGTGCTTGGAATATAAACCCACTTACACGTGGTCTGTCTTAGTTACTTTCCCATTGTCATGATAAATAAGTATGACCAAGGCAACTTGCAGGAGGAAGGGTTTATTTGTGGCTTACAGTTTCAGATGACTCAAGTCTGTCACCATTGCAGGGCTGAGCACAGTGACAGGTAGGCAGGGATGGTGCTGGAGCAGCAGCTGAGAGCCCACATTTGATCCATAAACACAAAGCAAAGTGCTAACTCAAAATATTGTGTGTCTTTTGAAACTTCAAAGCTCATCCGTCCTCAGTGACACATCTCTTCCAGCAAGGCCACACCTCCAGATCCTTCCCAAATAGTTCCACCAACTGGAGACCAAACATTCTAAGAACATATGAGCCCATGGAGTCATTCTCATTTAAATCATCACACGGTCATAGGATTTACATATCTGGGATGCTTATGAACGGGAGCTTAGGTCTAGGGAGAACATGAGGGGTCACTAAGCATGAGCAGGCATGGGGGAATGTAGAGGTCCAAGGATCTTTGCTACACTGAATATGAGACCAGGCTTGTATAAAAAGCCTCTGTGTTGGTTGGCTTTTCGTTATTTTACAAAATACTTCAGATAATACACTGCTTCTAAAATGGGTAGTTTCAGCTCACAGCCTTCAAGGTTTTGGCTGATTGGTCTTAAGCGCTGGTGAGTGAAAGATGGAAATCGCAGTGGGGACAAACCCATTTATAACACATGTCAGGACATGAAGAAGAAAGATGATCAAACTGGGAAAGCATGGGGAGTCTCTGTCTATGATAGCAGCGTGTGAGGTGGTAGCATGGCCCAAACAGTAGAAAACTAGGTAGGGATAGTAGCATGCATAACCTTCAAAGACTTGCCTTGTGTGGCTACTTCTGCCAGTCAGACCTGACCTGACCTCCCAAAGTACCCACCACCTCAAATACTTGGGAGACCACTATCCAGGGACAGGAATTAAAAATATGAACATGTGGGAGACATTCATATTCAAACTATGACATTTCACCCCTAACCATCAAAGCCATGTGATTATCTCATAAAAGAGAATGCATCCAGCTCAACTTCAAAAATCCCCATAGTCTTACTGGTTCTAATACTGTTTTCTAAAAAAAAAAAAAAAAAAATCTCATATGAGACTCAAGGAAATCTCTTAACTGTGAGCCCACATTAAATAAAAAGAAACTTAGAATCTTCCATCATACAGTTTAACAGAGCAAGACAGAAGATACTTTGTGGAAAAATTGGACAAAAGCAAGAACAAATGCCAGTAGGGAAAACACCACATCTTGGGGCTCCATGTTCTTCATCCTGGCCATGTAGTGGCATCATTTGAGCTCTGTAAGTATTGGGTATGTATCTCTTCTAGTTTCATTCTGTTGTTGTGACAGAAACCAAGACCAAGAGCAACTTAGGGGAGGAAGGGTTCACTTCATCTTACAGGTTACAGTTCATCATTGAGGGAAATCAGGGCAGGAACTCAAAGCAGAACCTGAAAGCAAGCTTGCTTGCTATTCCACACAGCACGATTTCCAATCAGGGAACTACTCATAGCCAAGAAAGTGCAGCAACAGTGATGGAGGGACACGGCTTAACGGTTCCTAGGTGAGTTTATTCGCAGAACCACCTTCCTAGGGAATGGTGATGCCCATGGTGGGTAGAACATTCCTACATCAATTGACAATCAAAAAAATTGCCAACAGACATGGACATAGGCCAACCTGATCTGGGCAGTCCCTCAATTTATACTCTTTTCTCAAATGACCTAGGCTGTGTCAAGTTCAGCTAAATTTACCGAGGACAGCATCTCTAACCCTACAGGCCTGCTGCTTGCATCACACAAGGTCTCTCTAATGCCAGTTTCCCTGGCGAATCCCAAGTTTCTGAGCTCTCCAACATCTTGAGAACCACTGCCCGAGGGTGACTGGGGAAACTAGATATGAGGTCATGGGCAACATTAGGACTCCCCCACCGGTGCAAGGAAACCCAAGGCAAGACGCCTTATGTCATGGGCTTCCAGCTGCTGCCCTGCATCACCAACTTCCAGTTCTGCACTTGAGAGGGATCCTCTGAATGAGTCAGCTTCAAACCTCCCTGGGGGGGAGGGGGGAGTAAACAAGGCTTTAAGATATGGATTCCCAGGATCCTGAACAGTTATAATCAAAGGGCTGTAGGGGCAGATGCTGGCGTCCGCGGTCCACACACCATTTTGGGATTCTGGGAACACCATACTAACTGAACTTCAGTGAAACAGTATCAGCCCAATACTAAGCTATTTTACCCCCATCCCTTTAGGAAAGCCGAGGAGCAATACGTCTGTGTGGCTGTCACTGGGTGAAGGGTTTTGTTTGTTTTTGTACATTTTCTGTGTTTGCTAAATTTCCTATAGTGGTGATGTATTTCTTTGAGAGTAGAAGATCTTTTCTGTCAAAGGGTCTTGGTTAATAGGGCAAACACGGAAGCCTACGGGCCACAAATGTCCATCACTGTGGGCTAAGACCGTGACTTGGCTCTGTGCCAACATGGGTGACTTGAGCAGCCGCAGGCGAGACACAATTATCTGCTGGCTCCCAACCAGCGATTCATGGTTTTAGATCAGCAGTTCTCGGCTGATCTTCAGGTCACTGCCAGGTCCCTGCTTGTGTATGGGTGGAGCTACTGGGCTAGATTCTAGAGAGCGGAAAGACGTCAGTTACGTTTTGTTAACTCATGAAAGTTATCCACAACAAACTCATTGCACTTCAGCACAGATAATTCATTCTGAGGAAGAATATAAATATTTTCCAAATAAAAAGGGTGGAGCCGCACTACTTAAAAAGTTGCTTATCGTTTTATGTACATGTGAGTGTGAGTGTATTTGGTGTGTACTCCCACCATGACACGTGTGTGCACATCAGGAAGCCACTGACAGAGGTTGGTTTATTCCTCCCTCTGTCTGTGTCCTGGCTGTCAGTCTTGGCAGCAAGTGCCTGTACCTGCAGAGCCACCTCACTGTTCCAATTAGAAAACAACAACAACAAAACCGTTTTTCAGATCTGTCTAGTGTTTGGCTTGCTAAAAGGCAGCTTGATTTACCCAGATGCTTCTGTATCCTCTCTGTGCTCAGAGTGTGTCTGCTACACACGGCAGCTTCACACAGGAGACGCAGGGAGAGTTCTGTAGAACTTGTTGACAATTGTGGATGCCGATCTTTGAAATTAACTCAAACTCAACATGTTAGCTCCTTGTTAGTTCAAAGGAGATTGTGATGGTACGTCCAAGATGGAATATTTCTTTGTTACATAACAATCCAGAATGGACTTTTGACAGTGACTTTTGCAGAGTTAGTTGATGGCCATTTGGGAAACACGGGTTTACCACCCTGCATGGGTCTCCCTTCCTTGTGCAGCCTCCCCAGTGCTAAGACACCTTATCACAGCGACACACAGCTCAGAGGATTGGCCCTCAGGTGCTGGCGTTGCGTGTAGCTCATAGTGTGAGGTTTTCACAATTTCAGTTTTTGATTGGGAGCTTGACTGTTACCATTGGCTCAGTTCTATCTGCTACCTTTTTTTTTTAAGTCAAAATCTCATTTTGTTCATTCTTGAGAAAAATGTCTGCTAAATACTGAGTCTGATTAAACACAGTTTGATCTCTGTTACATCCTGCACAGTTCCAGTGACAGACAGACATACAAAAAAGCAGGGTTCCACTATGCTGGAGTCTCTGATGGAGAAACCACAGAACCCTGGTAGCTCAGTGTGTTTATTACATAGAGTTGAACAGAGATGAAGGGTTATTGCATACAGTTAAACATGGAGGCAGGGTTTATGGGATACAGCTGGATCAAGGAGACAGGTTAATCTCTGGCTCAAAGTGGGTGAAGAGAAGACTTTGTGGTGAGGCCCGGGCATGGGAACTTGTCTACAGGGTGCTAAACTGTACTGGTATAAGGCAAGGGAACTTGCCTAGGGATGCTGAGCTGTGCTGGGACAAGGCAAGGGAACTTGCCTATGGAATGCTGAGTTGTGCTGGGACAAGGCCATTGAACTGGTCCACCGAGTGCTGCCCTCTAATGGAGCAAGGACAAGGGAACGGATCCAAGGACAATGGCTGCAACAGATTTTTCCCACGAGCCTCAGACTGTGCACTTGAATACCTGATGGGAGAGAGGATAGTTAAGTGGCAGGGGCGCAGTGAACTGCAGACCTGGTTTCAGCAAAACGTGAAAGGCCATTTGAATTCTCACATGATGGATTCCAGCAGGGATTTCCTTCTGGTCCTCACTTTCTGACTGCCCACTACCCTTTGTGGTCAGCCCGGCTTCAGTCTTCCCTGACCCCTCTCCACTTCTGGGCAGAGGGAAGCATATGGACTCCCTGAAGCTTCGGGTCCAATGAGATTCTGTTCCTTTGGGCCTGACAGGTCCTTGACCTCTGGCTGCCCTGGTCGGCAGTGTTTTCTCCTTCCTGCAGGAGCCTGGCACATTTATACTCAGGGTCTTCGGCTGGCTGGTCCCTGGGGAGCAGCAGGCTTGTCGGGTGGATCCTTCATGCCAGGCACCGAGAGTCCTGAATGAAGACACATATTACAGAAAAGAAGGAAGATGAGAAGGGAAGGCTTTTGTCTTAGACGGGGAAAATTACATATCCCATTGGATATATGTTACTGCTGGGAAATCTCTAAAAATTAAGGTTAAATCAACCCCTGAATTTCTGGCTCTTGTCAATTCTTGTGGTGTAAATATGGCACTGTTGTTGATTCATTTGGAAGTGCTGTCTCTCAGGAGCTGACAGCAGCAGCTCTTGCCCTGAAAGTCAGTGCGCAGGCTCAGGGCTCCTCCGCTGACCCCCTCTGAATGAGGCATGCGGAGCTGTGGCGTGAGTACAAGCTCCCGTCATGTTGATGCGTAAGGTGACGGGACCAAGGGTAAGAGCACTGAGTCTCGTCCAACAAGCTCCCAGGTTCTGAAGATATGACAAAGGCGGAAACAAGACAGGCTGAGGAGAGGCTGCCTCTGCAGAGTGCGAGTTTCTCTCTCCATTTCTCAAGTCCCCCATTCAGCCGCTGACTGACCAGTTTCCTTCTGTGCCATGATGAGCTCCCCATGCTGAGCGGCCGGCCCTCTGTCTGAACTGAGAGGAATCAGATTCTCAGATGGTCCAGGGAGTTGTACACTCTTCTCCCCTCGGGCTCACATGAGTATTTGGAGGATCTCCCCTGTCAGTTCCTCCCTCTGCCCTGAAGGCCTTGATGCCTGACCCAGCCCATAGAAAAGCTTCGTTTGCACCTTTTGGCAAAGTTGGGGTGCTGGGCCATTTGGGTAAGTGAAAGCCTTACTTCTGCTTCTTAGTCAACTCTAGGCTTCCTCCACAGGCTCCCCTAAAGTGAAGCTTCACTCACATTTCCTTGTGCGTGCTGCCAACCCTAGCACCACAAGCTGTCCTTGACTTGGGCCATTTCGGTTGGTTCCTGAGTCTCAGGAGCAGGACAGGGTTCAGCAAAAGTGCCTTCCTACCCCCAGGCCAGCCAGTGAGGATGACCTTGTTGGGTCAAAGGCTTCATAATAGGTTCCAGGCTGCTTAAGGGGCAGACCAAACAACATGCCCTGGCTCAGGGCTTGTCCTGAGTACCCCAGGAGCCCCTCCACACCACAGTAGCAGTGAAGCAGAGGCTACGCAGATGTCTGGAGCAAGCAGATGGGTTGGCGTTGCTCAAGGTGGAGAGGTAGTACCACCCGTAGCACGCATGGCTGTTCTAGCACTTCTGCTTTGACTTTCGTGATGAACGCAGAGTTCTTCGTTCACCAAATTTTTTTTTTTTAACTGAAAAAGAACCACAATTCCCCATGGTTTCCGAGTGGTGGAGACTGGCCACGGTCCTTTTGAAGCAGGCCCATCTACAAGATCAGCCTGACCAGGCCTCAGGTCTTCCTTTCTGGGTTACACAAGCAGCAGCAAGGCCTGTGTGTCCTGTTCCAGGCTGTACGGGGGCTTGCTGCCCTGGTGAGATTGTTTAGCGTGGGTCCAGCTTGCAAGCATTGCGGACTGGATGTTTCTTATATGTTTGACTTAGGCTATGGTTTTTCTTGGTGTGTGTGTGTGTGTGTGTGTGTGTGTGTATTCTGGGGAGGATCAGGTAGGCCTGGCCTATGAATCTGGGCTCAACAGTGACATTGATGGTCTCTAGGGGTTGTGGGTCAGTGCTGTTCCTCGAAGTGAATGAGTTGCGTGCTGCTGGCTATTTGGAAAAGAAGCTCATGGATTAGACACAGGCTTGCCCCGCGGTGGGAGATTTACTCAGTGTCTTCAGGCAGGGTCATCTGAAGCCAGGTAGGGAAAACCTCAGGAGGGAGCTCATTGGACTGGGCTAGGCCCTTGGGAGGTGGGGAATCCTCTTGACAGTTCTTCACTTCCACAACTGTCCTATCATCCACCAGGAAGGCCTATAAGTAGAGGCATGTGGTCTGGAAATGGCCAGGAACTTTCACAGAGACAGACCGCCATGATACTGAGTTAGGAGTTTTGGAAGGGGCCAGGGGAGTCTCTCTTGCCAAGTCTTTCCGTGCTTTGCTATTTTGTCCAGGACAGGGTTTTAGTTGCTTCCCAAGAGAGTTCCATTCGAGGTTTCCCAGAAGCCATGACTTTCCCCCGGGGTTAGTTTAGGTCCTGTTTAATCAAGCCACCCAGGTATCTGGAAAAACGTCAAAAGAAAGGAGAGAACAGGAAAAAGAAGAGAAGGAACGCGGGAAAAGGGGAAGGAGGGAAGGAGAGTGTGGGGAAGGAAGGAGAGAAGGAAAGAAGGATGGATAGGAGAGGAGAAGGAAGGTAGCAACAAGGAGAGAAAAGGGAGGAGGGAGAAAAAGAAGGGAGGAGGAAGGAGAATACGAAGGGGGAGGGGAAGAAGGAAAGAAGGAAGGGAAGAGAGAAAGACAGGTGTAAGTAACCCCTCGGAATCTACCTCTTCCAGCTCCCAGGCTGTCACTCAGTTCCTCTTCAGCCTTCAGGTGTGGATGCTTTCCTGCACCCATGCTCCGCTTCTGGATTTTACATTTCAAGCTTTCTACTGCACTTGGTCTCCTGGGGTCTACTCCACTTTCTCAGACCGCTCCCAAAGTTGACACCACCTGTCCTTTGGTGGGCAGCTCAACGGCTCCAGGGCCCTGTAAACGTTACCCACATCTCTGTAGGAGTCTATGGTGGGCTTCTGGGTTGGAGGACAGAGGCTGCACACGAGCCAAGTCATCAAATGCCCCTTTTCTGGGAAGCTCTGGTACCAACTGCTCTGCCTTGAGTTTCTTCTGTCTGGGGAATGCTGAGCATTTCCCGGGCTTGACTCTGTCCAGTCTCAGAAGGCCCTCCTGTGGGAGGAAGACAATGTAATTAGGTTAATTATGGTGTCCCCAGGACACAACTTTCTGGGGTGAAGGGCTGAGGGTTAGACTTGGTAGGAATCTGGACCCAGCGGGACAATCAATTTATCTGGAAGGAATATCTTTGGAGTCAAGTGTTGGGCGTCTGAACCTCCTGCCCTTCCTTTTCTCTGGGGTACACAGAAACTCCTCAGTCACCCTGAGAGTCACACACTCAGGCTGTCACCGGGTCCAACAGAACCTTCTAGATTGTCAGCACCTAAGTTCCCTGATGCCACTCTTCCCCAAAGTGACTCTGTGCTCGCCAGCTAGGACCTCCATGTGGACAGCTTGCTCCCTTCTGTGTTCTTTCATGGAGCCCCACTCCGAAGGGTCTGTGATTCTGTCCCCTGAAGACTTCCCTGAAGAAGTGCTGATCACCCATGGCGTAACATCTGACACCTTCGAGGCTCCCCTGATGGAGTTTGCTGGGCTAGTGCATCCTTGAGCATCTGCAGAAGCAGCATGCAGCACCTGCAAGAACGGGTACCAGGGCTTCGCAGCAGAACACAGGTCCCCTTGAACCTCTTTAATGCTAGCAGAGGGCTCTTCTCGTGAAGGACTAAAGGGAAGCAAGGAGAGACAGATCCAGTGGACTGCAAACGGGGGCTTCCTCCTGGAGGCTCATCTGGGCTCCACCAGTGTCTGATAGGCTCTGAAACAGCTTCATTCTGTAGACCAGAAAAGACCAGGAGAGCTGAGAGGAAAGGGTCCTGTCTAAAGCCCAGAGCATGCATAGTGAATGACCAGACCGGCAAGGGAGTGGGTGCCCCTTCAACACAAGACCCCCACCCTTTGGAAGGGCACCACCTCGGGAAGAGTCACCAGAAACAGCACCCTCAGACTGGTCTGCAGAGTTAGGACAGGCAATCCGGAACAAAGCAGCCATCTTGAGCCCTGTGTTCTGGGTTACTGGAGATGGTGCAGAAAGGCAGAGTGTTCCGTGCTGGCCTGGAGAGGGAGTGGTCATCAAGAACCTTCCCCAGCCCTCTCCCCTCCTACTGGGCCAGCAGGAACCAGCTCTTCCAAACCAGGGAGGGAGAGGGGACCTTGCAAGGGCTGGCAGCATAGCCCTTCATGAATATGCATGAGGGAGGTGCCCCTCTGGGGGCCATTCCCACCCGCCAAGGCACTTATCTTTGGTGGTGAATAGGGTGCTATTGTGGGCAGGGCTTCAGAATTTTAATGACTTGCAAAATATAGTTAATTATGTAAAAAGACATCTTCTGCACTTTTTCATGTAAATGAGACAAATTAATTGGCGCTCAGTAGTTTTGAGAGCCGCCTGGTCTGGGGGGGAGGGGGAAGTCCTTGATGGTTCTGAAGTAGGTGCTTGCTGAAAGCAAGGTGGAAAGCAGACACGGAGAAGGGCAATTTCTGATCCATTTAATTAATCCCATCACTAAACCCGCTTAGGGTTTGTAACTCAAACCGTGAGAAAGCACAGCCTGCTTGTTCTCGCGCCACTGCCAGTCAATGGGTATAGCCCAGGAACCCTGGGGGCTGCTGGGAAAGGCTGGGGGGCAGGGCCCTGAGGCAACCAGCTCCACCAGCACCTGGTCCTTAGCCAAGTTCTCAACAGAGGCTCTGAAGATGACACTGGAGGCATGCGGGGCAGTGTCCCTCAGGTGAGACAGAATATTTGAGTGGCAAAATCTGCATTTTCAAGATCTTGCAAAGACATTTCTCCAAAGATATACTAGTGGCCAGCAGGCACAGGGAGAGTCGAGGCACCACTGTAAATCACTGCGAAGTCCGAGTTCAACCATGAAAAGATACCACCTCCGATCTGCCAGGGTGACTATAATCAAAACCACAGAACACACGTGTCCATGAGGACTGGGGTGAGCTTCAGTGGGCTGCTGCTGGGGATTTTGTTAGGTATATTTCTCTCCACTGACACAAATAATTCCAGTCAGACCAAATTAGACCAAATAAAAGATGCCCACGTTTAATGCTGCGCTCCCGGGTAGCCCGGAAAAACATGGTGAGGGAAAGAGAACAGGGGAGACCACGCAAAACCTGGAGACCACGTGTTCCAGTCAGATGTAAATAGATGAAGGCAGAAAGCAGTTTGGTATTTTCAGGAAAGGTTAGCTGTAGAGGCACCATATGCCCTCGCCACTCTCCTTTGGCATGCAGACCCGGAAAGCAGGGGCTTGGAGATGTTTGTACACAGTGCTCGGGCGGCATTGTTCACAAGAGGCAAACAGCCCATGTGTCCCTCAGAGGATGAGCGGGTAAGCACGGGGTCCATCCACACAGTGCAACGTTATCCAGCTATGCAAAGGAAGGAAACGCAGACATAAAAGAATCTCAGGGACACCGTAAAAAAGTGAGCCACGTGAAGGACCAAGCTTCTCCAGGGTCCCCAGTCGAGGCAGAAAGTGGAAGGTGGCTGTTAGGCAACACAGAAATTTTGGTTGTAGATGAACGTACTTGGTGTCATTGTCCAGTGAAAATGATCTCTTGAATCTTCCCCTTTGCCGGCATTATCCAGAGCCCTTGTCTAAGCTTATGCCCTGCTTACAGAGACCCTCCAGCCTCCAGGTCCTGTCTGGAGGGTAGCTGGGCTCAGCAGAGCAGCCAGAGTACCAAGGGACACACTCACACCCTGGGCCCTCACCCTCCTCCTGCTCTGGCAGCAGCAGCCACCAAAGGGGTCACTTTACACATTCCCAGATCCTAATCAAACCGCACCTGCCCCACTTGGCTCATCTTTCTGAAGCCCCTTGGCCCAAGCAGCCTGACTGAGGAGCCAGCCTGGAGGCCTCTGCCCGGCATGGGAAACGCCATGGGAGAGCTGGCAACAATGGGCTTCTATCACAGGAGAAACCTGAGCCAGTATTCTCATGGCCGGGCTGCCCAGGCAGGGGTGGAACCTGAGCCCCACACGCTGCTGTCGTCTCACTGGCTTTGGAAAATAGAATGGAGGCAGGGTCTCCGGGTAGTCAGCAGGCAGTGCTGGGAATATGCCCTCGGGCATGGCCGTTCTGCTTCTTCCTGGGGCGCACTGCCCTGCAGCCCTGGGATTCCTGTTAGACCCTTGGAGACAGCACATGCTCCCAGGCAGCAGGCAGCCTTGTTGCCACCCAGATGTGGTGCCAGAGCCCTATAGAGTCACAGCTGGCTGCAAAGCATCCAAGCCAGAGAGTTGCAAAATCCACTGTAACTTCCTAATTTCTGCCATGGGCACCCACCTGAGTTGGGGAGCTACTCTGCTTCCCTGGTTACCTGGGAAACAGCGCCTAAATCATCTGTGACAAGACTGAACCTGCGGTCACCTCCTAAGGACATCCAGGCCAGACACACTGACGATGACATGGCCCCAGGGTGTCAGGTGCACACCTCAAGTTGCCAGAACACAGCCGGCCAGGGCCTCTGTAGGTCTAGCAGAAGCTCAGGCTGTCAGAACTCTGCCTGGGTCACTCCTCTCTCTGAGACAAGAACACACCCTGGACAGGGCTCCCCCAGGCCAGCCATGATGGCACTGCTCCTCTCTTCATGCTTCTCTTTCCTCTGTCATTAAGAGTTCTCCATGTCCCTCAGTGCTGGCTCTGTAAGCTCAGGGGCAGGGCAACCTGGACAGGAGTCTCCTTCCCAGGGTCACTAGCACCACAGCGCAGCTCCACGGCTGGGCAGAGGCTGCTTGGTGAAGACCTGGGCCTGGCAGGTTAGATGGTCACCAGCTGTGACTGCCCTAATTTCCTTCTGCCTGTAAGCTCTGCTACTGAGTGTGACGTCACTGGATCCGGAAGTCACAGAGTCACTCTGATAAAGCACTTACTCCTGCAAGGTACATCTTCAGGAGCCAGTGGCCTTTCCTCCTGAACTGCCCTCAGGGCAAAGGCTAGTATCTTCAGATACAGCTGGGGATCAAGCAGGACTAAACACCAGGTACTGTCATATACACAGTCTCCAGCAGAAGCTAGCGGCCTCCTTCCTCCAGGTTGGTCAAAGGACAGACTATCGTAGCGGGGTTAAAAGCCAAGAATGGCAAAAGTAGTGCTGGCTGGTCCTGTAGCCTCACCCCAATCCTGGTGCCCAGTGATGATGCCTGCTACTACTAGCATCCTGCCTAGGGGTCTGTTGGTCCTCTGCAGAAGGCCTTGACCTGAAGGTTGGTGTTAAAAACACTCCTTTCCCATGCCAACTTCGTGGTTGAGGGGTGAGATCGGCACACTAACCTGGGGCCTTTGAGGTCTGGGCCTGTTTGCTTCAGTGCTCTTAGGGTATGGTCAGGGCTCAGCCCATTAGGACACCCAGAAAAGGAGAAAGGGAAGGAAGAAAGAAAAAGGATAAAGAGGGAAAGAGAGGCAAGGGTCATGGGTACCGGAATATGTAAGTGGATAGGTTCAGTGGTCCAGGCTGTGCAGTGGTTGAGGACTCAGAAAGCCTGAACATACACAGTAGCACTATAGAGCCGTTCTGCCCTACCAGGCACCATTAACAATGAAGGGGTGTTTGGGAACATGGATGCATGTTTACACATGTATGCACATAAAACCAACCTTAATTTAACAAGGGGGTGCTGGTCCCCTAAGTAATGTTTGGAGTCCTACATATATCAGAAAGGACTAACTCATTCACTCCCCCTCCCTGCCAGTGCCCATGGCATGACAGACGGATTGAAGCTTGTCACTGCGTACTGACAGAGCTGACTGTCATGGATCTACTTGTTTTGAGCAGCCACCCCTTGCTGTCAACCCTTGAAGTTGGGGTTTTATGCTGTGTCTGTGTACCACGGGCAAGCAGCACGCATTGGGTAAATACACAGAACCTGTAGACCGACTGGCTGATACATGACTAACGTGGACAGATGTCCTCCTGCTGTCTCTGAGCTGCTCAGCATGGGCCTCCGGGAGCACCTACCCACTCTCTCTGAGTCTGGCAGCTCAGACACGGGGGATTGCAGCTCCCAGTGATCTCATTAGTGTTTTGCTGGTCCCCAGCAGACTGGGTGTCTTTCTGAGCCTGATCCTCTTGCATTACCAGTGTGGTAAGGTGCGTGGGACCTTGTTCTGTTAAGTAATACAGGTGGGAGTCTGGCTATGTGCAATGGTGGTGGCATTGTGACTGACGGACTGACAGCAGTGGATTAATGAAGTCTGTCTTTGTTCCAGGGCTGAGCAGTGCTGCGGGACATGGAGGAATAGGTGCTCTCTTGACCATAGAGAAAAGAGATGGAAAAGGGGTGAGCTGCCCTGGATCATTGGAGATTGCCAAGATGCCCCTGAGTCCAGAACCTTCCACTGCACAGGGCTCTCCTGTGCGTGACACTGGCCGCTGCTTCTGGGCTTCGCCTCTTTTCCTTCTGTTTTTGTCTTCTCCGTGCTGACAGGAGGGAGGCAATGTATTCTGGACATGGCTGATCTTTTGTGTTTCATCTGTCATGAATGTTCCCTCGCCCACTGGCACTTGTCTTTTCACTCAAAACACTCACTGAAGATATTTTTTTTCAGCCCCCGAAATGCATTAATATTCATGAGCAATAAATGTCTGTCAATATTTCCCTTAGAGCGTCTGGGCTTAGGGCCCGGAGCTGCAGGACATCATTCCAAGGTTACAGAATGCCGTGTGGGAGTCACCATGCTCCAAGAGCCCCATTCTCATGGAAGGTTCTGGGCTCAGTGGTGGCTTGGCAAACTGTGGTCATCCAGGGAGCTCTCAGCCCACCTGCCTTCACACATGTTACCTCTGCATTTCTTTGCGGTCGGGAGGGCCCCAGTTTGTGTCCCTTAGTGCTGCCTCGGCTCTGCAACAAAGATGGACCTGGGTTTGTTTCATTCATTATGTGCTCCTGGGTGGTGAGGGTAATGGCATCCAGCTCCGAGGGCTCACTCAGTACCTAGCCCAGTCTCCACCTGGAGTCTTTATGTTGTGAAACTATTGTACTATCCATTCAATCACTTTGGTGCAGGAAGGGCCACTGTTGGTGTGGACTAGGCTCTGAGCCCAGAGAAAGGAGTGGCTGGGCAGATAGGCATCTTCGGGGCTGTTGGACCAGTTTGAAGCTGCAGCAGTAGCAGCAGAGGAAGGGATGGGGAAATCATGTGGAAGAGCCCGGGCAGGGAGTGTCTTTCTCTCTGGTTCTGGATGGGAACCGTTCTTCCCTCTCTAGGTACTTGGTGAGGAAGACGGGCAGGCCAAATCTCAGGCCTTAGCCTGGGCTTATCCCACAGCTGCGGAAGCTCTCCGGGAGAGGGTCTTGTCTCTCCTGTAGTACTGGTGGGCGGCAGTCCACAGAGCTCATGGGACCTAGGATATAGGCTAGGGAACTGTAGCTGGGTCACTCCAGGACACCAGCTTGTACTGAGGTATCCCAGAGGCAGAACCCAGGCCAGGCCTTTGCCTCATGGCCTCCATCCAGGTTACAAGGGCCTGGAGGGTGTGAGGAGAGGGTGGGGGGCACAGAGATGGGGTACAAGGGCTATCCCAAGCCTTGGTCTCCCAAAGTGAGACCCAGGTATTCAGGGTCACACCTCCCAGTATTCCAGGGTCTGCAAGAGCTATTGTGGTGGTCAGGGCTGTAGGCAGCAGATGCTAAGTGAAAGGTTCTGGACCATGGCCACCATATTACTTTCCCTCAGTTCTCAGCCTTCTCCGTGACCTGAGACTAGGCCCTCATCAGCTCAGAGAGAATCAGAGAGAACACCCTCTAAGTTCACCAGGTCCCTCCATATCCTTCACGACATCTTCATGAAGGTCCCCTACAGTCAGGGTAGGCAGGTATATCTATCTCTATCTGAGACTTTGAGGGAGGACTCCACAGAAGTACACCATCCCTGGGAGCAGTTCCTCACATGGCCTGCCCCTGGCTTGGCCCTCAGGCCTGCCGCTCAGGACGTCTGCCACCAAACCACTTACAGAATGAAAATGAACCGAAATGGAAGGGGAAAGGGGTTAGGGAGCCACAGCTGAGGTGATACATCACTTAATTAAGAAGTTAGCTAAATTATACAGGTTTACTCATCTCAGAGAACCTTGCTGCATTCTTCCTGAGGAGGCCACAGAGGGGACGCACTGTCAGAGGCTAGATTTCTAACCGAATTGCTGACTTGTTTTTGCTCACTCAGGCTCCATCGAAACGTCTCGTTGAATAGACAAAGGTTTATATGATTATTGGATTCTGCGGCTGATTGGTTCTAAAAAGAGAATAAGGGCTGGTCAGTTGGCTCAGGAGCTACAGGCTGGAGCTTGTATATTGACTCGAGCTAGCATTTTAAGGGTCCCTTTTTTTGCGGTGGCTCACCCAGATCTATGGAGCATTTATCAGGAAGAGTGTGGGCCAGGTATCACAGCCTTCGCAGGTAGGTTTATAGCTTGTCCCTGGCCTGGGTTAGGGCAACCAAGCAGGTTCTGAATATACCAGTGAGCAGGGTGTCCCCTGGGAGGTGACAAACACTAGATGAGAGGGAGGTGCTGTGGCGGGCAGGGACTGTCTGGGAACTCAGGGTTGTTTGAGGTGCTAGAGTGTCACATGGGGTGGGGGAAGGTGACTGCCACAGCCTGAGGGCTTGTCTTCCCTTTGACTTGGCGTCCCTGAGCAGCAGAAGCAGGCTGTTCCAAGATCCTGGCTCTTGACTTGCCTGGAGATGCCAGCTCTGCTCTAAGCCTAGGCGAGACAAGCCTGGCCCATGGAGGGGGCAGACAGCAGCAAGCTTTTCCTCAGCTTCCCCGGGGGGGTCCCCAAAGTTTCGCCTGAGATGAGCAGCACTGTCCTAAGGCATGCTGAGCCAGTGGGGGTGCTCAGGGCCCAGGACAGGCTGGCTGGTGGGAGGCTCTGGAGGAAGAGAGAGGCTCTCCTGTGTCACTTTCTCTTATGGGCTCTGTACATCCAAATGTCAACCTTCCAAGGCCTTGCTGAGCTAGGGAGGCCCGTCTGAACCAATGTGCCATGTCACTGTTCCCTGCAGCAGAGTGTCCCTAGGGTGCTGGGATTCTGAAGGTAGGTACCATGTGTCTGTGAGCACTGGCTGTTCAGAGACACCGTGATGTCCTTGTCACAGACTTACTGGACTATTCAATGGGCTTCCTACCAGACTGCTTTATAAGAATACAATGAGGTCTTTCTGTTCATTGTTCCAATTCTCTGGCTTTGAGCATGTCTCAAAGCTCAGGGGGCATGGACCCCAAATCTGTTCAAGGACATCTAGCCAGAACATCCCCCATTGTGAACCTAAGTACTTTGCTTGGATTAGAACTTCCCTTCCAATGGCATGTCACAGCAGGCTTTCCATCGCTGTTCCGCAGCCAAGCCCAAATCATATTTCATTGGTTTTCAATAATGGTGTTGTCATCTTGCCAATTCACTCCCGTAATTGGGCCAGCAGGAAGCCTGCAGAGAAGGCTCCTCCGTGCTTGCCTGAAGGCACAGGGGACCTGTGACAGGCAGGGCTGTAGCCAGGCATGCTGCAGGTCCCATCCATTTGATAGCACAGGGGCCAGTGCCCATACAAGCTGGCAGCCACCCATTTCAGTCTTTGCTACTGATGCTGCCAGCAATTTGTGTGCTTGGGAGCTTAAGTCGAGCTGTTTAGGTATTTCCTTCTTTCCTCCCTCCGACAGGAGACAGGCACTGAGCAGAGCACGAGGAAGTGGTTCTCGGCATTTGTCCCTTTGCTGAGCTTGCTAGGGATGATGTTAATCTAGGCCAGAGACAAATGCTACAATTACAAGGAAAACCACGATGCTGATGATGGTCAATTTCAAAAGTGAGAATTTGAGCCTTTCCTGGTTTCAGTGCAAAGCTATTGCTCTCAAGTTCAATATTGCTTCGCTGGGTGTCTCCAATACAGAAGAGACACGTGAATGTATCCAGGATTTGTGACTGCCATGGGAGGGAAACCTCTAGGGGTCCTTCACCTAGGCAGAGGCACAGGTATTTCCAGTTTCCTAGAGGCTTCCCTCACACTCCTCAGGAAGGTTCTCCCATCCCAGCGTCCACCACCAAAGCCAATCTTGCAAAGCCAATCTTGCCTATTAACATATTTTACAAATGGAATAGTGTAAACCATTCCATTTAGTGGAAGGCTTCACTGAGTAGCAGGGTGTAGGTGGGCTCCATCTTGCTGTGGTTTAAACGAGGAATGTCTCGGCAGGCTCACGTTTTGAACACTTGATCCCCATCCTATGATGCTATTTGGAAGTCTGGAAAGTCTGTAGGGGGCCTGGCTAGCAGAAATAGGTATATGGGGTGGGTCTTTGAAGATCAGATCCACTTCTGGTTCTGGCCTATCTTCCCTGCTTTCCGATCGATGACTATGATGTGAACAAGCTTACCACGTGCTCCTTCCTCTGTGGAGCCAATCCTCCATGCCTTTCTTGTTGCTGCCATGGACTGAGCCTTCTGAACCATGAGAGGATGGGGAAAGACAACAGCCTACATTGGTAGATGGAGGTCAAGCCTTTAGGGACTGGTAACTTCACAGAGGCCAACAACTCAGATCTCTTAAGGCCCTGGCTGTGTGTCTTGCACCAAGTTATTTGGCCTCTCTGAACCCATTGCTTCATCAATGAAACACAGGGGACAGTTATATCACCCTTGATGAGGTCCCACCCTGGAAACTCAGCCCTCATACCTGTGACAGGTGAAATGGGCCTCATTCTCCAGCCAGTTTTTGAGGGAACCATTGCTTTAGACTGGTGTTCATACCAGACTGTAATTTATGTCTTTTAAGACAGTGGTGTTTCAAGCTGTGCCTTGCCTGGAGAGACTCCATTTTAGAAGCAGCACTCGATTCAATTTTAATGCAAACACAGAGGCAGCATGACTGTGTCACAGGGGACCCTTGACAACACCGTTACTACTGCACCTGACGTGAGACACATACTGACAACTTATTTCAAAAGTAGAAAGGGTACCGTCTAGAAATTTGTTCTAAATATACCCAAGACAATTGGGACCTCAGGAAATCAAATCAAGATGACCAGACCTGAGAAACACTGAACACACCAGACTAGGGAAAGGAAGCAATATTACTCAGACCTCCAAAAGGGAAGGAAGACTGCCTTGTGATGTTGATGGCCCCGCACACCTTCCATCTGGCCACCTGGTGTGTGAGTCCGGAAAGGACACAGAGGACTCATGGCTATCCCAGAGTTTCCACTCAGCTTGTCCTCTGCTGTTGACATGACTTGCTAAAGTCACTATGTCTGTCTGCACAGTCATCTGTTTGTCCATCTTGACCTCCCATCTGTTCATCTACATATTGGTTTGCTGGAGACAGTGCCATGTCTTTGGTTTCTGTGGTCCTGGGACATTTGTGAACTTGAATGAGGGATTCTTTGGTTCAGAGGCCTGGGTGGTAGGGGGCTGAGGGTAGCTCTCCACTCAGAAATATCAGGTATGGCTCTTTGGGATGAAGCAGGATTGGGTCCAGGGATGGAGCCTGTAGGTGTGTCCATGAGGAGATGTTCAGGATCCTGCTGGGCTATTGCACAAGTGGGAAAACGCCCAGGTGTTGGGTTATATCCAGGTGTGTTGTGCATGCACAAAGGTATGCCAGGGAGCTACAAAGTGTTTTGGGCATGGGTTGTGCACACGACATAGCCAGGGAAAGTTCAGGCTCCTTGGGCTGGTGTTGCTAGGCACAGTAGCTCTTCTTCAGGATTACCAAGTCCCAATGCCTGGTTGTTCTATGGAGTTGTAGTTATGGTGACCATTCAGGGGCATGCCCTCAATCCCCAAGCTCGTCCAGCAGTTCCCGCCCTCGTCAACATTATAGTTACTCAGCTTTTACTGGTTTAGTCTTGGGTCTAGGATCTGAATGGGGCCCGGATTTGACTGCATGTAACAGACCGATGAACATTGACTTGTACAAGGAAGAATATGCTTATCGTCTGTCTATGAAATAAGACAAAATTTAAGTATTTTAAATATATAATACTTAATATCTAATAATAAATTTTATTATTCTACTTAAGTAGAATTAAATACACACATGCATATGAATCAGAAACTAACGTGGACTGAGGCTACCTGTGCCCAAGGCCCCCAGCCTTTCTGTCTTATTGCTTGTGTCCATCTGATTTTCCTTTGTCACTGTGGTAGTTTGAATGTAACTGGCTCCATAATTTTACAAGGAGTGACACTATTAGGAGCTGTTGCTTTGTTGGAATGGGTATGGCCTTGTTGGAGGTGTGTCACCATGGGGATGACTCTGAGGTTCCCTATGCTCAGGATACCACCCAGTGTCTCAGTCGGCTTTCTGTAAGATGCAGGACTCTAAGCTCCTTCTCCAGCACCGTGTACGCCTGCATGCTGCTATGTTCCCTCCTATGATAATGGACTGAACCTCTGAACTGTAATTGAGCCACCCCAATTAAAGGTTTGCCTTTATAAGAGTTGTCATAGGTGGGTGGTGGTGGTGACACATGCTTTAATCCCAGCATTCGGGAGGCAGAGGTAGGCAGATCTCTGAGTCTGAGGCCAGCGTGGTCTACAGAGTGAGTTCCAGGACAGCCAGTTACATAGAGAAACCCTGTCTGGAAAACAAAACAAAACAAAACAAAACAAAACAAGAGTTACCATGGTCATGGTGTCTCTTCATAGCAATAAAAACCCCAAGACAATCATATCTGAAACAACATCAGGAAGGAAGATATGTTTTGGTTCCTGGGTTCCTGGTTTCATCCAGTTGGGGTAGAACATCTCACCTCATGGCAGAAGCGAATAAGGAGCAGGTACGACCTTCAAATTCCTGCCTCCTGTCTCCTACTCCCTCTAGCCAAACCCTACCTCCTGCATTTTCTACCGCCTACTCAGATAGTGCCACCAGTTGGGTAGCATATGATTCTGTGGGAGACACTTCATATTCAAACTCCAACATTCTGTTTCTGACCCCAAGGTCATTGCCATCTCATAAGGTAAAATGCATTTAGTCTATCTGCAAGAGTCTCTTAGGTCTTAAAAATTCTAACAAGTCTGAAATTTCTTCTAAGACTCAAAGCAAGCTTTTTTTGCTGTGAGCTCCTGTAGAAACGAAAACAGGGTACATAGTCCCCAGACTGAGAGCAGAGAGTAAACATTCCCATTCCAAAAGCAGCGATAATGATGCAGGACTGAAACCCAGAAGGAGAAACATAGATTGGATCTGAGCCATAGCCTGCCATGTCCTCTCTTAAGGGTTACAGCTGACCCACGGCTATGGCCCTGCCTGATGCAGCCTACGTGGACTCTTTCGTTGGCTGCATCTGCTCATGGATGCCAGCTTTCCTCAATATTTTACATTCCCAGAATGTCCGGGGTCCCCGTAGGATCTCTACCGAGTCTTGGTCTGCACATATCTTCTCTGGGGATGCTGCAGGCCCTTCAGACCCTGTGACAGATCACTCGGCTCCTCAGGCCTTTTGAAGTCTCGGTGGACACCGCTGTGACCTCACAGCTTTTGAATTCTGCATGCCTGCAGAACCAGCATCTTGTGGGTGATGCCAAGGCCTGCCCACAGCAGTGCCTTCTGAGTACCTAGACAGCTGAAGGCAGGGAAGTATTTCTCTAGGTGATCCTGTGTGAGCAGGTACCCTGGAGCCTTCTTCTCAAAGTCTTTCCAATGGGCTAAAGCCTTTGTACCCTTGAGCCGGAGCTGGATGGAGTGTGGCCAATCCCTGAGATGGTCGGGACATCTTTTGCATTGTCCTAATGCAGAAGGACTTGGCTTACTTTAAGGTACAAATCTCCTTCACAGCATCATCTTCCTTGACCTCGATTTTAAATGTACTCATTTTCTGGCCAAAATGGATGATTTTCAAATCTTTTTGTTCTTTTTTTTTTTTAAAGGATGCATTTTTTTTTAAAAAAATGTGTGTGTGTGTATGCACATGTGTATACATGTGAATAGGCACCTGTATTCGAGTGCAGGTACTCATGGAAGCCAGAAGTGAGTTTGTATCCCCTAGAGCTGGATTTATGGGTAGTAGGTGAGCTACCTGCTGTGGGTGCTGGGAACCTAACTCAGGTCCTATGGAAGAACCGTGTACATTCTCAACTACCAAGCCATCCCTCCAGCCTCCCCTTTCTGGTCTTCTCTTTCCTCTCAGTTCTCTCTATTAAACTGACTGAAAGCAGCCACCGAATCTCACCCACGGTGGCTCATGCCTGCAATCCCAGCCCTCTGGGAGGCTGAGGGAGGAGGATTTTTGAGGATAAAGTTCAAGGCCAGCCTAGACTCCACAGCAGAACCCTGTCTTCTACCTGCAAAAATCTGTATTTCTGCTAGCTGTGTCTCAGTAGAAGGACAAGAGGGAGACGTGTTCCCTTCTAGATATGACATGCACAGCAGAGTTACTGTTCCCACCTGAGACCGGAGCACAGCCTTTGCTGTGTACACCCCTTGGCATTCTGGTCTCCCGAGCGCCACCAGAATCACCCACAGGCATTGCTGACAGCCCTCTAAGCCTTCTCCAGCCTGCTTCTCCAACTGTTTCCTCGTTCCTCCCACAAGCCAGCTCCAAAGGCTTAAGAACCACATGGTGAGGTTTAATCACAGGAACAAACCACTTCTCTGGCACGGAGTTTCTGTGTGAGAATCTTCATTGCTTTGGAAAATATTTGAGAGAAATAAGGGAGGAAAGATCTATTCCGCCTCAGGGTATCAGAGGGTTCCATCTGTTATGGTCGGAAGGGTAAAAGGGCAACAGCCCGTGTGATGGTGGCCAGGGCGATGGAGGAATTGGGGACCAAGTATTGTCATCCAAAGCATACCACAGTGACCTACTCCTCTGGCTCGGCTCGACGTCCTGAAGTTTCCAGCACCTTCTGGAACAATACTACCAGTTGGGACCAACATTCGAGCCTGCGGGACCCATTTTCGTATTCAGACATCACACTATTGTACCTCATTTAGAAGTGACATTTACCCTCGTGGTTACCACGTGGCTGCTACACCTCCAGGCATCGTCTCTTCTTTCCAGGGAGGAAGAGATATGAAGAGCAAAAAAGAGTGAGTAAGCCACTTCCTGGTAGGAAAATAAAAGACAGCCCTGGGGCTGGAGAGGTGGCTCAGAGGTTAAGAGCACGGACTGATCTTCCGGAGGTCCTGAGTTCAATTCCCCGCAACCACATGGTGGCTCACAACCATCTATAATGAGATCTGGTGCCCTCTTCTGGCACCTGCATGGAGGCTGAACACTGTGTACATAATAAATAAATCTTTAAAAAAAAAAAAAAGACAGCCCTGGAAGGCTCACACGGAGGGCTCTGCTCAGGTGGTGGCTACAGGAGGCTGTGCAGTGAGCACCCCAAACTAGAAGGTGTGAGGATTGTGGGAGAGAGTAGGGGGGGCAGCGAGCTCTCGGGCTGCTTTGAACTCTCCAAGGGTATGTTACCACGACAGACAGACACCGTAACATTCCCAGGACATTGTGGCTTATTCCGAGTACATAATCATGATCCTTGTGTTTATCGAGACACAGCTATTGGCTGTCTTACTTGGCACTGAAATTTACTTTAAGGTTTTTGTCTTTAGGAAGGAATTTCTCTTTGCTTTTGTTTTTGTGTTTTGCCTGGTTACTAACACTGCCAATGAATATGGAGTGACAATAGACTGAATTATGACTTGTTGAGGAGTGATGATTAGGGTTTTAATTTAAAAAAAAAAGATTATGGGTCCTTATCACAGACCCTGGTGTGAGGAATGGATGGACATGGGACTTTGTCACACAGAGACCCTGTGAAGATGTACCCAGATCCCTGCGCAGGTGATTAGGGAGTCTTGGGCTATGCACACTTCCCTCCTCAAGAGTCTGCATCTCTGCCTGATTGTCCCTAGTATGTGACCTGTCAGGCATGGTCACTGTAAGAGAGCTAGTTCTCACTGAAGCCCGCTAGTCTTCCTTTTCTATATCCCTTCTGTGGCTGCTTCTGATCCCCATCCATGGCCAGCCATGAGCCCTTGCACACAACAGTAGCATCTGACCCTTGGGAGGCCCTGCTCGGAGTCATCTGCCTTGTCTGCTGCTGGGATTCTGAAGGGCACAGAGAAGCAAGGGATTGGGCTGCAGCAGACCCTGTCCCGGCACTGTGTCTACCAGGAACACCGTCACAAGTCAAAAGCACCTCCCTCCCTCTGATGAGAGGACTCCTTGACCTGCTGGCCTCAGGACTGGAGAAGTCTGAAGGGACAGAGTGTTAAAAGATTTCCCAAAGTCCATTGACCCTGGAGTCCAGGAAGGAGCCACCAGTCTGTGTGGAGAGGGAAGCTGGCTTCACTAATGAGCCTCACTCAGACTCAGCCCTGAGGTCTGGGCAGAAGAGGGCTCTTTGGGAAAATGGACAGAAGGGGGCGTTTCCAAGATAGACTGCTTCCCAGAGAACCGAGGGAAGGAAAAGAGAGGATAGAGACCCTTGCTAAAGATCATGGGCAGGAGAGAGAGGTGCTCCAACTGAGAGCCAAAGAGACAGCACTCAGTGGGCTAGCTAAGGAAGACGCTGACCACCACTCAACTTGCCAAGTTGGCATTTGTTCACATTTCAAAGTTGGAGTTTTGGGGAGCTCGGGCCACAAAGTCTGGACAGTTAACAAGAGAAGGGAATGTTGACATGATAGGTCTCATTGGGGACACCAAGTACAAGATGACAACTGGCAGCAACCCAGACTCCTGAGGAGGGAAGTGTGCATAGTCCAAGGCCTGTTCCCTCACACCAGGATCTATACACAGACGCCAAGTACTATGTCCATGTTTAACAGTGTCTGTGTGGTAGAGCCCCGTGT
>NC_022030.1:35865748-35873879 GCF_000317375.1 Microtus ochrogaster
CTCCCTCACGTCCTTGTCTGTATATGACAACCCTGCGCCCATCTGTCACATGGTATTTGTGATAGAACCCCATGTCCACCCCTCACACCAGAGTTTGTATGTCACAAAAACCCATAAACTGTTTTTAATTATTTTTTTTGTGTACTTTCCTTGACAGTTGCCAACAGTTCTCTAATTGGACTTAAGACTCACTGAACAAGAGAAAAACCATGACACTGGAAATCTAACTACTCGGTGCTTGCAAAATCACAGTTATTGGGGAGAATCTTAAGCCTCTCCTCTGAATCAGCATAATTCTTAACAGCACCCAATAAACTTTATACCCACGGATAAGTGTGGTCCTCACCTCTCATCAAAGAAGCTTCTCTTTACAAGAGACAGAGACCACTACAGAAAACTACAACATCAAAATGCGGAGTAGTGCATCTTCTACAGTGGATACTTCTATAAAACACTCCCACACCTAAGGATCAGAGGGACTGGAAAGATTGTAGGAGCCAGAGAACCAGGGAGTTTGCTCTGGGATGGTGTCTCCTAAGAACGCCAGAAGCTACACCCATAATGTCTCACCAACATGACTGCAGAAACATGAGCTGAATGAGGATGACACCAATGGGCATGCCAAAGGGGACAGGGCAAAGCCCATGAGGTCTCAACCCTACACAGAGAGCTATAGACAACTATAGAGGAAAGTGGGAGAGATGGTCTTCCCCAGGGAAGAGCATAGCAATTGGCTGTCCAGTGACAAATGGTCAGCCCTGAAAACATACTTACAGGTAACACATATGGATTAAACGGGTAATATTTACAAATATATGTGTGTGCATATTCATATGCACACAATAACACACACAAAGATTCACATGCATATAATAAAAATGAATGAAAATTGGCCCTGCATTTGAATGTGAGTGGGGCAGTGTACATGGGAGGGTTTGGAAGAAGGAAAGGGAAGGGAGAGTGTTGTAATTATATTATAATCTCAAAAATTAAAAGAAAGTTAAAAATTTGATTATTTTCAAACTCCCTGTGTTGGCTAGTTTTATTTCACTCTGACACAATCTATAGTCATCCGAGAGGAGGGAAACTCAATTGGGAAAATGCCTTTATAAAACTGGGCTGTAGGGCATTTTCTTAAGAGATTGATGGGGGAGCACCACTCCAGGGATGGTGATCCTGGGTCCTTCAAGGCTGAGCAAGTCATGAGGAGCAAGCTAGTCAGCAGCACCCCTCCATGGCTTCTGCATCAGCTCCTGCCTCCGGTTCCTGCCTTGCTTGAGTTCCTGTCTTGGCTTTCCTCAATGGACTGTGATTCCGGATATGGCGGCCAAATAAACCTTTCTTCCCCAAGTTATTTTTAAAGGTCATGCTGTTTCATTACAGTAATAGTAACCTTAACTAAGACATACACCCTCAGTAGCCCCTAGCAAGTCATAAATTTATCTACGGTTCCAGCAACATTGGGAAGTAGAAATGATGATCTCAGATCAATGGTCTCGTAGCTGTCGCCAGATTCACGCTCAGATGATAAGCTTTGAACAAATACAGTAGAGTTTAAGGCATCCGTGTGCAGCCTAACACAGACAGAAGGAAGGGGGTTAGTGCTAAGGAGCATCTGGCTCACAAACCCATACAGAAGGGCAGGGCAGTTCACCGGGAGTGTCTGAGGATGGTGGTTCAAAGTGGGAGGAGACCTAAGAAACTAAGGAGGGCACAGCTTGGGTCCGCTTGGGTATTTTTCATAAAGTTATACCTCTGCTCTTTCTGGACCTAGTCATTCTTCTTCTGTAGACTTACTGAGAGAAATGAAAACGGATGTACAGGAAAAGATATGGACAAACATTTAGAACTATGCTGTGAGTAAAATCTCAGAACTAGAAAATGGCTCAAATGCTCTTGAAGGGCAAATTGGACAAATACATAGACGTCATTGTCACACAACGGGATAACGGGATATTATCCAATAGTGAAAATAAGCATAGAACACCGTGGAAAGCCCCCAAGGCTTGGGGACAAGTGACAGAAACCAGATGCAAACAACATGGTCCAATGAATCTATTTTAATGAGGTACAAAGAGCGGCAAAGCCAATGGGCAGTAATGGGCACTGGAAGAGTGTGTGAGTCAGGATCAGGGAAGCAAGTGACCATCCTGCCAGGAGAGGGGCAGCTCAGACTGAGATTGACTCTTGGAGATATTGTGAGTCACAGGGCACGAAAGTACAGCCTGCCCAGCCCTGTCCGACCCTGCCCGGCCCTGCCTGGCCCTGTCCAGCTCAGTCTTGCCCTGCCCGACCATGGCGATACAGTCAGGCCATCTATACGGACGGCAGGCCTAGTGGAGTTACAAGCATGCAATCCTCCAGGCTTGTCACTGGTTCCAGGGAAGCACTAGCTGTCCCCACCCAGCCAGCGTCCCACAGTGGTTACTCACAGACCCTGCAGGGCCCTTTAAGCTCTGCCCTTCCTGCAAGCTCTGGCTTCTGTGTTAAAATTATCTGGTGACTTCCCTTCTCTCAGGTCTCAAGATGAGGTACAGGGCTCCCCTGAAGACATTGAAGTGACCCCACCTGGAGCGATTGTGCATCTCAAAGCGTTAGAGGAACTGGGGAGGTTTGAGAGAGCCCCAGTAAGTATGGGCAAGGGTGCCCGAAGCAAGGAAAGTTGGTGTGGGCTTGGGGAAGCAATCAGGAATGGTGTCCCACATCAGGTTGGAAGCCACCACCCTGGCTTCCTTGTCCTGGGAGGAGCTAACTGGGACAGATGGGGCAACTTGCTGGCCAGGCTCTTGTCTTGAGTTGGGACGTGGGGTGGGGGCTGGGACAGTGGAGCCAGGGGCACAAAGCTCCCTCTGTGCCAGAGATAAGTCATAGTGCTGCTTCTGTTGTGTTGTCAGAGGGCAAAAATAGACCGAGTCTCTAGACGTTTTCCAGAAGAGGCCTGCTGTGGGGCCCCAGCTAGGAGGCCTTCTGCGTTCAGCCTTAAGGAGAGGAGCATGCCTGAGGCACAAGGCTTCTTTCCTTTTCCTCTTCCCCTCTCCCAACTCCTCCTTCCCTCTATCCTCTTCCTCCTTCTCCTCTTTCCCCTTGTCCCTTCTCCTTTCCCTTCGATGGTCCAGGCTCTTTCTCCCCAGAGGCACAAGGATAGGAAAGGGCTCTCGACCTGCCTGTCTTTCCCTGGAGTCCCTGAAAGAAGGAATCAACAATCACCCTTTCATGGGACTTCACTGGTGAGACTTCCAGGGCCACAGAACCCAGGACTTGCCCAGGACAGCGGTCTGTAATAGTGTGGGCTAAGTCAGGAGAGAGAATCAGGCAGACACACTGGCCTCCTCTGAGGTACGCCCTCTGTTCACACAGGAGCCTAGGCCAAGAGCTGGACCCAGAGGCTGCTGGTGAGTGGCCTCCCAAACCTGAGGCTCTTTTGAAACACTTGCTACTATAGGTCATGGTTAATGAAGAGGCCTGACAGGTGCCCCAAAGACTTCCTGGGTCATGCAGGTGAGCAGAGGGCTGTGAGAAGCTTGATGTCCTCGCAAGCGGTCCGCTTTCTACATGAGGTCATTTCCAACCCTGTCCCTTCCTGGATATCTCACCTAGGGAGGGATGCCCTGCACTGGCTCACAGAATCCGTTCACCAAGCACACTTGTGGGGGTTCAACCAACATCTTTTGGAGTACCAGCCTCAGGGCACAGCCTGAGGTGCTATGTGGGCACCGATAAGCTGGAGGAAGAAGTATGCTTGCTCTCTTGCTCTGGCTCTTGCTTGGCATGAGGGGAGACCCAGACGGTAGAGGAACAAGGAGAGGCAGCATGGGATCAGCTGTAGCTTCAGCTCTTTTCTGTATTGTGAGAGTTTGTCCTTTTTCATTGCAACCCTTAGTAAATCGTTTTTTCATACCTCTGTGAGTTCATGCATCACACACTGGCTTCTTATGTGCTGGGCATAAGAGGGAGTGGAGGGGCCTAACACATTGCCTCTAGACACAATTACATCAGAAGGTGCAGGAAGCAGATCTGTTTCGGTATGTCCAGTCGCAGACAGGAGCTCTGGGGAGACTGGCTGCGTACCTGGAGAGAGGTATGGTATGAAGTCATGGTGAGACTCAAGAGCTCCGGTGGCATGGTGGTCCTCACTTAGTCCAGAGGGAGGGACTGGTCAAAGCTCCCACAGGGCTTTCTAGGGAGCGCCAGGTTCTCAACGGGCGTCCCTACCATGTCTGGGTCCTTCATAGTGTGACCCCAATCACAGCCCATTAAAGCCTGAAGTCTACTGTGAGGAATGGAGCCCTCACACAGCTGGAAAAGAGCCGAGGTCAGTCGGAGACACAAATGGCTCAGGAGCATATAGTTCAGCCACATCCCGCTTGACCGCCATCCTCAGAAGATTGGAGGAATCTGGGAATTTGCTGCATGGTGAGGGCCTACCCAGAAATGGTTTGCGATTGAAATCAGTCAGGTCAGGAGGGTAGCCCCACCTGCCTTTGCGGGAGTCCGGATGACAGAATGAGGTAGGAAGATGCTCACCAGTGTGGCAAGTTCCATCCAGGCAGCTGTTACCTAAGGTGACCAAGTAGGAACTGTCTTCCCTGGGCAAGGGGTGGTCTCAGGGTGTCTCAGCTGAAGGGACAAGGGGAGGGACTGGTTTCCTCCAGGGTGACACCGTTCTGCCATTGTCTCCTTTTGTTCTCAAGCTGCCTAGGGCTGTTTGCTCTGACCTGGGCCAGCTCTTTGGCCTTCTGTGAATTCTTGCAGTCCCTGGTGCCAGGTAACTCTGCAGGGGTTGAGGAACCATGGCTAAACCACCAGGCAGAGAATGGGCTCCACTCCTCATGGTAGACTTTAGACTTTAATGGGCTGTGATTGGGGTCACACTATCAAGGACCCAGACATGGTGGGGATGCCCCGTTGAGAACCTAATGCTCTATCCACCACCAGGAGGCTTCAGGACCTGAGTGTGCAGCAGGAAGAGACCCAGACAGAACCAGGAGAGGCAGTTTCGTGCACTGCTACTTTTACCCACAAGAGCTACAGAACTGAGCTGAGGGACAGGGCCACCAGACTCCTTTCAGGCCTGTGCATGCTTGTGTCTTCCGTCCTTACTCGCTTTGACCCCACAGCCTGTATCCCGTTATATTTATGTTTCTCTTCTCTCCTATAGTGCATTTCAGAGGTGGATGTAAAGAAAATTCTGGTCTTTTAAAAATAGATTTCACAAGGGGAGGGAGAGAGGCAGGGATGAATTTACCAGGAGATTGCTTTAAAATAGGCCAGTGAGCACCTCGGGTATTTGCCTTTGGTGCCAGCTCCAAGGACAGCCCTTTCTGAGAAGGCCACATGCTATCTCTATGCCGTTGACTCTCAGACCAGAGGGGAACTTGGTCTAATAATGATACTCGTGGTTGGATGTGGAGGAGAGAGAGAGAGAGAGGCTGGACAAAGAATGGTTCCTGAATTGCCCTCAAATGCTCCTGAGTTAGCATGAGTCATGAGTGAGCAGGCATAGTGTGAGCTCTCTGAAGCTGACCAGGGAGTGGCCTCTGTGTTGGTCAGCAGCTAGATATACCCCTAGGCCCTGTGTGGTCTCAAGCAGTTCCTAGTGAGCTGACTGAAGCACTTTATACCTGTGTGGCTTCATGGTAGAGTTCAGAGGTATGCGTCAGAGCAAGGGCAGGGTAGACACTCAGAGGGTGGTCATCTTGGTAATTCACAGCAGCAGGTGGGGTTTCCTGGCTAGAAGCACCCCTACTTTTGTGACCTCTGAGTTCTGATCTCACCTGTGGACACTGCAGGTCCCTGCCAGCAAAAGCTCCACCCCAGGGGGTGATTTCTTTCTCCCCCACTATTCCATCAGCTAGAGACAGCACAGAGACCAGACCAACACAATCCAGTGTGAGGAGGGACTTAGTGCTCAGAGAATGCTCCTGTGCAAGGAAAGGGACACCTTCAGTCTGTCTTGTTGTTGCTGCTTTGCATCTTGTTTTTGGAACAGGGTCTTAGATAGTCTAAGATGGCATTAAACTCATGCCAAGGATCCTTCTGAGGGTCCCACCCTCATCTTCTGAGCTCAAGGATTAAGGGCATGCACTACCACACCTGTTTACGCCATGCTGGGGGTGGAGCCCAGGGATAGGACATGCTAAGCAAGCTCTCTGCCATTCAGTCATAACCCCCAGCTGCATCCCCAGCCCAGACGTCAATCATCCTTAAAACCTGGAATGGTACAGTTACTTGTTTAATACAAGTGGAAAATGTAGGGACAGATGAGTTTTATCAGTACAGCTACATCTGGCGGCGGGGGAGGGGCAAGAAGGTATGGGTGTTTGGGGGCATGTGGGATGTCAAGTGTCAGAAAGACCCGTCAGTCATATCTAGGGGGGTGTTGATGGCTCTAAGAACCTTCACAGACTTGCGAGTCTCCTATCAGAAAGACTTGCCATTTGGAGCCAGGTGCCCTACCTTGTGCCAGACAGTATCTTTGGGCAAACAGAAAAGACTGACCAGCCTGGATCATGGGTTCACTGCTGTTTCCAACTCATCCAGGCCTGCACATCTCTAGAAACACAAGGATTTGATCCCACTGCCCATGGCTACACCAGGGGGCCAGGAGGCCCTAGGGAGAGATAGTGTATTGGCTAGTTTTTTTTTTCAAATTAACTTGATATATGCTAGAATTATCTAGGAAGCAGAACTTCAGTTGTGAAGACACCTCCATCGGATTGCCTGCAGGCAAGTCTGTTAGGTGTTTTCTTGATTGATTGATGTGGAAGGGTCCAGCCCACTGAGGATGGTGTCATCCCTGGACAAGTGAAAGCAGGCTGAGCAAGTCATGGGAAGCAAGCTAGCAAGCAGCTCTCCTCCATGACTTCTCTTTACTCCTGCCTTGAGTTCCTATCCTGATGTCCCTGAAGGACGTTACTGGAAGCTACCAGGAACAATAACTTCTTCCTTTCCCATACTGCTTTTGCCATGATGTTTTATCACAGCAATAGAAAGCCTGACTAGGACGGAAAGTCTTTCCAATTTTGTTCTGAGGCTCCAGCTCTACTTTCCAACTCTTTTCTACTGGAGGAAAAAAAAAAAAACAACCCTGTAGTTTTTGAGACCTGCCTGGCCAAGACCTGGGAAGGGTTCAAAGAGGCCTGTCCAGTTTGCCAGCTTTGATCTGGGTTGGGAACTTGATGAAAACGCGATCCGAAGGAATGCGTGTGATTCCAGGTATGTACAACTTCTATCTTGGATAGAAAGTGGCGTTCTGCTGCCAGCTGAGGAATCTCCTGGGGTTTAAGTGCCCCCAAAGCACCTCTCCTTTTGTCTAGTGTGCAGCTGTCTGGCAAATCCACCCCGCTCCGCTTATCTGGAATCCTAGAAGATGAGAAAGCTCGGGGGCTGTACGGGGGCCAGGTGGAGGTCTGGTGGCATTAGAACAATCTTAGGACAGCTGGAGCTGGTAGTTCAGGGGTGTGTGGTCTCAGTTCAGCTAGACTGTCTGTGTCTTTGGATAAGGTCGAATCTCATTTCCGGGTCCCAGTTTGAGCCGTCTCTGAGTCACGGCATCTGTACAGGACACAGGTTTTGGCTAGCTAGCCCTGTTCACCTTCTACTCTGATGTTGGTTGAAATCAAATGGAATACAGTTTGTAGTCATTTCCAAAGGTCAGTCATCCAAATCCCAGCCAGGTCCAGACTAGGAACAAAGGAGAGAGAGCTTCTCACTGGATGAGCTAAAGAAAGGAACTTCAGGCGAAAGGGCAGCCACGGGGCTGCAGGGTTGAGGGGCAGCCATGGGGCTGCAGGGTTGAGGGGCAGCCATGGGGCTGCAGGGTTGAGGGGCAGCCATGGGATTGCAGGGTTGAGGGGCACAGTCATGGGGATGCAGGGTTGAGGGGGGCAGCCATGGGGATGCAGGGTTGAGGGGCAGCCATAGGATTGCAGGGTTGAAGGGCACAGTCATGAGATGCAGGGTTGAGGGGCAGCCATGGAGATGCAGGGTTGAGGGGCAGCCATGGGATTGCAGGATTGAGGGGCAGCCATAGGATTTCAGGGTTGAGGGGTAGTCATGGGGATGCAGGGTTGAGGGGCAGCCATGGGATTGCGGGGTTGAGGGGCAGTCATGGGGATGCAGGGTTGAGGGG
>NC_022030.1:35874085-35879223 GCF_000317375.1 Microtus ochrogaster
TTGAGGGGCAACCAGTGGAATCCAGACTTGAAGTGGGCAGTTTTGAAAAAGTAGATGCCCAGGCAGCCAAATGGCAAGAGTGGAGGAACCAAGATAAGGGCATGGCAGGGACACAGGAATGATGCAAGGATTGGCTGTATAAAGCTGTGACCAGGGTCAGGGCAGATGGCCTGTGTCCACCCTTCCCCTTGTCCTCCGCATGTAGTGGTAGTACTTCCACCCTTGGCTGTCGATCAAGTGGAAGTCAGGGGCCTGAATGGTGGAACCATTGAAGGGCAGGAATTCTGAGCACCGTGAGGCTCGGTCTGCTGACCTTCCAGAGTTAGATTTGCCTGCACAGTGCTCCAGGGTAGGGTAGGGTAGGGTATCAGGACTTGATGGATAAAGATTCTCAAAGGCTGAGGCAGAAACCCTAGCAAACACTGCGCTGGCTTTTACAAGGCTCCCAGACACGCCGAGTTGGCTAATGGGACTTAAGGCTAAGGGCCAAAGACACAGTCCTGGCAGCGGGATTCCAGTGGTCCAGAATCTCTCTCAGCACGAGGCCCACCTGTGGGTGGTCTCCACCCTTCTGATTTTACAGCTTCCCCCCTGTGGAACCTGACCTTCTCAAGGTCATGGGATTCAGATTCTGCACCAAGAAGCTCCGTAGCTTCCATCACGAGGGCCTGGATCTCCCTGAGAAGGGCACTAGTCTGGGATATCCCCCATCGCTCTTCTGAATGGCACAGCAACTCTAACTGTTTCTGCTCTGGACCAGGAATCCTACGTTCCTCTGTTGTTCAGGCTCTACAGCTAGCCCAGGGGACACAGGGTGGAAGGAGAAGAGGAATTCAATTTCCTTCACAGTTCAAAGCCCTAAATCGCAGCTCAGGTGCCAGCAGAAGACAGAGGAGCTAGCCTTCCCGGGGTAGTGGGGAGGGGGCTCTCCGGGGCAGGAAATTAGATCAGGTGCAGTGAGGGGCAATCAGAAAGCTGCAGCCACAGCGCCCTTCGCTGGGTGGGGGATGGGGCCAGCTAGCGCTTAGAAGGGCTTTCAGATAAAATCAATTCCCTTTAAATCACTGGCTAATTTCGTTTGCAATTCCTTTAGGCTTGAGTGGAACAGCGATAAATGGAGGCATCCTGGTGTGAGGCCTGCAGGGACAGTGAAAGTGACCCCGTGACGGCCAGCTTCGGCCAGCTTCGTTCTGAGGCTCCGAGAGGCTTGAGAACGAACAAGTCCCTGACTACGCGGGGACAAGATGTTCCCAACCGCCTGGTTCTAATTCTTGGTCCTGATTCTGCCTCTAGGGCACTGAGCCCCGGTGTCCATGCAGAAGGGTTGTCTGCCACAGATGGACAGGCACACAGCTTCGCTCTTTGCACCCTTGGGGCTTCCTGTGGAGAGAAGCGAAGTGGGTAAGAGAGTCTCACCCACGTACACTTACTCCTAAGCCCCATGCAAGCATGACCCTATTAACTGTCCTCAGAGGCCATTAAGGATCTTGAGATGTGACCGTCTTGCAATGAGGACAGACTGTAATCTACTGCCAGCATCTAAAAGAGAAAGGAGAGGAGCCCTGAGCCAGATGTAGGGAGGAGGCCACATGAGACCCAAGAAGACCAGAGAAGTATACCATAAACAGGGACACCCTGGAGCCGCCAGGAGCTGGAGAGGTGAGGGGGGTTCCTGCAGCCTGTGCCCCTCCCTCACATCCTGGGTCCGGGGAGCCCTGTGTAGCTAGAGGACTCCCCTTCTGGGTAACTCGTGCCATGTCTAGCAGCTCAGACACCTCTCTGCATCTGGGTGTCTAGTTCAGCCCAGGCAGGCACTCCCCAGCCTCCTTCAGGGAAGGCTACTCTGCATCCTGTGAAGGAAGGACCTGCAACCCGATGTGACCGTGTGCTAGTTCCCTTCTGTTTGCTGTCATGAGACATTGATCAAAAGCAGCTTGGGGAGGAGAGGGTCTATTTGACATACACTTTGCAATCACAGCCCATTGTTGGACGGAAGAGAACCAATTAAGGAATGCCGATTACTTATCACCGACCACTCTGCTTGTTTTTAAAAATATAACCCAGCACCACCTACCTAGGGGTGGTGCCACCCATAGTGGGCTGGGCCATCCTGTATCAACCATTATGAAGAAAATGCCTCCACAGACCTGCCTATAATCAGCCAATCTAATGGGAGCCTTTCCTCAACTGAGGGTCCCTCTTCCCAGATAACTCTAATTTTTGTCAATTTGACATAAAAAAAAAAAAACAACCAAAACTAACCATCAGAGATGTGGATGACTCACAAGAGTCCCTGTGAGGTCGCATATCAATGGGTTTAGGGCAGACTGAATCTGACTTAGTCTGCAGCCATGAGCTTTTGCTGCTCTTATAGGCCCAGGCTTGGTTCCTGGTCCCCAGACTGTCCGTAGCCAGCGTCTCTCAGTAGGTCCAGCTCTCTTTCCTGTTCCAAAGCACTGTGGTTTCCTTGCTTCTGCTCTGTGGCCTTGTGACTGCCAACTTTTCCAAGCTCGGGTTTTGATTAGCTCTGAGAGTTACCTCTGTTTCCCTGACAGTACTTCTTTTGAGACATGAAGGCCAGGGTCACGTCTCACTAGGTTCTGTGTACCCCAGTGTGAACCTGGAGCCAGCACAGGTGTGCTCCTTGTATGTGAGCTGTGCCAACTAAAACCTGTGCGCAGCCCAGGGTGGACGGCAACTCAAGAGCTTGGGTCAAAACTTGTTAAGCTCCGTGACTGCAGTGTCCCTGCCATGTGCTGGACTCTGAACTCAGGGACCAGCGATGACACAGGCAGCCATTGCAGTGCTGATCCAGGTGAGGACATTCAGGGCTAGATCCTTACAGTGCTGGGGTGGATTGGGGACCCTGTCACCTCCCAGGGTTGGGAGATGTGGCTTCCCACTGTCTCGATAGCCACAGTTCATTCGTGTTTTACAAATGTGAATTTCTCAGGTGTCTGTGAACCAGCATCCACTTGGTGATTTGACTCACCCAGGTATTGTCGCCTGCTAATTATAATTAAATCTTTCACAAGCTGCTGCTTATCGTCTTAATTAAAATAATTATGAAAGATGGGGATGGAGTCGGGGGGGGGTCATCTAACTCCGATAATGTAGAAGGTGCTGGTGCCCAGACTCACCAGCCAGCCCGTGGTCAACTCTAGTGAGTTCCAATTCACCTTAGACCCTCAGAGCCAGTTCCTGAAAGGGGGCAAGCAGGACATGGTGGCTATCTCCCCCATCCTCAGGCAGCAGGTGTGCTCACACCAGGCTCTTGTGTAGGTGATGCTGGCAGGCTTGGGGCACTCCTGGGTTGTCCACAGTGTGACTGTGACCCATGAGCCTGGCCCATGCTCCTTCGTTTGTCTCGGCCTGCTATGAGTGAATGGCTGAACAGGGTCACTCAGCACTTCACAATGTACAAAGCCCTACATGAATAACAGCCCTGTACATTGCTCCAAACCTCGGGTGAATCACAACACTCTCTAGAGCCTTGGAGGAAGCACACTGCTTCACAGGACAGGTCACGGTGTCCCCTCCCACAGGGACCGGGATGTGACTTAGGGAGAAGCGGGTGCAGCAAGCCTGGAGGCGGGGGCTTGCCCACCAGGAATGGTGAGTCACAGCTTAGTGGGAAGGCAGCCCAGGCCTTGCCAGCTTTCCCTACCATCCGACACTAGAGCGTAGCACTTCGTCTGCAGGAAGCAGAAGGCTCGCTATCCCGGGATCACACCGCCCACCCCCAAGCCTTGGTTCTCTCTGGATGGAATGGGGGTAGGGGAGGCTTTGAGGTCACCGGGCCTTGAGATGGGGTGTGACACCAAAGACAGAAAACAAAGATCTGATGTGAGTCACAGCCTTGGCCCAAACTGTTCCCTCAAGGCTGTGGGTTAAGTTATCGTCCCAGCGGGAGACTCACATGCTTGGAGAACTCAGTGCAGCCCTGGTCCTGGGCCAGGGCAATGGTGTCCTTGCCATGCAATGTTGGTGAGGAGACAGAGCTAGATTTAGCCCTGCATACCTGGCTGGTCAGGGCTCTTTGGAGGACAGGTGGGGTTATGAGCTGTGACAGCTGGGCCAGTTTGTCTTGCGGGTACCCGGGACGGGCATGCCGACCCCTTTCCCGTAGATGTTCTTCTCCCCATAGCTCCCAGTGCCCTATTCTGGGCACTGACCTGCGGTGAGAAGGAGACAGAAAGAGGAAAGAGACGGGAGGCCATCCTTTCCAATAAGTTCAGGGGCACTGATTCCACCCTAGAGAGGACTAGGTGCTTGGTCCATGGGGGCATCTACCTCTCGTGGGGAGCATTTCCTATTGGATAGCTAGGGATGGGAACTGAGTGTGGTTGCTGCCCCTGAAGGCCCATTCTGGGGTCAGGGAAGCCCCCAAGGAAAGGATGGGTTAAGCCTTGGGCCCTGGAAGCTGGGCAGCTCCCTGTTGCTGCTATGGGTTCATCCTCAGGGCAACATCATGGGTGCCGGATGTGCTTATATCGAAGTGCTCTTGCTCCACAGACTCAGGTCAGGCTACTGGGTTGTCTTGTGGGGAATCTTGGGTGTCCATCAGCTTCTTAAGACTAAGAGGGTGTACCAGGGGCATGTGCCAAAAATGAACATCTCTACCCTTTGAAGGGACAGTCGGAAGGGGAGAATGGCTCAGGACATCAGGCATACTCCAGAGATTGCTGTCTCAGAAAGACTGTACTGCACAGAGAGACCCCCCTTTGTGGCACTCAATTCTTTTAGCTCCCCAAAGAGCACTGGGGCAGAGGTGCAGAGGGACAGACAGAGCCGATCAGGATACACAACTGTGGGTTGATTCTCAGGGTAGCCATCTTGATGGGGTGCAGCCTGTTTGTTGGTCTTGGCCTCTGAAGGCTCTCAGAGACTCCTGTCCCACGTCTTTGTATCCTTTCTAAGTCAACACCTACCAAGTTGGAACCTTTTCCCACAAGCCGGGGAAGACTTCCCTCAGAATCTGCAGACACATATCTGCCCTTGTAGAAAACAACGAGAAAAACAGAAACACACAGGATGGCTTGAAGGTTCTAGAAGCTTATTCCAAAGCAGCCCCACACAACAAAAATGCTGTGAATTCACATAGATGAGTTGAACCCTAGAAATAGTGTCTGGGGGGG
>NC_022030.1:35880052-35882347 GCF_000317375.1 Microtus ochrogaster
GGCGACTGCCTGACTCAGCTTCTTTCTCCCAGCATTCTGTTCTGTTTACTCTGCCTACCTAAGGGTTGGCCTATCAAATGGGTCTAGGCAGTTTCTTTATTAATAAGAAATCACTCCTACATCACTCCATTCTCTGCCTTGTGGTCAGGCAGGGCTGTGACACAGCTTTGGTCCCTGGGTCACAGGGGACAAGGTGGCATGTGTCTGAAGGCTTAGGATGGAATCAGTCCTACTTGGCATTTTGTGATGGCCTTGCTCTAAGCCAGAGGTTCTCAACCTTTCTGATGCTGCGACCCTTTAATACAGTTCTTCATGTTGTGGTGACCCCTAACCATAAATTATATTTGTTGCTATTAATAACTGTAATTCTGCTACTGTTATGAATCATTGTAGGGTTAAGCCAGCCCCTTTAGGGGGCGGGTTTGCCTCGGGTGAATGTTGACTGATAAATCGGGCGTGCGGAGCCTGCACGCTCCCTTTTTCCTGCCTCCTGTGAAATGGCTATGCAGGAACCTTGGTTCTGTAAGTTTATTTAAACATTGATGTTGTATATATTCTTTAATATCTGCCTTGCATTTATTTATGCGAATACAAATCATATTGTAAGTATCTGGTATGCAGATGGTCTTAGGTGACCTCTATGACCCCTTGATCAAGGCCCACAGGTTGAGAACCACTGCTCTAACCCAAAACCCTGATACTTGACCCCCCAGGTCAGGCGTATTGAAGTCTTTGTGTCTACAGTGTCTGAAGATGTTATCCTGTGGCATGGGTCAGGAAGGCCCTGTGGGGTGATGTTAAAGCTTTATGTAATGAGACTATCTAAGGGACGGACCCTGCAGGTAAGGGAACATGAATGAAGGGACCCTGAACCCCAAATCAAGGATCCTGTGCGACTGGAGAAGGGGACAGAGAGAGCGGGAGGTTGAGAAGGAGCCAGACTTCTGAAGACTCTCTGGCCATGAGGAAGACATGAATGGTGACTTTAAGATGAGGTCTTGGGGGTTCTGAGCAGATGGACAGGACCTGGACTGGCCTGGTGGAAAGACTCCAGGCTGGCACGGGCCAGCACTTTGAGGCCATTTAGGATAGCACCTCAACATGGGATCTGAATTGTTCTAGAGCCAAGCTGGCATGTTTGTAAACGGGCTAGAGAGACCATGAGACGGAAGTCAGGGTGCCAGCTTGACCTTTTACTGACTGATACAGTGGTGTATTGGGCCGGAAGAGAAGTGGTCAGGCCAGGGAGTGGGAGCCTGATGTCACTAAGCTTGCTGTATTGGTTCCTGCAACACAGACCCTGCGAAGATGACCTGCATGCTGCCAGTAGACAGCAGACAGTGGTCTACTCCCAGGGGCTGTTGTCTGCTGGCCTGGAGCCAGAAGGACATCCAGGCCATGCACAGTAGATGGAGAGTAGAGGCAGAGCTGTGGACAGAGCCCAGCATAGGTAGAAAAAGTGGATCTTGGGGGGCTGGAGAGATGGCTCAGAGGTTAAGAGCATTGCCTGCTCTTCCAAAGGTCCTGAGTTCAATTCCCGGCAACTACATGGTGGCTCAAAACCATCTGTAATGGGGTCTGGTGCCCTCTTCTGGCCTTCAGGCATACACACAGAGAGAATATTGTATACATAATAAATAAATAAATAAATAAATAAATAAATAAATAAATAAATAAACAAATGGATCTTGGAAAAGGCCCGAGGGCATGTGCCTTTCCTCCCAGCTTCTTGGTAAGCCAAGGCATGAACATTAGAGCCTGGGAATTTGGGACCTGCTAGGGCAATATAGTAAGGTTGAAACACAGAGCAAACATGTTAAGTGTCTCTCCACCCCATGGCCTCAGTACATGTGTGCTTGCCTGTGTGCCTGTGTGTGTATTAAGAGCCATTGGGATGCCCAGCCACAGCATCCATTTGGGCCTTAGTCCTTGACCCCACCAAGCCAAATTCTGCCTTCTTCCTAAGAGTCTCGAGATTCTACCTCTTCCATGTCCAGTTCTGCCCTCTGAGACCACAGCCTGACAGGTGGGCAGAGGGACCAGCGCTGGAGGTAAGGCATGCATGCATATGGCCATGCGAGCTTCCCTGGGGCAGCTAAGTGGCCCCCACATGTGTGTTTGTGGTCACCACATGCTGCAGATCTGCTGTCCCTCTCATACTTCCCAGTGATCCAGCTGCTGAGAAACGTCTTTCCCCTCCAACAGCTGCGTGTCATGGCGTGTCCCAAAGGAGCGCAGCCCTGATGCGGAGCCCCAGGAGGGCAGCAGATGTGCCTGCACCCCCGGCAGAGTTTA
>NC_022030.1:35883610-35895725 GCF_000317375.1 Microtus ochrogaster
CAGAGAAAAATATTTAACTCAATAAAAACAATAAAAATATCACCTATAAAAATAAAAAAAAGATACAGCTACATGACAATTGAGGATTTAAAAAATATTCAGTCAAACTATAACTGTCTTGTGGCTTTCCCAATGCTGTGATAAAATGTGGTAACAACTAATGAAGGAGAGGCTTGTTTAGGCTCACAGTTTGAAGGGGACAGGCGGAAGAAGGAGGGAAGGGACAGCAGCAAGGGAAGGCTTAGTAGCCTGAGCAAGAGGCTGCCTGGTCACACTGCATCTGTGCTCAGCGAACAGCAGCAACAGGAAGTGGGGGTGGGCTACGAAGTCTCAAAGCCCACCCCCAGTGACTTACTACCGCCAGCAAAGCTCTGTGACCTTCCCAAACAGCCCCAACAGCAGGTGAGGACCAAGGGTTCAAACTCAGGATCCTGTGGGGGACATTTCTCACTCAAACCACCACAGTAACCGAAAGCAAGTGACTCTCCCAAAAGTGAGATTAAGATAAATATTATGTGGAAATACCCAGACAGAACAACTAAACAGATAATAGTAAATACCACATAAGACCTCAGAAATATATTAGATATAAATGAAAGTTTAATTTAAGAACTGTATGAGAGGTGAGTGGGGGTGGCACACACCTTTAATCCCAGCACTTAGGAGGCAAGAGGCAGGTGGATCCCTGAGTTTGAGGTCAGTCTGGTCTATAGCGTAAACTCCAGAACAGCTAGGACTACACAGAGAAACCCTGCCTTGAGAAACTAAATGAAAAAAAAAAAACAGTATGGAAGTTATCAGAAAATGGGATCATATTGATGAAAAATATCATTATGATGATGAATCTAAGAACAAAATATCACTGGGGGGGGGAGAGCATCAGTAGATACACTGTGAAGAAACCCAACAGCTTTTGTTATTTAATCAAATGATCTATTTTAAGAAAATAACTCCAGGGTTGGCAAGGTGATGTACACTCAAGAGGCAGAAACAGGCAAACCTCTGTGAGTTTGAGATCCAGCCTGGTTTCCACAGTACGTTCTGTCAGAAAGAAAGAGACATTCACAGGCATTCAAAGAAAAGAAAAGGATTTTCGGGGCAGACATTCAGGAAAGCAGGAAGAGGTGTCCTGAAGGCATCAAGATCGGACAGCTGAGCACAGCCACAGACTGAGCCACGGAGAGGCGGTGTGTAGCCTGATCCAGGCTCATACAGCCAGGAGCCTGCTGCCGAGCTCAGGGAGATCATGGCATCATAGGTGGGTACTTTGTGTTTCCAGAGCTATCAGAATGGATGGGAACCGGCTTGTTTAGTTTCAGACCTGGCTGGTTACAAACAACGCCTGCCGGGAGGGCTGGAGGGAAAGCTATGGCCTTTGTGCTGTAAAAATCCACATTCGTAATTTACAGATGTGTATCACTTTCAGAAACTGCACACAGAATCCTCTTTTTAAAAAATATAGTCACTTCAACAAGCCTTGGCAATGGAGATGAAAGCTGGGTTGTTCTGCTGAACATGACATGGCAAAGTGGACCTCAGGCTCAACACACCAGCTAAAACCGCAACAGTCTGAGAAGACACGGGAGTGCACCCGGATGGCTTTGGGTTCCAAGTCAATAGAAACAAAAACTTCTTACATAAAGATAAAAAGACAAAAGCAAAGGGAGAGATAGATGACTCGGACTCTGGAACTTAAAACTGCTGTAAAAATCAGACAATGCAAGGAGGGGGCAGGGGTTAGGGTAGAGTGACTGTTCCACGTGCATGAGGGCTGGATATCCCGGACCAGTTTAGATCTCGAGTACACACGTAAAAAACCACTCACGCCTGTAATCTCAGCACTGGGAAGGGGGAGATAGGAAACCCCTGGGTTTCCTATGGTTTGCTAGCCAGTCAGTCTTGCTCAATCAGTGAGTTCTACGTTCAGTGAAAAACCCTGCTTTAGAAAAATAAGGTGGACAGCAACCGGCAAAGGACACTCAGGGCTGACCTCTAACCTCTCCTGCCTGCGCACGTATACCCCCAGCAGGAACACGCATGCAGTGCAAGGGAAGCACACAGGATGGAGAGAATTGTCAGGATTGATAACGATCCCTTGCCTCTGGGCAATGAAAACATCACCATTCTAGTCTCATCCCTCTGCTGTGGGAAGGGACTGACCAGAAGCATCACAGAGGAGGAAAGAGTTTCTTTGGTTTACACCTCTGTGTCACAAGCCATCACTGGGGGAAGTCAGGGCAGGAACCTGAAGTGGGAACCATCGCAGAATGCTGCCTGATGGCTCACCATGGATTCCCGCACACTCAGCCAGGGATGGTGCTGCCCACAGTGGGCTGGGCCCGCTACATCAGTCAATGATCAAGACAGTACCCCTGATACGGGCCTGAAGGTCAGTCTGATTTGGCAACCCCTCAATCCAGGCTTTCCTTTCAGATGACTCAAGGCTGTGACAAGGTGACGGTCAAAGATGACCGAGGCAATAGCCTACCTAGAAAACGGCGGAGGATTGGAAGAGAGATCTCTTCCAGGAAGTTACGTAAGATCCACTGAAAGCAGGAAAAGACACTCAAGATCATTAGCCACTAAGGAAATGAAAACTGACTGACAGTCACACAGACCCAGGAGGGTGGCCACAGCCAATACCAAGTGTGGACAGCGTGTGACCACATGGGACAGCCAGGTCTTGCTAATGAAAACATAAGTTGCAGCTCAGACGGCTGAGCATAGGGGTGCCTATGGCCTGGCAGCAAGCACATCTACATGAGGCCCCTGGCAGCTGGAGCCGCAGCTCGGAGCAGCCGCAGCTCGGAGCAGCAGCCTTAGTCACCATATCCCAACTGGGAAACTACCCAACTTTCCACCAGCCGACGTGAGGACGGATTACGTGCGGTATCATGCTCTTGCAATGCAATATTATTTGGCACGGAAGAGAATGAAGCCCTGACACAGGCTAGACACGGAAGTCCTTGAAAACATTCCGTGGAGGAGAGAGGGCAGTCACGGCAAACCACACCACATGATCCCACGACTGTGACATGTCCCAATGAGGGACATCTGCAGAGGCAGAGAGGGGACTGATTCATGGACTTCCTAGGGCTGGGAGAGGAGGGAGGGACGGCGGAGGGACTGTCCACAGGACGTGGTTTTGGGAGTGGAGGAAAAATGTTCTAAAATTAGAGCAGGCTGGTGGCTGCAAGATCCTGTGAGAGGGTGAACCTGGGGAGGCTTCCACTTTAAGTGGTGAACACATGACACACCGACCACATTGCTGAGGTTGTTAAAGACATGGAAACAGGGGTAGGGATGACAGATAGGAAGGAAAAGAAGGGCCGGGAGATGTGGCAGGGGAGAGTAGGGATGGAGGATGACGAAAGCTATTGTCTTCAGTACTATGCTCCACACCTCAGGGCGGGCTTTACATCTTCATCCTGTCTGTAAAGATTGAGACTCTGCCTGGGAATGATGACCCCATCCTACCCTCGTGCCTGGCCTATGTGTGGGCACCACCTGTCCTGTTTCCTGCTCTAGCAGCTGGAGGTTGGCTGGTATGGCAGAGAGGGAACCAGGCTCAGCAGGCATCAAGGGTCCCTCTTGCCAAAGTCATCTTCCCAGAGAATCTCAGGGCTAGAGACAAGCTGCTGGCTCTGTGGACTTAAGGGGCCACATGTCACCTTGTAGCCTCCCTCAGCTCACACCCTCAGAGCTTTGAGCCCAAGTGATTCCCTTGGTGCCCTAGGTCTTGTCACCATGGTGAGCACCTCTTCTCCATAGGACAGGATGTAGTCAGACCAGTCTCTGTACTCACAGAACTCTTGTCCAAGTAGTTAGGGAAGGGGCTAACTCCTCCTGTAGGCACTCAGTGGTGGTCTCTGGGAGCAAGGAGAAAGTGGGGTGCACACCGGGGTAGAGCAGAAACACAGAATTAGACTCACAAAGGTGGAACAGGGCAAAGCTCTCTCTCAAGAATGCAGAGAAGCCGGGTGGTGGTGGCACACGCCTTTAATCCCAGCACTCCGGAGGCAGAGGCAGGCGGATCTCTGTGAGTTCGAGGCCAGCCTGGTCTACAAGAGCTAGTTCCAGGACAGGCTCCAAAACCACAGAGAAACCCTGTCTCGAAACCCCAAAAAAAAAAAGAATGCAGAGAAGACTGACTTTTTGTTGTTTTGTTGTTTTTTTGTTATTCAAGATAGGATTTTATTGTGTACCCTTGACTGTCCTAGAACTCATTCCGTAGACCAGGCTGCCCTCAGACTCAGAGATCCACCTGCCTCTGCCTCCCAAATGGAATTCAAAGTGTACACCACCACTCCTGGCTAAGACAAACTGATGGGCTCCGGACTATTGACAGCCATGCTAATGGTGACAGACGTGAACACACCTTTCTTTACGAGGGTCACACAAGGCGAGACACATTCCAGTACCCTCCTTTACACCTGAGACAAAGGACCTGAAATTAGAAGCAAGAGCTCACTGGCAGAGGCTTACGTGGGCAAAACACACCACGGTCTACCAGGCATGTCTGACCCATGGCCTGTAGCCCACATGGGGCTCAGGATAGCAGAGAATGAAGCCCAGCAGATCGTTGTAAACTTAGAACATTATGATTTCTTTTTAATTATAAGTTTGAATGTGCAGATCTCAGGCATGAAGATTGCAGGTGAGCACGCTATGTGCTCACGTCAAAGGGTTGTCCTCCACCTGACCAACACCCATGGCTCAGGGCAAGGGCTTAGGTCACCGATAGACCAGAGTTCCTGGAGAGGAAAATCTAGCAACCTGGAGGAAAACTGACAGAAGACGTGAATTGGTGAGAGCACAATGTCCCCCACATGGCTGAAAAGGACCCTGATCTTGTTCCAAAGACATAAACCTGAATCTTAACAGCCTTGAGATTCTGTTTCACAAGTTTTGAAAAACAAAACAAAACAAACAAAAAAACAAAAACAAAACAAAACAAAAAAAAAACGAGTAACAACTTTACCTGGAGAAGCTCTTAGAGGCAGGTGTCCATATGCTGGTTGACAGGAATGAGAATGACTTCTCCTGCACAGAGGGCCTCACAGGGATTTGCAGGGTGGTACTGGGGTTCATGGGCCTGAAATATCCAACAGGGACCCACAGGGACCTGAAGTGTCCCAAAGGATCTAACAGGGTCCACTCACAGGGGTCTCACAAGGACCTGAAGTGTCCCAAAGGGTCTAACAGGGTCCACTCACAGGGGTCTCACAGGGGCTCATGGGCCTGAAAGGTCCAACAGGAGCTCACAGGGTCCTGCAGTGTCCCACAGGGTCTAACAGGGTCCACTCACAGGGGTCTCACAGGGGCTCATGGGCCTGAAAGGTCCAACAGGAGCTCACAGGGTCCTGCAGTGTCCCACAGGGTCCAACAGGGGCTTATAGGGGCCTGAAGTGTCCCATGGGGGCTGTCAGGGGCTCACAGGGGCCTGCAGGGGGCCACAGAGGCTCATGGAAACCCACAGATGCACACAATGGCCGTCAGGGGCCCACAGGGAATCACAGGAGCCTGCAGGGATCCACAAGAGCTTACAGGGGTATGTAGGGGTGTACGGGGACTCTCTGGGGCTCACAGGGGCCTACAGGGGCTCATAAGGGCATACAGGGACTCACAGCTCAAATATCTTGCTCAGTCATGTGTATAAACGGCTTTGCCCCATTAATGCCACTTCTCTATGTCCCTTCCAAGGGCATGCTGGGAGCACACAGTGTCATTCCCATAAGCTGTTTGCTGTGGTTATTCACAGCAAGAGCAAAACAGAAAACCCCCTGAGTTTCTTGTGTGGACATGCAGTGCTGGTCCAGACCACAGGGCGTGGGGTGCAGCCTCAGGGAGGTGGGGAGAGCAAGGGGCTGGCCTATCTTGGTGTCTCCAGGGAGAGCGTAGTGCGGGTAGCGCCTGGGATGCCGTGAGGTAGATTTGTTTGTGCTTCTGGTGTTTTTCAGTAATTCCCAAAGTAATTATGAAGGCCATCTATGAGTGTGGGAGGGAGGAAGCCAAGGAAGATTTGAGAGGCTGACCTTGACTTTCCCGTGAGCAGTGTTTACCCTAGAGTCACCAGAATACTTTATTAAGTTGGGGACAGGTAGGAATAAGGAGATCTAAGCGTTGTCAAGTTGCTGTGAGAAATTAAGCAGTTAAACTGCATCTTCTATCCCGGAGGCATTTTCAGCATTAAATCTTCCTGAGATAAGTCTAAGTATAAACCAAAAAAAACCATGTTCTTTAAAAAAGTTTTACAGGTATGCTAAGTGAGACCTCTATATCCCCTCTGAGGCACAGGGAGTCAGAAGAAAGGAGGAGACAAAGGTGGGGGGAGTGTTGCCAATGCTGTCTCCTGGCCTTGGCCTGCCTGCTACAATCAAGACCTCACAGCAGGTCAGGCTAACAGCCCGAGATATGCATGAGATTGGGTCCCTCACCTTTCCATCATGGGTGGGGAGGAGCTTCTGAGGCCCCACCCTCTCTAGGATCTATTGGCTGCTGAAGGAGGGGGAGTTATTTTCTCTAGTGGTGTGGCCACTGGTAAGTTGTCCTGCTCAAATAAATAACCCAGCACATTCATGCTTCTGTAAGCAAGGCTAAATAAAGTCATTGGGGCACACACACACACACACACACGAGAGAGAGAGAGAGAGAGAGAGAGAGAGAGAGAGAGAGAGAGAGAGAGAGAGAAGGAGGAGAAAGGAAAGAGAGGGAGGAAAGAGGGAGAGGTGCCACATGCCTGTTATCACAACACCTAAGACAAAGGCAGAAGGTTTTCTGCATGTCCAAAGGGTGCCTGGTCTACATAAGGAGTTCTGGGTCAGCCTGGTCTACATAAAGAGTCTCAGGCCCAGCCAGGACAATATAGTGAGACCATGCTTTTAAGAAAACAGTCCCAAAGAAAAGGAGTAGCAGGAGAAACAGCAGGGGACAGTGTCAAACCCGTGGGACATTCCCTGACAGCAGTTCTCTGAATCTTGCTGAGGAGGCAAAAAAGAGGACAGCCTGGCCTGCTGCTGACATGGAGCTGGTGTTGGCTGGACCAGGCCAGCACACAGCAGGAGGTTCTGTGGCTCTGATCTCTCTCTCTCTCTCTCTCTCTCTCTCTCTCTCTCTCTCTCTCTCTCTCTCTCTCTCCCCCAAGAAGACTAATTATGCACAGGGCAGCCTTAGGAGGAGCAAGGGAGAGCTGGTTTCTGAGGCTGGGTCACTGAGGACTCCCTGAGGGAGAGACCCTGCTAATTTGTCCTAGGACCACTCCAAGCTCCGGGTCCTGGTGACACATCTGGGGCGACCAGGGCTTAGCTCTAGCAGGGCAGCTGCAGTTCACTGAAGAGGCTAGAATGGAAGGAGGAAAGGAGGGGTGTCAAAAGAAGCGAGGATCCATTAATGCGACCTAGGGTGCTTTTCTTCCTGGAGCCCAGGACTCCACGCCCCTTCTATCCCACAGCTGTGCACACACGCGCGCGCGCACACACACACACACACACACACACACACACACACACACACACAGGAGCAGAGGCAGCACCTGTCCAGAGCTCCAAGCTGGTGAGTCTCTGGCTGCAGTTGGTGGGGTGGTACTCAAAACCATGCTGGAGGGGAAGTGGGAGGAGCAGGCTACATATATAACCACAGCCTGGCCCAGGGCCATTTGGGCTATGAGACAACAGGCTTGGTCTTCCTTGGCCATCTCCTCACCCCTGCTGCAGCCTAAGCAGGGGTGACTCTGCAGCCCAGCGGGGAGGGCCACAGCTCCTCCCAAACAGGCAACTACTTCAGCTCAGCTCAGCACGCAGGGCAGAAAGGATGACAGGTGCCACCGCCCCCGGCTGCCTGTCACTGGGAACCAGCTGCCTCCTGTCAGCAGCCCATCAAGCCCAAGGACCAGGACAAACAGTCCTGTCGAGCTGCCGCTCCCTGACCTGCCCCCAGCAGGCTCTTTCAGGGCCAGCACGTGCTTCTGTCCAGTTGCCTCCAGAATCTGGCATGAACAGGCCCTGCAGGAGGGAGAAAAGGCGAGGCGCTTAGGGAGATGCTCTCAGGAAAGAGGCTGCTGGTGGACGAACATGGAGAGGAGACAGGAGAGCCAGTGGGCCAAGAAGGGATAGGATGCACTGGGGAAGCAAAAGAGGTGCAAGTTGGAGGGGGGGGGCTTGTCTCAGGTCTATGACGGCAAACCTTGGGGGACAGTGGGACTTAGATGGATGCCATTTATAGAGGTGGGTATCCTGGAGGGTTCTGGACTGGAACACCCCAGTGGAGCTGGCTCAGGGCCAGCTGAAGTCCCCACTTTAGACCAGGAGACAGAAGACCCAAGGACAAGAAGGATACTGAAGCACCCAGTCCCCCCCACCCACAGCACCACCCATTGCTGCCCACCCAGGTCCCCTTCTGCCATTGGTCCACACAGCAAGCCACAGCAGTGTTGGCAGGACCACAGCTCCATCCCCAGGAGGCCATGGCTTCTCCCTACCCATGAAGCAGTAGGAGCATAGGGCATCTCCACGGAAAAGGCAAAGTCTCCATATTGCTTTTACTCTTGCGGGACGGGTTTCCTGCATGGCGCTGTGTTTCTGTTTGATCCACTTATTTTGAGACTCAGTGCAGAAGTTTTACAGCTGCTGTGGGCTGTGGTGGGAGGAAATTCAAGTTAACACTGGCTCTAGGGTAGGGAACTCCTGAAGGACAAAGGAGGTGACACACTGGAGGAGCTGAGACCAGCCTGTGGCCTCTGTACCAGCAGGGGCCACAATCACGCTGGAGCTGCCAGGAGGGGGGGGGGAGGAGAGCAAGGGCAGCTATCAGCAGGGGCTGTTTTTAAGCTGTGCTTGGGGACCAAACCCAAGCACCACAACCTCGTCAGAGAATCCTTTCAAGGAAAGATCTCCAAGGCAAGAGGCTGACCCTGACCATGGCATAGCTGGGTCTTACCCCTCTCTCCTCATCTGCCTGCCCAGAGCCGGTCCTAAGAAACAGCCCTATCCCTGTGGGTGTTTGCCAGGGCCCACGTTTGAGCTCTGTCTGGACACACAGCCTATAAACCGGGGCTCAAGAGGATTGGGGGGCACTGTGAAGCCAAGCATGTACAGACAAAATAATGCAGGTTGTGTTGTTCCTTTGTGTAGCACCCGTGACCCCGAGTTCTCCTGAGCACTCCCCTATCTGTCCTTTGGTCTCATCCTGCTCAGTGGACAGCTGAGACCTGCAGGTGCCTTCACAGCCCACAGAGTCTTTGAGCTCTGAAAAGCTACCCTGAAACTGGAGCCCCAAGGGATAATCAGAGAGCCCCGTGCATGAGGGAATTCAAAAACATTCTGTTCGGGGCTGGTATCCAGCATGGGATTTTTGCTGGCTGCAGAATTCCACAATACTTCCTGGGGCCTCGATGGGCATGTTAAAACAACAGATGGGGGCCCAGAGAGGTCAGTCAGGACACCACCCAGAGAAGCCTGGATTCTGTATAATCCCATAACACACCTTTCTCATCCAGCCTCAAGAGCTCAGTCTCCAGGGTCATCAAAGTGGTTTCAAGTAGAAGGGACAGTGTGGGGCCAGGAGCCGCTCACTGCCTGCTGAAGGTTTGCAGAAGTTAATGCCATTCTTACGTACCAGGGCTGCTTCTTAACCCTCAGATCAGGGAGTTCTGTATGTTGGTGTACAACGTTCTGGGGGTCAGTCCCAGTTTAGCTACTTCTGGGCTTAGCCACCTGGGATAGATCATCAAACTTCTCTGGGGTGCAACTTCTTTGCATGTAAACAGAGGCGACCGTGGTGCATCCCTCATCCGGGTGCACTGAGCACTAGGTGAACTCCTTCACAGAGCACCTCACACAGCCTGTGGAGACTGCCTAGAGAGGGCACCATGATCTACTTCCGTGAAGCCTGGGGGACCGTGGTGCAGCCAGGGTGGGATGAACAGGTCCCACTTGAGTCATGCTGGACAGGTATCACAGGGCAGATGTGACCAGAGAGAACACCTATCCTGAGCTCCTAGGGCTCCCAAGGACCTGGGCCATGTGAGGCCATCTAGCTGTTATCTGCTTAAGGAACATTCATATCCCATACTATGAGCAAGGGCCTGTGTTCCTCCTCAGACCAGCACCCTGCCTTCAGGGCCTCACTGTCATCAATACAAATGGTCGAGGGGGGGACCTCCCAGGTTCTCCACAAAAGAACTTGTCAGAACCATGTGTGGGGCATAGGTGCCTGCAAGCCAGGAGCCACAGCACCTCCTGTGTGGTTGAGGCAACCATCACCAAGCCAGGAAGGAAGGCCCGTTTTTTCCCCCAGTCTGACTGTAGATCTGGGGGTTCCAATCAGTACAGGTCAGTTGGGGGTACATCTCCTTAGCAAGTTAACTCTGGCAGTTGCGATGGGGTTGGGGTGGGGGCCATAAACAGGGATTCAGAGACTGACTGACAAGGAGTGTGTCTGAGCCATCCTCCAAGGTCTTTCTTGAGCTTTAGCGCCCCCTAGTGGTGGGAGGCCATCATTTGCCGTAGGCCATGGGTGCTTCAGCGTTTTATCTCCCCAGTCCTCCTAGTTTTAGGATTTGGGTGCTGCTAGGAATCCCACACCTAAGAAAGGAGCCTGGGCCTGGAATCAGAAACTAAAGGACACAGGCAAGGGAAGGGAATGAATGCCCTTGAGAAGACATGCTTCCTAGACGGCTGTTGTACATCCCACAGAGCAGGCCAGGAGACCGCTTCTCTTCGGTGACTTAAAATTATTCTTTGTGGCCGGGCGATGGTGGCGCACGCCTTTAATCCCAGCACTCGGGAGGCAGAGGCAGGCGGATCTCTGTGAGTTCGAGACCAGCCTGGTCTACAGAGGTAAGTTCCAGGACAGGCTCCAAAGCCACAGAGAAACCCCGTCTCAAAAAACCAAAAAAAAAAATTATTCTTTGTGGGCATTGGGCCAAGTTGAGCCCAACAATGTGGTTGTCTGGGGAGGGGTGTGTGTCAGGACATATGGCATATCACACTGGATACACAGGCCAGGACTTGCATTTCCTCTGTGTGACTCTCCCTGGAAATCAGAAGTCCCAGACAGGAGCTCCTGGAGGGACATCTGGGAGAGGCTGCTGGTTGGGAGGGCGGCCTCGCTGGGCCTCTTCTGGGCCTTTGTTCTTCAGCTGGGCTCACACCTACTCAACCTGTCCACATGACCTGGGGAGTGAAGACCGGCTCACAGGTTAGAACGGGCTCTGCCCAGGCATAGAACCAGAGGCTCTTGCCTGCGTGCCCTGACCTCTGTGTTTAATTCCGAGTGGCCAAACATCTGGGATGGGGAGGTGCCAGCACCTGAAAACTAAGTTAATTTGATGGTTGGTGTGGTGGTTTGAATAAGAATGGTCCCCATAGGTTCATAGATTTGAGTCACCAGGGCTTGGAATTCTTTGATAGGATCAGAAGGACTAGAAGGTATGGCCTTGTGGGAGGAAGTGTGGGCTTTGAGGTTTCAAAATATCCATGCCAGGCCTAGTCTGTCTGTCTGTCTGTCTGTCTGTCTGTCTGACTACAGATGAAGATGTAGCTCTTAGCTACTGCTCCAGGCCCCTGAGTGCTGCCATAGCCCCACCATGATGATAATGGACTAAGTCTGAGATTGTAAGCCAGCCCCAGTTAAAATGCCTTCCTGCGTAACAGTTGCCTTGGTCTTGGCGTCTCTTCAAGGCAGTAGAACAGAGACTAAGACAGGCGGATATAGAGAACTTTAAAGCTCGGCGCCATGTCTTCAGGGTAGAGCCCTATGAGGTCCAGCTCTATTCTCTCTTGGCTTTTGTGGATTTTGAGTTAAGGTCTCACAGTGTAGCCCAGGCTGGCCTTGACCTCACCCTGTAGCCCAGGCTAGCCTTGAATGTGTGACAGCCCTCCTTTCCCAGTCTGCGGCAAGTGTGCTAGGATTGCAGACATGAGCCACTGTGTCCAGCTGTTCACATGGCCCCCAGGAAGCGTCCATTTCTTCCAGTCCTTTTGTCAAACTGGATATTTTGTTTGTGAAGTAGTAAACTAAACTATCATTTTTATTGTATCTTTTCTAATTCTTCTGGATTAACAAATTATATTAGTCTGTTGATTCTCAAACCTACTTAGCAGTTCTGTGTGTGTGT
>NC_022030.1:35896160-35900922 GCF_000317375.1 Microtus ochrogaster
GTGTCTGCCTCCAGTGTGCTGGAATTACCCTGGCTTCTAGTGGGCACTGGGGATTCGAACTCTGTTCCTCACACTCTTGCATCAAGTCGTCCTCCACCATGTCATCTTTCCAGCCTCTCACATAGCAGTTCTATTCACTATTTCATTCTGTTTTACTAGTCTCTGAATTTGATGGGCAGGTATCACAGAAGTTCCATCCACCTTTTCTCCCGGTTCTTCCCCCACTGATACATACTTTGCATATCGGAAATTCACCCTCAGCCTCTGTCTGCTATCTTGTTCAATAGTCTGGAGTTTCTTGCCTCGGTATTTCTGTTGCTGTGGCCTGAAAGGCTCTGCTCCTTGTCAGTGGTGGGTGGTTCCAGAGGCACCGAACCACTTTCACAGGCCTGCAGTGAGGACAGCTTCCTTGGTGCTTATCTTTTCCCAGGCAGCTTCCCCAATGTGTGCTTTGTCTCCCTAATCTTTCTATTAGCATCACAGTGTGTGTCTGACTTAATTCCTGTGGTTTTCTTACGGTTTAAAATACAAAACTGGCTTATCTGCATGATAAAGTATTTTGCTTTTTTTTCCAAATAAATTTTAGTATGATTTACTTTTTAAATATTCTCCCCCCCCTCCCATGGGGGGAGCTAATATGTTGAACATGTGAGTTATTTAGCAAAGAATTAGCAACTCTGACCTGTTTAGTCTATCACTTGGGGACATGACAATGTCACTTGTCCCCATTTATATTGAGGTATACCCCACCCCCAGACAGGACCCTGCATAGTGCTTTGGTTTGCTTCTGTTCATTTTGGGATTTTGAGGCAATTATGAGTTATTTTTGTGTCTTATTATCTGCTCTGCCAGGCTGTCTCAGCCTCGGGGAACATCTTTGGTTATTGGGTTTCTTTTCACACCCTACTTCTTTGTTGAAACTTTTTATTAACCCTGAATCTTTTGCTGATTGTTTTAAGGTTTAAAATGGTAAAAAAGTTTTTTGTTTTGTTTTGTTTTACTGCTTCCCATTGGTGACTGAGACCCCTCCTCCACCTGGTCCAGTCTCTGCTCTCTCTGCTCACACTGCTGAGCTAAAGATTCACACATTGGAGAGAAGCTTCTGAAAAGCAAAGGACATGGACAACAAGACAGAACAGCAGCCTACAGAATGGAAAAAATCTTCACCAACCCCACATCAGATGGAGCGCTGATAACCAAAATATACAAAGAACTCAAGAAACTGGTCATCAAAAGGACAAATAATCCAGTAAAAAAAATGGGGTACAGACCTAAACAGAGAATTCACGACAGAGGAATCTAAAATGGCTGAAAAACACTTAAGGAAATGTTCAACATCCTTAGCCATCAGAGAAATGCAAATCAAAACAACTCTGAGATTCCATCTTACACCTGTAAGAATGGCCAAGATCAAAAACACTGATGACAACTTATGCTGGAGAGGATGTGGGGTAAAGGGAACACTCCTCCATTGCTGGTGGGAATGCAAACCAGTACAGCCACTTTGGAGATCAGTATGGCGATTTCTCAGAATATTAGGAAACAACTTTCCTTAAGACCCAACAATACCATTTTTGGGTATATACCCAAAGGATGCTCAATCGTGCCACAAGGATATGAGCTTAACCATGTTCACAGCAACTTTGTTTGTCATAGCCAGAACATGGAAACAACCTAAATGCCCCTTGACTGAAGAATAGATAAGGAAAATGAGGTACATTTACACAATGGAGTACTACACAGCAGAAAAAATAATGACATCTTGAAATCTGTGGGCAAATGGATGGATCTAGAAAACATCATATTGAATGAGGCAACCCAGACCCAGAAAGACAAATAACGTATGTACTCACTCATAAGTAGCTTTTAGACATAAAGCCAAAAAAAAAAAACAAAGAAAACCAAAAAACAGCCTACAATTCACAATCTCCGAGAACCTAGACAACAAAGAGAACCCTAAGAGAGACATACATGGATCTAATATACATGGGAAGTAGAAAAAGACAAGATCAAAAAAAAAAAAAAAGACAAGATCTCCTGAGTAAATTGGGAGCATGGACAAAGAAGGAGGGGAACAGAGAAAAAAATATATAGCTCAATAAAGACAATTTTAAAAAAAGAATTACACAGTTGATAAACTTGTGTGGTACAGTGGGCACACCTGTGTCTGTGAACCAGCATCCGGGAGGCAGAGGCAGAGGATTAGAAGTCCCAGGTCATTGCAGCACAAGTTTGAGATCAGCCTGGACTACATGAGACTTTATCTTAAATAAACAAATAAATAAATGAATGAATGAATGAAAGAAAGAAAGAAAGAAAGAAAGAAAGAAAGAAAGAAAGAAAGAAAGAAAGCTGAGTTATGCAGTTGTCAAATGAGTGTTCTCACATACTGACTTCAAGGGCCCCTTCTCTGGGATGCACTGTAAGGAAGTGTTGGAAAGGGATATTCATCTTCCTACCGAAGATTTCCTCTGTGTCTTGATTACTTGTTCCCAAAGCATGGTGTCCCAATCAGAGATGTTGCTACACCTTCCTGGCCCATCCAGGGTGGAGCTGACTTCTTCTTCCTCATAGAAACTCCTTTGCCCCACTTCCTGCTCCTGAACCCCCAAACAGTGTGACCCACCGTCAGCACCCCCTCTACCCAGATGGCCCTAGAAGGCAGCTCCCAAGGAAAAATACAGGACCTTCCCAGTAATTCACCTTACCTTCTGATTGCAGAATGGAGGGGTCCTCCTTCAGCTCTGGACCCCTTTCTTTCTGCAGCTGTTACTTTGCTATTGGTAACCCCGTGCTAAGACACTGCCTTTGAAACCATGATCTTCCATAGCTGCTCATGTGTCCCTTCCTCAGACACTGGGGCCTGCTCTGAGACATCCTCTACACTGACTGATTTCCACACAACTCTCAGTGCCAGCCTTCCTGGCCACTATAGTGACACTTACCAAGGCTCTGGTTCTCTGTCCCCCCTCCCTGAACTCTGCTGTGGGTGGAAGTGCCCCCCCCCGGATGGTATATTCTCCCTGGACGATTCCTATAACTAACTTCCTTCTGTCATGGTTTCTTCCCAGTCCAGTCCCTGTCACTTCCTCCTGGTCCGGACTGTGACCTGGATCACTCCTGTCTGTCACTTCCTCCTGGTCCGGACTGTGACCTGGATCACTCCTGTCTGTGTTTCATCCCCAAAGTCCCATTTTCCTTCTTTTGACTACACTGGGAAAAGCCCATTTCTTGAATCATTTCAGACATTTGCCTGGAAAGCCACCAAAGTCAGCTGGCATTATAGCTTTTTGCCACCTACACTGGGCACTCTTGAGATGTAGTTTTAACGGCCACCTCTGAGGAACCAGCTCTGTCTCTGCTGTTGGGTCCCAAGATCCACCTCTCCACCCACAGCTACCCAGACTACCAACTAAGAAGCAGGCAGGTGCCATGTTTGGGGATTCCTGACCTATGCAATGGCAGAGTGGGAAGTATACTGTTAGCCACACCTGCCTCTGAGGTAGAGGAAGACACGCTGGTAGAGGGTCACAATAGATACAGAGCAGATAACCTAAGGGGTTGTATACCTGGAGCGCATTCTTTGCGCTGACTCTCATGGGCTTCTAGAGTCTGAAGAGTTCTGTCTACCTATCAATATATTTCCTTTCCCTGGTGAGGAGGCCCTCCCTCTAGGACTCACATTAATATATGTTGGACTCTGCTGTTCTTTGCACCATTTCTTTTGATTCTGCTGGCTTTCCACCTCTTCAATCTTTCTGCACTGTGTTCTGGAGAATCTACTACATCTGCTGTATGTACCCATTAAGACCGCCATAGCAAAGAACCACAAACTGAGTGGGTTAACCAACAAAAATTGAAGCTCAAGCACCAAAGTTACACAGAGGAGCCCTGTCTTGAAAAACAAACAAACAAACAAACAAGCAAGCAAGAAAGCAAACAAAATGAAGCTCAAGGTCAAGGAGGAATATGCACACATTGGGTGCCTGCACATCTAGTACATGTTCACACTAGGTCCATACACATCTAGTATATGTTCACACTAGGTCCATACACCTTTAGTACATGTTCACACGAGGCTCATGCACATCTGGTACATGTACACACTAGGTCCATACACATTTAGTACATGTTCACACATTAGGTCCATGCACATTTAGTACTTGTGCACTAGGTGCATGCACATTTAGTACATGTACATACTAGGTGCATGCACATTTAGTACATGTACATACTAGGTGCATGCACATTTAGTACATGCACACCTAGCGCATACACATTTACTTCTTGCACACACTAGGTCCATGCGCATTTAGTAATGCACACACTAGGTCTGTCTTCATGTGTAGATGGCCATCTCCTGCTTGTGTCTTCATGTGGTTGTTTCTCTTTTGTGTTTTTATCAATCTTTTCTTTAAGGACACAGATCCTTGAACTAGGACCCATCTTAATGAGCCTACCTTAAATTAACCACCTTCTTAATGCTCATTTCTCCAGACACAGTCACATCCCAAGGAGTTGGGGTGTAGTTAGTTTTAATTGCCAAGATGGCACAATCTAGACTCACCAGGGAAAGAGTCTCAAAAAAGGACCACCTAGATCAGGCTGGCTATGGTCAGGTATGTGGTTCCACCTAGATCAGGCTGGCCTATGGTCAGATATGTGGGACCACCTAGATCAGGCTGGCCTATGGTCAGATATGTGGTTCCACCTAGATCAGGCTGGCCTATGGTCAGATAAGTGGGACCACCTAGATCGTGTT
>NC_022030.1:35901107-35908450 GCF_000317375.1 Microtus ochrogaster
CCACCTAGATCAGGCTGGCCTATGGTCAGATATGTGGGGAATTGTCTTGATTACAATTCCATTAGTTGATGTAGGAAGTCAGTCCACCATGGGTGGCACCATTCCCTAGGCTTGCGTCCTGGACTGTGAGATGGTAAAGAGAGTGAGATGAACACTAGCATGGGACATTCATTCTCTGCTCTTGACTGTAGGTATGGCAGCTGCTCCAGGTCAATGGGCAGGGATCGGGAACTGAGAGCTGAATAACACCCCCACCCCAAGTTGCATCTCCTCAAAGCGGGCTTGCACTCCTAGCACTTTGCCACCTGAGCCATCTCCCCAGTTCTGTTAATTTGCTCGTTTGGTCTTCTGTTAAGTTTCACTTCCAAATACCTACCCTACACGGTAATCTGTAGATGTTTTCTTAGTTCTTCAGATTATATTAACACATTCTCAATGTGGCTCTTGAAATTCAGTTTCTTTAAAAGATACTCAATTTTGGGAGTTTAGATTCTTTGGTGTATGAAGTTCTTAGGGATGCTACTCTTTCTATTTTTGGTAAATGCTGACTTTCTAAAGTCATATTCATGAGATTTCCCCCAAACACACATGGCTACACACACATGCATATACACACAAATACATACACGTAGGTGTACACACATGCTCACTGTTGGACATCTGGGGAACTAGAACATGAAAGCAAGCCTCTGGTGAGAGCTTTGGCTTTGGTTTATTAGCTTAGGGCCTTGTGTAGAATAATCTGCAGGCAGTTTAGGCCTGCAGTCTGGTTTTTCAAGACAGACGTATCCAATCAGTTGGAGATAGGATACATACACACGGCAGCTCAGAGCCAGTGGTAAAAACCTGCTAGTCAATTTTTTTTCAGTCACTAATTAGCAAAGTTCATGCCAGTGCCTGCAGTCCTTACCAGCAGGAGCTGCGCACACAGCATTAAGGCAGGGCAGGATGTGTCTTGCAGGAATATGCTGTCTTCATTTGGCGCTGTGGTGTCATTTCTTGCTAACATGTCTGTGGCTGGAATTGTGAAAGGCCAGCGTGTGTTGTGTCTGGGGTGAGACGCAGTTGCCTACATTTTAATCTTGGTTTTTCTAAGCTGGGAGTTTTTATATGTCCATATAAAAATGAATAACTGCCCCTGGGATGTAGCTTGCTTAGTTTGATCCCCAGCCCCACATAAATCAGGCATGTGGTGTAGCCTGTAATCTCTCCAGGAAGTGAAGGCCTCTGGGTGGGAATGGGCTGGCAGGGGCTTGGGGGCAGCCCATGCCCGGACGTAGTAGTGGGTAAGAGGCAGATGCAGCACCTTGGAAACCAATGTCACTCCAGGGCAGTTGTGCTGCAGGTCCCAGCAGGGCGCTGAGATTCCTGACCCTGGGGTGTTGGCTCTTAAATTGTGAATGTGCTTGTTCCAGGGCAAAGGAAGCTCCCAGGTCTACTGGCACGGTGGGGTGGGGTGGGGGAGCCTCACTGATGGCTTCATTCTGATGCTGCAGTGAGCTGCAGCCAGCTCAGCTGCTGAGTTGCAGCCTCCCTTGAGAGTGCTGCTGGACAGCAGGGCATGGGAGAGCCGCTGTGAGGCAGGCTCCGGTCAGCTAAGATGGAGGGATCTGTCTGATGGCGGTGGTCCTGCAGAGGGAAGCTGAGAGAAACAAGCTCAGGTCACTGTAGAGATTGAATTCCTTTGTAAGAACCCAGCCCCCATATGAGATTCATGTGTACTCTGACTTCCTGAACCCCAATACCCTACCATAGACAGTGATGCTCTAGAATGCCCCTCCTCCGCCCCTGTCTTCCTAAGGACAGAGACAGGAAAACTGAGGGCGGGGTAGTGAGCACCAGATGAGAAGCCAAGGGACCCACCCCTCCTTCTTAGGTGAGACTTCAGCTCACAGGGGTGCATGGTCACTTGAGGCCATGACTACGAAATAGACTCAGTGAGAGGAACATGATTTTCCAAGTGCACCGAGATTCTAGAAGGATCTGCTCTAGGCTTGGGTATAGGTTCCCCAGTCAGAAGGGCTGACTCCTCTTTCCTGAAGAGCTGCCTCCAGGCTGAGGGGGAGCTGCTCAGCTCCTTGGCCATTCTGGGCCCTGTGGTGTGATGTGGTGATTGGGCTACGATGTGTGCGTTAGAATGAGGTTGCTATGGATAGGGCTGTGGCTGCTGCTCCAACGGGACATGACGGTTCAGTCAGGGCAGGCTCTCAGGACCTGACATTTGCCAAAGCAGGGTGTGGCAGATACTGCGGTCCCCAGGTAGGGCTTGGACACCCCAACTCTTCTACCATCCTGTGTCTTAGATAAGCAGAGGCAAGAAGTCATGGGAATAAAATCCACATGCCAATGTTTTCTGAAAGAGCTTTCAAAAACCCTCATTTTCGTTATAAAAGTCACCCATATTCATTATCTAATAAACAGATGAGTCAAAACTTTTCGAGATGCAATGGCCCCCAACCATCACTTCATGTTTCAGTAACCACACATTTTTGTGTCTGCCTTTCCTTTACAGTTTGCAAAGCTGAGAGGTAACCAGTGTTCATGAACCAAAGGAAGTATTTGACTCACTGCTGAGCCATACCTGTGTGTGTGTTGGCTCCTTGTGGACATGCCTTCAGGGGCTGCTTCCCCTCAGGCCTCACATGGCCCCACTGAGCTCTCAGCCACCCAGGCAAGACGGGTGTGTGTGTGTGTGTGTGTGTGTGTGTGTGTGTGTGTGCATGTGTGTGTGTGTGTTTGTGTGTGTGTGTGTGAGATCTGTGATAAAGAAAGCCACGTCCTTCTCAGAATTTATCTCTGATTTCCCACCCAAAACCTCGGCGGACGAGGGGCCAGCTTGGTGTGTATCACAGGAATGTCTCCACATCTCTCACACATGTGGGCCCCAGGTGGGGCCTGCCATGATTATCCTGCGAGTGTCCCAGGAGAAGAACCTGTTGGAAGGCATGCTGGGCTCATGTTGCAGGTTGATGGTTAGCATTGGTGGTCAACTTAACAGAGTCTGTAATCACCTGGGAGACATGGCATGCCTGTGGGATTATCTCTATCACATTAACTGTGGTGCGAAGCCCACCCCACTCCAACTGTTGATAACACTGCCCCCTGGGCAGCAGTTACTGGGCTGTGACAAACACCATACAGAAGCAACTTGGGAGGAAAGTTTATTTTAGCTTATAGTTATAGTTCATCGCCCGGGAAAGTCAGAAACTCATGGCAGGAACTGATGCAGAGGCCATGGAGGAGTGCTATCTATCAGCTTGTTCCTCATAGCTTGTTCAGTCTGCTTTCTTAAAGTACCCAGGACCACCAGCCCAAAGATGGCACTGCTCACAGTGATAATCTGGGTCCTCCCATGTCAATCATCCATCAAGAAAATGTACCACAAGCTTGCCCACATAACCTGGTAGGGGCATTTTCTCAATTAAGGGTTATGTCTTCTAAAATGACTTTAGCTTATACCAAGTTGACATAAAACTAGCTAGCACAGGCAGTGATCAGAGAGATGTTTCCAGAGTAGCTTCTGGCACAGGAATCTGGAAATGGCACTCTGTGTCCTGGGTAGGACAAGAACATAGACCAGCTTTCAAGAGAGCAGTTGGTGGGCTAGAGAGATGGCTCAGAGGTTAATTGCACTACCTGTTCTTCCAGAGGTCCAGAGTTCAATTCTCAGCAACCACATGGGGGCTCACAACTGTCTATAATGAGATCTGATGCCTTCTTCTGGCCTGCAGGCATACATACATGTAGAACACGGTGTATAATAAAAAAAATATCTTGTGTTTTTTTTTTTTTTTTAAAGAGCAGTTGGCTACCACGGGAGGTTGGACTTGAGGGGGTGATGGCATCTGGAAGGTGAAAAAAATCTCTCTAGGGGCTTGAGGGTTCTTTCTAGCATCTTAAAAAGCTAGATAGACATAAAATAAGTCAGGAATAACGGGGCCTAATGTATTTCTTCTCTGATTTTTCTTACTCTTCTTTTTGAGACATGGTCTCAAGTAGCTCAGGCTAGTCTTAAACTTGCTGCATAGCAGAGGATGACCTTGAACTTCTGATCCTCCCGTCTCCACCCAAGAAGCCTTTACTAAAGAGAAGAGGTGTTTCCATGGCTACCAGTCACCTAGAGCACACATAGAAAGTACCCTGTCACCTGATGGATAAAAACAAACACATAAACAAGGTCCAGGCATGCCCGAAACAAGGGCATCCAAAGAGTCACTTGTGGGGCTCTGACTCCGGTTACCACAGTTCAACACAGGTCTAGTTTCCAAGCAAGGAGAAGACCTCGCTAAGACACTGGGGCCCAAACTCACATGTCCCAGGGCCTAGCCCAGTCAGCTCAGCCATAGCACCCACTTCTGAGGTTGACAGAGTTTTGGAGACTTGACTGGGAATATACAGACACAACTTAAGCAGAATCAGATGTGGGGCTGTCAGGAAGGCAGCAGCACCCGCTTGCCATTTATTCATAAAGACTTCTGATTGGCGACTGAAGGCCCAGCTGTAGATCGTTTAACGCTCAAATGTGATCCCTCTCTGCTTATCACCCCCACGTCACACACTTATTTTTATAAGTTGCAGTTAGGAATTGCTAAGGGTGAGAGAAAAGTCTCCTGACTCCTCAAGGCAATAACCGCCAGACACGAGTAGGGAGAAACCAAACATTTGAAAACGGCTGACCCACACATTCCCAGTGATCTCATCGTGGTGAAAAGCAGAACTCCCCTGGGGAAAAGGGTGTGCATCTTTTACAAACACAGGGTGAGGTGGGAGGCATGAGAAGCCAGCCATCAGCTGGCCATCCCTGGAGACAGCAGTGGTGTGGAGGAGCTCCTTACAGCTCCTTCCAGCTGCGCTTTCTTTGCGGAGTAATAAGGAATCCCTGTGTGTCTCACCCCTTCCCTTGGAAGGACAACGGTGATGTGCCCAGCTTTCATGGAAGAGGCGAAAATACAGTAAATCTCTCTCCTCAAACTCTAAGCTGAAATAAACCTTTCTCTACATAAAGTTCATCTTGCTAGATAAGTTGTCACCGCAATGAACTAAGGAGCTCGCCATCCAGATGGCCTTCACAGCATCCCATTCCTCCTCCATGGCTCCTGGCCTAGGATGTCTTCATATCACAGGAAAGCCCTTTCTGAGTCTTCTGTTTCAGATCCACCCATCTGCTCACTGAACTCCTACTGTGTCCCAAGCTGGGTCCCCAAGCAGATAGACAGACAGAAGTGTCAAGGTGTGTGTAGCAAGGCTGACAGGGCAGCAGCCCAGGGAGTTTTGGGACCACTGAGGAGAAATATAAATCAGGCCAAGTCTTATAAAAGCTTCATGGAACCAAAGACCAGCTAGACAAAGGTTGAGCATGCTAGGCAAAAGAGGAGGAAGAAAAGAAAAAGCAAACAGACCCCAGAGCAGGGAAAGTTTCCATTTTTGTTCACTTGTTTGTTTTCGCAACTGTTAATATGGAGACCCTGCCAGAGAGAGTATTTTTACAGCGCACTTGAGAGTGTGTGTGTGTTAGACAAAGAGCTGGGAAGGAATCAGGTCAAAGGGCTGGAACCCAAGGCTCACAACCCTTCACAGGTCATTTTTGTAGTGTTTGCTTCTTTCTTGTTGGCAAATTCTGGGATTTCCTACACGAGAACTATTACATGTGGCACAGGTGGGCATCATTTCAGGCCTGTGCCAACCAGCTTCATCCATGTGTTAATGTTGTTTTGTCTTCTCTGGTCCCTGCTTTCCTGCCAGGGTCCTTCATAGGGTGGGTGTGTCTCTTGATGGCAAACTTCCACACATTTAGAAACTAATTAATAACCCACGGGTCAAAGAATGTAAGAGGAATACTAGAAAATATTTTGAACTGATGAGAAAACACAATTTATTGTATACATATCTCTATTAGAAAAAAAACCAAATAAATCAAATCACTGATCTCATCTTCCACCCTGAGGAACTAGAAAAATAGTAGTAAGTCAAACCGAAGCAAACACAGTAAATAGGAAAGATCAGAGTTGGTAAAATAGAACATAAATATTAGAGATTAATGGGACCACGGGTGGTTCTCTCAGAACAAAATTAATAAACTCCTCCACCAGACAAACCAAGCAGATAACCAGTCACATATAAAAGAACATGAATCACCTGTCACAGGAAGGCGGGGTCACATTGGGTGCTGAAGAAATTAATGTCCCCAACAACTCTATGCCTACAATTCAGCTGTCAGACAGAAGAGACAACTCCTTAAAGGGCTTTGCACCCAGACGCACACAGGTAGAAACAGAAATTGTGACCAGGCGTCCACCTAAGGGAGAAGGCAAAGGCGTGTGTCAACACCGCTTCCCACAAGGAAGCTTCAGGGCTCTGAGCTTCCGTCAGCAGATTAACATAGTACCAGAAGGCAAAATAACACTGTGAAAATGGGTGGGAGGAAGCTCTCCCACGGATTCTGGGAGGTGGCATGAACCTAATATCAGAACCCACAAGCAACTCAAAGGTCACTTCACACAGTCGGTTTCCTCATGAGAGGAAGTAAAAATACCCAGCAAAGCTGTAGCAAATGGGCCTAGCTATATCTTGTATATTTATATTTATACATGTACATAAAACACACGAGTACTTATCACATACATATTAAATATATAATACATATAAGTGTATACATAATTTATATATAATACATGGATAAATCTGCAACGTGTAATGTTGCAGATATAATTATTTTGAATTCACCCAGTTGCCTTGCTGCATGAGCATAGCTAGTCTGCATATTTCTGACCCCGAGTGAACCATTTGCCAACGCCAAAGTGAGATGTCTCCAAAGAGAGATTTCCGAAGAGAGATTGCACGCGGTGGGTGGGCTTTGCTTTGAGATGCAATCCGCAACACTACTCCAAAGATGAGCCGTCTCTAACTTGCCTGAGTTCTTATCAGAGACGAGGAATATGGTTTGGCTTATGAGAAGAATACTAATTCAGACACGTAGGAAATTCTGTTTCTTAAACATTGATTTTTCAGGACATCTTTGGATATTTTTTTCAGCTCAATTCATTGCCTCCAGTTTTATAGCTCTATTTCTTTTCTATTTATTTATTTATTAGAACTGGCTTCCTATGTAACAATCCTGGCACTTGCTCTGTAGATCAGACCAGTTTCAAACTCACAGAAATCCCATGCTTTTTCAGACCCAGGCTAGCTGGTCTTGGTGAATTCCCGAAAGATCATCCCCATTGTCTCAGTGTGTGGGTGTATCCCTCGCGGTTCTGAGTTCCTTGCTCATGCTCCCCCTCCTTCTGCTCCTGATTTGGACCTTGAGATTTCTGTCCGGTGCTCCAATGTGGGTCTCTGTCTCC
>NC_022030.1:35908860-35946663 GCF_000317375.1 Microtus ochrogaster
AAAAAAAATAAAAAATTAATGCATGCATAATAAAAAAAACTCACAGAAATCTGCCTGCCTCTGTCTCCCAAGTGCTGGGATTAAAGGTGTGTGCCACCACTGCCTGACTTGATAATTCTAACTTTTTGGGGCTGGGGGGTTCTGTTTTTGAGAAATGATTTCTCTGTGTAACAGTTCTGACTTCCTAGAACTCACTTTGTAGACCAGACTGGCCTCAAACTCGCAGAAAGCCACCTGCCTCTATCTCCCAAGTGCTGGGATTAAAGGTGTGTATGCCATCACTGCCTGACTTGATAGCTCTAACTTTTTGGGGGGGTCTGTTTTTGAGATAGGGTTTCTCTGTGTAATAGCTCTGACTTCCTAGAACTCACTTTGTAGACCAGGCTGGCCTTGAACTCACAGAGATCTACTTGCCTCTGCCTCCTGAGTGCTGGGATTAAAGATGTACACCACCATTTGACTGATGGCTTTGTTTTTAAGTGTAAGATTTACAAACTGGGCCCAAAACATGAAGGCTAAATTTATATAAAATTATACATTTATATATGTATATTTACATATAAATAAAATATGCCTAAAGTTTATCTTGTACATATAAGAACATATGCAGTATCTTCACATGGAAATATACATTTAAAAAGCAGTCTGTAAATATTAGCAAGTCCTCCACAGATATGTGCCTATATTTATATGTATGTGTATCTAATATGTGTATATACATATCTCTTACATGTATTTCTTTTATGTGTATAATACGATTAGAGTTTAACAGTAGAAATCAGTCAACTCAATTGTAGAATGAAGTGAGGAACCAAATGACTCTGTAGCTGTTAAGAGAACATTTGGGGAGCTATGGAGATGTTGGTGAGAGGTCCCATACATGCCTGAGGTCCAGCATTTGAACCCTCAGCACCTACATAAAAATCAAACACAGTCAGCTGGATGGTGGCAGTTTACTCCTTTAATCCCAGCACTCGGGAGGCAGAGGCAGGCAGATCTCTGTGTGTTCCAGGTCAGCCTGGTCTACAAGAGATAGTTCCAGGACAGGCTCCAAAGCCACAGAGAAACCTTGTCTTGAAGAAATAACAACAACAAAAACAAACAAACAAATCAAACATAGTGATGCTTGCCTGCAATCTCAGCCCTGGGAAGGCACAGACAAAGCAGGTCCCTGGCACTTACTGCCATATGTATGCCCATGTGGGAAAACAAGCATACTACACACACACACATACACACACCCACACCCACACACAAATTTTTTAAAGGGGAAAATTTTTCATGTTTTAGGTCAGTTTAGCTGTCCTGGAGCACATGTGACCCATAGGCAGAATAAACAACCCTGCTAGAATATACAAAGCAACCTGGGAAAAGAAACTTGGGAGCCCCTATAGTGATTTAACACTTATTATAAGGGTTGAGTGTGGAACTCAGTACTACAGTACCTGATTAGCCTGAGTGAAGCCATGTGTTCAATCCCCAGTGTGCCTTGCACACATTCCCCACCTCCAATACACAGGCAATGGCAATAAAGCTGGAGTCATTGTGAGAGTGTCTTAGTTAGGGTTGCTATTGCTGTGATGAAACACCATGACCACAAACAACTTGGGGACGACAGGGCTTATTTATCTTATGCTTTTAGTATTAACAGTCCCCCACCGGGGGATGTCAGAGCGGCAGCTCAAGCAGGGCAGGAACCTGGAGGCAGGAACTGAAGCAGAGTGGCTTGCTCCTCTTAGATTGCTCGGTTTGCTTTCTTATACCCCTGCAGGATCACCTGATCATGGATGGTACCACTCACAACGGGCTGGGCCCTCCCCGCATCAATCATCAACCTAGAAAATGACCCCCCCCCCACGCTTGTCCACCACCCAGTCTGGTGGAGGCATTTTCTCAATTGAGATTTCCTCTCCCCAAATGGCTAGCTTGTGTCAAATGGACATAGAAACTAGCCAGCAGAGAGTAACATTAGTACAAGAATTAATCACGTTGCAGATGATGGAAAACCCAGAAATTTTGTCTCCATTTTGTGGCCATTTGAGTTTTTGACACAGTCAGGAAGGAAATTTAGCAGGAAAATCTGTTGGACCGAAAGTGCTGGAATAATTCATGGAAGAAGTGTAACAGACCAGACCCTTGATCCGACGAGCTCGGGCCTAACTAGGGGCTTGGCTCACAGCTGTGTGAGTATCTGGGCTACACATATAAGGGGAAGGGAGTAGCCGGTCAAACCTTCTAGAGAGACCTGGCCCTCAGTGGCCTGGCTGGAGGGGGTGACTGGCACTGATTATTTAGAACAGGGTCATGAGCACTCGATAAAGGCCAGCTCACTAGGATTTTGGGCTTTAAGGAAGTGGGTACAGTGTCCCTGCTGTTGATTCTCAAATGCCCCCTGTGGTCCCCAAGTGTCCTTGACAGTGTGGGTGTGAGTGGGCCTAGCTGTCTTGATTTTAGCCATGGCAGGCAATGGCCCATGGACCCCTGGTAGCAGCGTTCTCGGAGGTGGGTTGGGCTGGCTATGGTGGGAGAGACTCTTCTGGGACTCAGCCAGCGGCTCCTCATGCCTCCCACCTGACCACTAGCAGACCATCTTGTTCTGGGACAGCTGGAGATTCAAGTCAGCCCCGGGAGACCCTCCAGGTCCCCGTGGAAGGCATATTACTCTGGCATAACCAGAACATGTTAGGTTCTGTGGAGGGACCCTGCCTGACGTGGTGGCAGAGGCCTCAGCTCTGTCATATAAAGACAAGCTGTGTCCCATCCCTTCCCTTTCTGCTTAGTCATCAGCGAAGCTTCCAGGGAAACAATCACAGTTGTGCTGGAGGCTGTGGCACAGACAGACACAGCTGTTACTTACTTAGCGCTGTGTGCGTAGGCCAGGGTAGTGACGGGTGCCAGCCTGTCAGGGACACTTCAGGCAGAGGCACGTTCTGCCAGGAGTCAGGCCTGAGCCCACCTTGAGCGGTTGGCAGATAACCGGCTCTAGAGCTGGAACTAGGCTTTTGTCAGGTTGTGAGGACCAGCAGGAACAGTTCTTAGCTTCTTTTTTAAGGCCTGGCTGGAGCCTGCCTTAGCAGAGAAAATGAGAAGTGGTCAACAAGAAAGACCACTCAGCCAGACAGGTGCCATATTATCCTGAAGCTCAGATGCCTCGTGTGTTAGCAGAGGCCCCTGCACCCTCAGGGGTGAGCTGGTAGCCTTGACCATCCCAGAGTCCTATATGATTCGTTTGCTGTAGCCGTTTGCCAGCTGAGGCCTGGAAATTTTGATAGGGAGTGAGGATGAGCTGCAACCTGACAGGGAGACCTCACTAGATACAGCTGCCTTCCCAGAGGACCCTTATCCCTCTCTCTAGAGCAGGAGAACCATCTGTGAGCTGAGGACGAGAAGTGGACTCAGCTTGAGGGTCATCGAGCCCTGGTTTGGGGTTGTCTACCCCTCCCGTTCCTTGTGAACTCTTAGGAAGGCTCCTAGGAGATCTGGGGGCATAGGAGAAAAACCAGAAAGAGGATTAAACACAAAGGAGGGAAAGGCTGTGTCGAGGTCAAAACAACGGTGTTAGCGAGTCACTGGCTAAAGCCGGAGATTCCTGGGGTACAGTAGGGGACGGGGGTCTACTCTGGCGTGGAATTTAAGGTCCTATGTGGGACACAGGCACATGATCAGGGAGGCAAACACTCCCCAGAATTACAGTGTATGAGATGCACATGGCTCTTGCCATAAGTCTATTATTTTTCTAATGGTCTCCTTTGCTGAGACAGTCCCTTCCCCATCCTGGAGACCATGCCTCTGCTCTGTCCGTCATCAGGAACTGAGAACCTTTGCCAGTGGGGTCTCCTTTACGGACCTGGCTGCCTACTTGCTGAGTGAACACATTCTACCACAACCAGGGTAGGAGGTCAGGCTAGCACTGACTTGGAGGACAAATTCCCCTCCTAGACTTGGCCCATGCCCGTCTCCCAGCTTTCTGCCCTTGGTGCAACTCAGAGGCTCAGGCCCACTCAACACAGGGCAGGAGAATGGATCCCTGCCTGAAGCAGATGAAGATGGTGGGATGTGGGGTTGTAACAGGCCCAGGGGCAGGGATACTTGTGGGGTGAGGCCCGTGAGGGGTGTACAAGGACTCTTGCCGAGCGAGGTCAGTAGGCAGGACTTGTCTACCACAAGCAAAACAAGTTGCACCCCAAATGAATAGCAGGAAGAGTGGAGTGTGGTCATAGGGTTGGGAGTGGTGGTGGTTTGTCCATGTCTGGCCAGGGACAGTAAAATCAGAGGACAAAGGGACAAGGGAAATGCCCTGGGGCATCCTGGCTTAAATTAGGGCAACAGAATTTATGAGGTTTTTCTCCAGATTCAGCGGGTTTCTGTTGATCCAAACTTGCCCCACATTTTGGGGAAGGTGTTTGCTCCCAGCCTTGCAGCCCTGAGAACTACTGTGAGGGGGAGAAGATACAGCGCTTCTTCTGGGCACTCAGGCCAGACTGAAGGCAAGGATGAGCTGAGGCCTGGGGCTGTGGGCTGTCGGAGATCCCAGAGGGAAAACACAACTTCTCTCTCACACTGGAGACCTTCAGAGAGCCCATTGCTGGGCAGGATGAGTACTATTGGTGAATACAGAACACGGTAGCCTAATGAAGGACTTGTAGACGACCAAAACAAACTTGTTCAGTACCCTGCCAGAGTGCACCCAGAGGAAATGTCCCCCAGCATTACCCCACAGACAGGCCAGAAGACCAACCTCCCTGAGAGGAGGGAACAGGAAAGCCACTATAACTGGGATGGCTTGCCACAGTTACTGCCATTACCATTCATAAGATCACGCCCAGAGGAGATGGTTGAGGGAGCTGGCCTCTGCCCAGGAGACCCAGTGAAGTGTGGCAGCTGCCCATGTGGTAGGGGGCGGGAATGGTTGTTTGTCAGTCTCTGTTGTTGTTCGGGGGAAGCCTCCTGTAATCTTGTATTGTCAGGGAGTAAATTCAGATGAAAAGCGGTCACATTCAGCGCGCGATGGCTCCGCCTTGGGGAGGACAGCGGCAAGATGACAGATCGGAGTTTCCGTGGGTGCATGCTAATGAGCTCCGGCATAAGCGGTGTTTATGGGTGGCAGCTGCAGGTGTCTTCCCCCGCCCGCCCGTTGCCCTGCCTGCCCGAGCTGGCCCCTCCCACTGACCTCTCTACCTTCCTTCTTCCTTCTCACCTTGACTTTGAGGTTAGGGCAGTGAAGCACCAGGGTCCGTCTTCTGCTCTGGGGGCTTTGGGCTGAGGGGGCCTGCAGCTTCTGGTAGATTCTGAATGGAAATGCCCAGGCGGACCCTATTTTTAGATGATGACGCTGGGGCTGAAGGGGACTCACAGCTGGAGCCCCTATGCTGGAAGTGGGGTAACTTGGGGGCAGAAGACACCCGTGGAGCTCTCACCCAGCTGGGATCTAGGGACAAGATCTCATCTGGGGCTCAAGCCGGCACTCTGGGAAGTAACTGCTTTAGAGCCAAGAAGAGGCTTGGAAATTGATTACAGATCCAAACTGGGCCTATTGCTCTTATAGGAGTGAGATTTTTGATTCCCATTGGGCAGTCCTATATAGGAGTTCTCTGCTTTCCCTAAGTATCAGACAATAGACTATGGACCCCATCGGCCTACCGGGACCCACACACAGACTGTAATCTGGATTTCTCTGGTACAGAAGCTGCACAGAAATTCTGTCCCCTGCCCACTCCCCAGGCAAGCTCCTCCCAGCTGGTAATGACCTAGAGAGCTCTGGGCTGGGGGTGGGGGCTCAGGAGAAGCCTCCTTAGGCAGGGTGATATTCCCAGGGGCTGGTAGTACATTGTGGGGTCTATTTGGAGGACAGACATGAAAAGGTCTTTGAAGAAGGAAATGGGGCCTTTCTGCTCTAAGTGGCCATCAGCCATGTTGGGCCCAGTGTAAGTAGGACCAGAAAGGAAGGGGCATCATTGCTCTCATGACACCAGACTCAGGATGCATGTCTGAGGCTTCCAGGGACCAGTGGACCCCCACACCAACCACTCCTTCCTCTGGGCTCAGAAGAGCTAGGATGTGCGGTCTGAATCCTAGCAGGCCTCCATTGGCCTCAGAGATTGCTATTGCCTGCCTGTCCAGATGAAGCAGTAAGATGTATCATTCTGGCTTTGGATGGGTGTTCTTCAGTAATGAAGCCTTGAAGACAGCACAGAGACCATTCTGGACTGACTTCAGAATGAGGGGAGTGTAGCCCCACCCTTGAGAGAGTGGGGTCCCGCCCAGGGACAGTGACCCCTGGGAGTGTAATCCCAGGGAGCCTGGGATCTCTCAAGAGGGAAGGGAGATCATAGCATGGGGGCTGGGCTGGAACACAATTGGAATAACATCGGGTGCAGCTTCCTTTGATATCAAGGCTGTCGAGGCCTGAGGTACACAAGGGACAGACACACATGCATCCTTATAAAAGATAGATGTAAATTACATCTTGTGTTATGTATCAATTGTTTGTGAATCACACATACATAATTCATACATAAATTATGCATCATATTTTATATAAATACATAAAATACTTTATTCATATTTATGTCTCATGCATTTAGATATTAATACACTCCTGCCTCTCTGCTTTCTATTTTCATTTAATAATTAATGTTGAAATTCTTCCCATGCAGGACCTACAGATCTATCTAACTCTTTCAGATGGCTGCATAACAGGCCATCCTGAGGGCTGCCTATCACTAATTCATCCACTCCGCTTTGATGTGTGTTTGGTTCACGGACGACTTTCAACCGGCCGTACAAAGGGCTGCAATGGATGTGTCGTTTCCTCCTTCTCTCCTTCGATATAGGAATTTCACAGGTTTCTTAACATCGAACCATCCTTGCATTCTCCGTGTCAGTAAATGCAGGACTGAGCTTTTCAAACATACTAGTAAACCTCAGATCCTAAGACTTCATTTAAGATATGGTCATCAAAAGCCTGTGGTTTTCCTTTCTTAGAAATTTCTTGATAGATTTAAGCAGAGAGTTAGAGTTACCTCAGCTGCAAAAAGAAGTGTGTCTATATTTGAGGAAGGCGTGTGCTTCCAGCAGGTAGGCAGTGCACAGATGGGAAGAGGCAAAACTCACGCCCACAAGCACTGTTGTCACAGCTATGGTGCGCATGCTATGCTTCATATCTGTGTCTTGTTATGACTAATAATTTATAGGTGGATCAATAGATATCCATATACTGGGCCTCAAGGAAATGTTAAGACCCCACTGGTTCAGCACATAGTCTATGTTTGTAAATATTTCCTTGACATGCAATGAATATATTTTTTGGTATACAGGATACACACCTAAATGATAATTAATTGAAAAATGTTCGTATGCTGAGTTCTGAATTGCTTTTAAATCTATTTGCCCTATTAAGGATTGAGAAATGCCTTCCACTTTATTGAAATTTTATGGGGTTTTCTATGAATAGCTTCTAGATGTTTATGGAGATGTACACGAAAACCTGTCACTTCCCGGTGGGCTGGAGAACCCTCAGCACAAGTGAGCTTGTTGAAGGAAGTGGGAATAGGCATGGGTCCAAACCCAGAGTCACAGAGAACTTAAGGACGTGGAGGGAGCGGGCAAGCCCAGAGGCGTGGAGGATGGGGTTTCCAGTGAACTTGCTGTAAGTCAGGATCCATGGGCATCACCCTGGAGCTCAGTCAGAAAGCATACCGAGTCTGGGACAGGATAGGGCCTGACCGCACCTTCAGTTAGCTTCCCAGTTCTAAGTATAAAGGAGAGGCGACTTCAGAATTTTGCCTCGGTTCCAGAAGCTGCTTAATTATTCAAGGCAGTTCCATTATCCGTAATCAAATTATTTTGTACAGTCAGAAGAGGAGATCTTCACAGAGCATTGTGGCTTAGGCCTCTAAAGTTGCACATGGAGGCACACAAGAGGGAAGGAGCCTCCCTCGGAGGAAGTAGGGGAGCATCCTCGGGAGGGGGGGGGGCTCTGGTCATTCCTTGCAGTCTTTTCTCCAAGAAGCAGTAGGGAGGGGGCGGAACAGAACAATGAATTCGCTGTGTCTGTGTGGGTGGGAGGAGCAGGGCTTACCTGCTGAGCCCCACTGACTGCAGCTCTGAAACCCAAGGATCTGAATTTTCAAAGTCCCCGGTGGGCTCTGCATTGAGTGTGTACCATAGGCTCAACCAGTGGCAGCCGGTGGCAAGCAGCGGGGCGGGGGTTTCTCCTGGCACATGGCGCAGAGACCATCACGGGGCCCCAGGCTCTCCAGTGGTCAGGCTACAGTGTGGAGTACCTCCATGTCAGAATACACCCCTGACTACCATGAAGAACAGGTGTACACCCCATTTCCTTCTCTGCCCAGGCTTCCTCCTTCCACCGTCTGGGATGGCCAGGGCTGAATCAGGGCTGTGAGAGCTGACCCAGGAACCAAACGAATGGGCGGGGGAACAGGAGGGCAAAGAACCAGATTCTGCAGCTAATTAAGATCATGTGTCTCTGTAGCAAGGGATGAGAGAGGTGTCAAGTTGGAGGTTTCTGCTTGAGTTATTGCCAATTTAATTTTTATGTAATTAACAGCTGAGCACGGTGTGGTTAATAAGATTCCCTGATGAGGTCCCTGGCTGATGTCTCCTCCCTCCACACCTCCCTTTAATTTTTTTTTTCCTGCTGGCACACAGATCCTTAAATATTTGTGTATGACACTGGTCCACAGGACCAACAGCTGTCCTTGAGCTCGGCCACTTTGCAGAGGCCACACATGTGAACCACAAAGGGGAACCTTCTGCACTACGCTCTAGGCTTAGATGCCTGGATACTCCGCACATCAGCCGCCCTCACCGGTTACCAAGGTGTCGGGTGGTCTGCCCTCCTCTGCTGGCAGTGCAGGATGCTGAGGGCCTGGAATCTTTCTCTGTCCTTTGAGGCTTCCAGCATTTAGGGCTAGCTCAGCATACAGTGGGGCTCAGTGAGTGCACACAGAGGTTCAACTTAGCTGTGGTGATAGTTGAGCATGGCTGTCAACCAGCCACGGGTCCTCACATGCTGTAGGGTTGGGTCTCTTTCCACTCTTTATCACATGGGTCTCTCCATAGGATGCGAGGCGGCTTCTGAGGTTTAGAACAAGAGATGACAGACAAGAGAGGTGAGTATAGCTCAAGGCCAATGTTAAGTTCTTTTGCATCCTTCCTGGGAGTCTTGGTCCCTCAGCTGTCACTTCTGCTGTTGCATGCTTCTGTGAGAAGCTGAACTCTGGGGTCCATCCATGTTCAAGGAACAGGGAATGCTCTACTTGTTGGGGCAGTGCCTCAAAGATTGTAGAATTCATTCCAAACCACCTCCACAGCTTCTGCAGACCCCACTTCTCAAGAGAAGTAGGACCTGAGGGGATCATTCTTGATACAGTCTGGATTGCACATCACATGACTGGTTACTTTTCTCAGGGCTATTGAGTAAAACATGGCACAGGAGACCACTTGTTGGAGGAAGCTTCTTCCCAGACAGACACAGAGGTGTGTGTCTCCTAGGTGATTCCAAAGCGAGGCAAGCTGACAATGATGACGACCACCACACATATTATTAGGCACCACCAGCAGCAAATCTACATCAAACGCATGCTGGGAGTTTACGGCAGCCCATTGCTTGGGACAGCAATGTGAACTAAAGTAACAGAAGAAATCACATTAGCATGGCACACATGGCTCCAGGCAGATATCAAATAGACAGGGGTGGAGATGACTTCTCAAGGCAAAAGACTATTTCTGTTCTGGGAGAAGCTCCTGTGCTCACGGTGCCCTGATGGTGAGGGATGGGCCTTCCAGTGACTCCCCTTCAACAGTACCCAAGAAAGCTGGGGAGGCTCCGGAAGTGGTTGTTAGGACCAAGGCCAGAACTGGTCCCAGTGGCCCTGATTTCCTGTGTGTCTGCCGGGTGTAGAAGGGGAGGCAGGGTTGGGGATGGGGGATGGGCCTCCACTGTGTGTGTGCAGGGTGGGCCAGTGTGGAAGGCCTTGATGGCTGGAGACGAACACTTGAGTATCAGTGAATGTGACTGTCTGTGCTCCTGCTCACAGTGGGAGGTATGGGGGCCTTGGGAACCCTGTCTATACACCTGGGGCTAGACAGGGCCCACACAGCTACCCTGAGAGGGTCCCTGGAAGACCTGGTTGGCCTGAAATTCCTAGATGCTGAAGCTGAAGAGAGGCTGATCACTCTGGGACTGCACAGGGTCTATGAGGGACAAGGAAAGGGCAGTCCAGGCAGGCATCAGCTCTCAGTATGGCTGGCTGTTCAAGATTTGCACCAGCTTCAGCTCAACTGTCCCATGAGGCATCAGGCATCAACATAGGTAGCAGTGGAGGATGGAGGTGTGCAAAATAGCCTTAGACCTAAGCTACAGCCACATCACCAGTCATGAGTGCGCCCTTCCAAATAAACTACCCAGAAGACTTTGCAGAGATATGAGACCAATGGGACCATGACTGATGACCACGAGCCAGGCGTGGGATGAGAGCAGCAAGGGCATCAGTGGGGGCTTCCAGGCAGGAGGGCTGGGATATGTGATGAAGCGACCCTACTCACACCAAGGACATCCTGGATAGACCATGTCCTCTCATAGGAGGCCCATAGGACTGGGGGCAAAGACCTGAGCACCAGTGAATGTGAGCGGACCCTTGGGACCCAGTAAGGGGCTGTTCGGGTCCCTTTGTAAGACGTATAGGGGCATGGCAGACGTAGGTGCCTGAGAGATGCCAGGGTTCACAGAGCTCCTAGCAGACAGTCCTAGTTGTGGTCGGGATTGTTCTGGGCAAGACTGGTCTCCATACATAGAGGTCAGATCTCTTCCTCCAGTGTGATAACTAATCACCCAAGCACCGTCAGATAGTAAAGCAGTTTCTTTGCCTGAGCTCAGCCATCCTGGTTTGTAGTCATGGCTAAACCCCGTCGGTGACTGGGGATGAGCGAGTGGGTCCCCAGGGCTGCTGGGCAGTGAGGGAGCTGCTGCATCCAGCAGACGTTTCGGGTCTGTGTTGGGAAGGGGTTATTCTTCACTCGTCCCGACAACATCCAATCATGACAGGCTCCTAGATATGATAGACATGGAATAGAAAAGGCACCAGTAGCAGAAAACAGGACAGGTCCGAAGAAGCTGAGTGGAACCAGAAGCAGTGAGGCTGTGGACACAAGGCTAAGAGAAAACCGCCCATGACTGGGGCCCCCTTCAGGCCTTTACTAGGGATGTGGCAGGCTGGGTTGGCCTGTCCTAAAGTGGCTAGCAGATGTTAATACATTGCCTGGCCTCTTGGGAACCCAGTCAGGACTCAGGAGTGTAGAGAAATCAGGAACCGATCTCAGTTCTGTCCTTCCACAGTTTGGGGGCTGTGAGTCTGAAATCCTGGGGGCTAACAGCACTGCCTCTCCCAGCCTCCAGGCCCCAGGCTTCCTTGGCTTGTGACTGCATTGCTCCAGCCTATCTCCATCCTCACACGGTCTTCATTCCAAATCTTTGGTTTCCTCCCCTGTTATAAGAATACTTGTGCTGGATACAGGGCCTGCTCTAAACTGAAGATGGTTTCATCTCGATATCCTCCTCTAACTGTATTTCCTAAGTAAGGTCTTGTTTCCAAGCCAGGACACCGTCTGCTCTCAGGATTCCTGGTGCACACTACTCCTCTAGCCACAGAAGACAGCATCCTGCCAGGGGAGAAGTCAGGCAGGGGTCCCAGTCTGGCAGTAGTGACGGTGTTCCTCTCCACTCTACTGTCTTGTTCTGCTCAAGGGAACGGCTCATAGTGACCATTCCTTCCTTCATCTTGAGACATTTCTAATGCAGAAAACCAGAGGGGAAGTAAGCAACCTCTGGAGTTCATCAAATCAAGGCAATAAGGCATGTAGAGGCCCAGACAGCAGAAAGAACTTACCTGAAGACTTCCATCTTCATTACGGACATCTGAGATCTTCCAGACCAAATGCGGACTGCTAATCTCATCCCCAGCACTCAGAATCCGATCCTAATTGAATCCACACCGCACAGAATTACTTTAACTATGATTTTCCAGCAGAAGGTGTCGAGAGAAACACATCCCTTTCTTTATTTTAATCAGATTGCCTAAGATTCAGGGAATGAGTTAGCAGAGAGAAATGAGTTAGCTGAGAAAGGAAGAAGGGGCCACCTCCAAATCTCTCCCCTGGCCCAATAAAAAGGTGGAGTTTTCAGGAACACTGATTCCTCCCGTGGTTAAGGGGGGGGGGGCATCGTAACCAAACTGTAAGGGATCTGCAAAGGATCTGCAAGGGATCTGCAAACCCTGTGGCACCAAAGGCTGCGGGAAGGGCAGCTGAAAACCCAAAGTCAGGAAAGCAGGAAATACGTTCTACCACAGACATGTCCCTGGAGAACAAATCACGGGACGATAGGCAGTCCCATGGGCAACCAGGAATCTGCAGACAGCATGGCCACTGTGAGCTTAGCTCGGAGCCACTTTTTTGCCTGTTGCACATACCCTTGTCCTATATATGACTCCCTCCCCCCTTTTGCCTTATGCTAGCTGGGCCATCACCCCTTGAGAAGACTTCCACGCTTTCCCAAAATCTGGGTTGTGGCATTCATTGCAGCATTTGGACATCATGAATGACAGTGTCTGCCCCATTACAGTAGCTACGTTTTGCTTCCATTACTCTGAGACCCAGAAGCCAACACCAACTCATAAGATCTTGGTCTCACTAAGTCATGCTCAGCAGGATGGGTCACGTGAGTGAGCAAGGGCATGCTTCAGTGAGTAAGAGTCCTGGTTGGGGTTGGACCACCCAAGGATTCCACCATCCCAAAGCCTCTGCTGTGGGTGAGAGAAGCCTGGGGGCTACCGCACTCACTGTCCGCACCCCTGACCACCGCAGCAACAGTACTTAAGGGCTCAGTCAATGTTTCTGGTCGAAGTTTATAAGATTTTCATAGACACAGCTGCTGTTCTTTTCTGTATCATAAAGGATGTCTGATATGACATGTTTAGAGTGACGGTCTGTGAAGATCATCTGCATATTAATATTTGCATTACGACTCATAACAGTAGCAAAACTGTGAAGTAGCAACACAAATAATTGATGTTATGGTCAGGGAGGTCACCACACCACGAGGAACTGTAGTAAGGGGTGGCAGCGCTTGGAAGAGCGAGAACCACTAGTTTAGAGGTTGTCAAACCCCAGAGTGATCTGGAGTCTTGGTACAAGCCTCCATGACTCCATCAGTGTCTTAGTCTGCATGCCTGCAAAGTAAGTACCACACAGACGTTACCGAGTTCTGCTACCAGTTTGAGAAGCCGCCAGGCTCCTATGTACTACCTTTGATGAAGCACCCTTTGTCTATATGGCTGAGTCTGAGGACCACCTGTGTAGGCAGTGAATCCCAGTGGTATTTACTTTTCAAATGGAAAGTCTTAGTTTTATACCTGTGGAGCGTCCATAGATGAAATTTTGCCCTCTCGATGCCGTTCCCATGATCCCGGTACAAAGATCTCTCTTAGCATCTCTTTAAGTGTTCCAATCTTCTGACAGCCACTGTGTCCACAACTTTAAGCATGCTTACACTCCTTCCTTAGCCAAGCAACGCATTGCTCCCTTCTGCTTCGCTTCTGGCTCTTGTTCTTCACCGTAAACTTGGTTTCAAGTGGCCACCAACAACCATATCATAGCCTGGATGCTATGCCATCTTGAAATGTTCTCTGTCAAATTAATTAATCCATTGCTTTTGAATTCAGCTTCATTCAAATGTTTAACACGTAGGCAAAATGAAGTCGGATTCTTTGCCAAGTATACCACACGTAGACTCGAACCCAGCTCCTCGTAGCTGCTCTCACCCAAAACTTTGCGAGCACGCTCTTAAATGTCTTCCCTTCCGTCAACACCCTGGCGGTCCAAATTCCTGTCAGAATCATTCAGCAGTCTTGGATTGCAGCATGCTAGGACTTCCCCCAGGCCAAATCTCCAGACTCTTCCACACACCGCTTCCTAAAGCCCGAGGATCACACTCCCAGCCTAAGTCACAGCAGCGGCCTCGCTTGTCTGGAACTAATTCTCTATACTGGTTTTTGTTCAATTTCCATGACAAAATACCCCACAGGAGCAATTGGAGGAAGGGAGAATTGAGTTATTTGGAGAATTGAGTTATTTTCATGGCTTCAGGAGGTCACTGTTCAGGGCTCAGCTCTCTGTAGGTAGAAAGGAAAAGGCATTATGGTGAAATAGTTAAGTTGCTTGCATTCGTTGTAGTGAGAACAGAAGCTGGGGTTAAAGGGTTAAAATGTAAACGTTTGGAACATGGAGGAAGATGAATAAAAGGGGTTTTTAGCTGGATATTAGATAACTAAGCCAATTAGATAAGGGGAGAGACAGGCCTATGGGCAGTAAAGACAGTCTACTGCCCAAACCCCCAACCCCTACCCTGGCCACCACCCTTAGGAACACACGTAATGCATCATTGTCCTTCCTTATACCTATACCCTTGCTTCTAATGCAGTTAAAGTAAATAACTGTAAAACAAGTATGGAAGAAGAAACCACCATTTATTTTAGGAAAGAGACCCATGCCAAAGAGGCATCCAAGAAAGATTGCTGCTACATCTTGCTGGTGATGATAGGGTTAACTCCCTGCCACGGTAAAACAACAAATCGATCAAATTGCTGTGAGAACAAAGAGAACACAGTCTAATTAGCATATATCCAGACACTTGCAAGGCTAGCGGTGGCTACACTGGCCAGGACTCACAGCTAGCAGACAATCAAGGCCATGGGCTGGGGAAGATAAGGGCTTCAGCCATCCTTCACTGTGTGGGAAATGCAAGAACAGCACCCACTCACCACTCTGGTTGGGTCTGGGAGATGTGCAGTGTGCGGGCCAAGCCAGCAGTTCCCCTACAGTCTCCAGAGGACCAACCTCAGTGTAGATGACCTTAGCTGCTGGCCAGTTTCATCCCACAGCTCCTAGACAAAGGGATCTGATGGCTTTTCCTTTCTTGGAATCCTCTCCCAAACCAGAGTTTCTCTCATTTTTCAATTTCTCATTCTTTTGTAATAATTCTTGTGTTGGTTCCTTTTCTATGGCTGTAAAAAACAAAACGAAACAAAACAAAAACAAAAAAACCACCAAGACCAAGGCAACTTAGAGAAGGAAGGGTTTATTTAGCCTTATGGTTCTAGAAGATTCGAGTCCATTTTTGTGGGGAAGCATCAAACAACTAGAATAGCAAGTTGAGAGCTCACAACTTGCAGAAAAGCGGAGAGAGTAAACTGGGTAGGGCACAGGGTTTTAAAACCTCACAGCCCCACTCCCCAGTAAAGTAGGGAGGCCACTTTCCCAAACAGCACCACCACCTGGGAACTAGGTATTCAAATGACAGAGTCGATGGAGATGTTTTCATCCTTAACCATGATTCTCAAAACAAAAACAAAAACAAAAAACAAACAAAAACCCCCTCACTTCTCCTTTACATGCTCCTATGGAATTCAGAGTCTCTATCGTCATTGGCATGGGACAATGAGCTCTGAGCCACTGCCCTAGCTTGATGTTTGATGAATGTGACTGTTTAGCATCTTCTATCTTTGAGCCATGCTCGGTTGGGTTGTGAACCGTCGTTCTCAGAATCCCTGTATCAGCACGGCATAGTTCATGAGCGCAGGAGCATGGGTCAATGGATCTTTTAAGTTTTTTCAGAGCAGAAAGGCCAGGCTGCTCAGCAGGCAGGGAGCAGGGCAGATGAAACCTCCAATGGCCCGCCCCTACTGATCTACCTCTGCCAATCAGGTTCCATCATCTGAAGACCTTAGAACTAATGTCAGCCAATGAGGACCAAGCCCTGAAAATATGGGCCTGTGAGAGACATTTAAAATTTTAACCATAACACATGTATTCCCCAGTCACTGCAGGCTTGGGTAGTTCGGAGGGGCTTCTTGATAGGGCACAGGTTTCTGGATCAGTTTGGGCCAGGACTTTGTGGAAGTTAGACTGATTGGCATCTAGGCTCAAGGCTCTCCCGTCAGGCTGCTGGTCAGGACTGTAGTCTCATCTGAAGACTCATGGGAAGTGATGCATTTCCAAGTTCACTCCTGCGGTCATTGTCACGGCTGTTGCCTGGACCACTTTAGATTCTGGAAGTTGTGTTTCTCTACAACTTATAACACAGCAACATGGTTGCAGTTTTGCATCAGAACAAATTCCAGGGCCGAAGAGGGCAAGACAGTCCCAAAACCAGGCTCAGAAGTTACCACTTAGTCATAGCTTTGGGGATAAAGTGTGAAAATGACAAAATAAAAATGGAACCACTTTGTCACACAAACAAAAATGCAAGAGCTCAGTAGGGTGGTGGTGGCACACACCTTTAATCCCAGCACTTGGAAGGCAGAGACAGGCAGATCTCTGTGAGTTTGAGGCCAACCTGATCTACAGAGTGAGTTCTAGGACAGTTCCAAAGCTACACAGAGAAACCCTGCAGGAAAATGGATCTGACAGGCTGGAGTTCATCACATGACAGATCAAAATAAGACAGACTTGGGAAATAAATGCCACATGTTTTTCTATCATTAAAGTAAAAGTGAAGCCATTGGAGATATCAAGGGGCGAGAGGAGGTTGCAGTGGACTGTGGAAGAGCAACAGAGGAAACAGCATGATCAAAGTACACCATATCTATGAATAGAAATGGCTCTGGGAAGCCTAGCACTTTGTGGAATTAGTTTTGGCCAGTGAAAGCTGAGAGGTTGTGAAAAGGTAGCTTACAGGATTGGCCAGTAGCAACTTCTGCAAAGACTCTGCCAGAAGCATTTTACCCACCAGGCCTCTGTGATGTTTTGAATGAGAGTGCCCCCCCCCATAGGTTCATATATTTGAATACTTTGTCCCAGGTTGGTGGAACTGTTTGAGAAGGATTAGGGGGTGTGGCCTTGTTGAAGGAGGTGTGTCACTGGGAGTGAGCTTTGAGGTATCAAAAGCCCATGCCATTTCTAGTTAGCTTTCTCTCTACCTCATGCTTGTGGATCAGATGTAAGCTCTAGTACCATGGCCCCTGCTGCCATGTTCCCTGTCACTGTGGTCATGGACTCATCCTCTGGAACTGTAAGTCCCAATAAACTCTTTCTTTTATAAGTTGCCTTGGTTATGGTGTTTCTTTGCAGCAATAGAAAAGTAACTAAGCTAGACACTGCAGCCCTGTGTAAAAAACCATTCTGTGAGGACATCTGTCCACCTGGCAAGTGTCTACTTGGAGGCAGATTAGTGGCACTCTTGTTATTGATCCTTGTGGAATTATTTTAGGACATCTTGTATACCAACCAGAACTCCTACTTGCCCACCTTTGAACATATTCAGTCCACTGAGTCACACTGAAATGTGTGACTATTTCTAAACGAGACAGATTCTGCTTTGATTTTAACACCTAATCCTTTATCAATTGACAGAAGCAAGTCATGTCTGAGCACACACTGAGAGCTATGGTGACTCTTGGAACATGTCCTAATCTGGTTTTTGTGTAGCTTCCCCCCAGTTAACTGCTTCCTCCAAGAGCAGTGAGCTCCTGATACTAGACTACTCCTGAGAGCACCTGCATGAAGGGGTGTAGACATCAGGACCTTCATGTCCCAGTCTTTCCACTGAGAGTCGCTCTTCTGCTCCAAATAGCCTCCTTGCTATCTTTCCTCTCATGTCTCAGAACCTCCTGTGAGTCCGACTTGATGAGGGGCTGGCTGTAAGATGGTGGCTTGGTGATGCTTGAACGGAAAGAGCTTCAAGTTTTCCATTCCTCATTATCATGAGGCAAAAGGTGTGAAGATTTTCAATTTTCTTTTTAATCAAGATGGCATCCTCTGAGGAATACCTGCCAGGTCATTTTGAAGAATGCTTGAAAAGTCCTGAGTCCTGGGGAGACTTAATTAAACCTGTGGAAACACAATGGGGACCAGAGCAGTACAGCGCACGCCTAAGGGCAGCGCCCACCCACAGGAGCTCTGCCTGGTAGCAGGGACAATTTGGTCCCCAGCTGCCAAGAGCCCCATCTGTGATTCCCCTTCTTCTCGCTCCCTGACCCAACAGACCCTATGACCCTCAATCCCTGGATGTCTTTTGCCTTCTAGGTCTACTCTCTTCTTCCTAGCTGACTCCTCTCTCTCAAGGTTGGAAATTACTTCCACTAGGGCCATCCCTGGACCCCAAAACACTGTCTAGGGCTCTCATGGGGACAAAGACAAAGCTCAGACTGAACATAGATCAGGGTATAGTGGGATGTAAGATAAACAACTGTGAGAACAGTGGAGCCCAAGTGCCCACTGGCAGGAAGCACTGGGGTACAGTGTTATGAGAAGGATACCAAGTTACAACTGGACATCACACCCAAGGCCAGGTGGTCATGGAAGCTACAGGTACTCTATGGCATCTTTACTACCACATGCAGGGTCTTTGGACATCAAACAAGACCTCATGTGATACCCAGGGCGATCACATATCCTTGACAATCAGCAGAGAGAAAAAAACCACATGTAGCATGTATTGTATAGCTTGGTTGCCTAACCAACAGGGGCCAAATCCCTGTCCTGTGGGTGACTGAAGTGCTCAGCCCCAGAAAGTGATGGTGAGGAGACATGAAGGCCAAGCTTGATAACAATCCAGGACATTCCAGGTCAGCATTGTGGCCAACCAGCTCTGCTCCAGCAAAGGGAAGAAGGTTCCAGGCTCCACCATGCGGTTGTTTCCCTCAGTCCTTCCAGTATCACCCAGAGAGGCCTTAGGTCCTGATGTAGTGTCAGCCCCAAGTAGAGCTCCTACTGGCTCCTCGTCTGCACCAAGCTAAAAAACAAAACAAAACAAACAAACAAAAACAATTGAATATAGTTCAGAGTCCACACTGATCCCAGAGGCCAGAGCAAACTTCAGAACCACAGGGCACAGCCCCGGTGCCGCATGGCTACTCAGGGATGCCTATGGGTCCCAGCTAAACCTTCCCCTCTTGGAGTCTATTCTGAAAGAGGATGTGACTTCCATGACATTTGGGGCACCGTCTCAGGGGCACTCAGGACTCCTGGTGTGGGGGTTTTCAGACTGCAGCATACTGTGTGCCGAGCCTCCTAAGCATGTCAGAGACCCTCCACCAGAAACTCAAGACAGCTGCAAGGGGTTTGATCATTTCCCAGAAAACTGAGGCTCAGAGAGGTAGGAGGACTTCCCAAGCCCTCAGAATAGCAGACGCGTGGGACCTTGTGATCAAACCTGAGAAGTCCCTCCTTCTGCTCTGTTTCCCTCAGTGCCTTCCCTCCCAACCCAGCCCATGTTCTCTGGGTTCCTCAGACCCAGTCTTCAGGTCACCTCAGGCTGCATTCACATCCTCCAAGGTCTGTCACCTCCAGACAGAGAGGACAAGGACCTAAACATCATAACCGTGGCTGGTGCTTTGAGTGCAAAGCCTGGGGGTGTGGAGGGGACATGCAGACCTCACCAGAGTGCAGGGACATGCTGAGGAGAGCCTGGTGCTGGGACCGGACTTGGGAAGGAGGTTCACCTTTGAAAGGCAACATTGTGTATGTAGCACAGGGCTCATGCAAGGAGTAGGTCTTTTCTACTGGGAGCCTGATGTGGGATATCTCTCTGTATGCCGTGAATATATTTTATTATCATTGGTTAATGAAGAAGTAGATTTGGCCAATAGCCAGGTAGAATAAAGCCAAGAAAATCCAAACAATGATACAGGGAAAATGAAGGCAGAGTCTGGAAGACACCAGCAGGCGCTGGAGGAGTAAGATGCCAGAGCATTGGCAGTAAGCCACAGGGCATGAGGTGATACACAGAATATTAGAAATGGGTTAATTTAAGTTGTAAGAGCTAGTCAATAACAATACTGAGCTAATAGGGCAAACATTTTGTAGGTAATATTAAGCCTCAGAGTGGTTATTCAGGAACTGGCAGGTGGGACAGAAACCTCCAGTTTCAGGGACCTTCTTACAGTACATGGGAAGATAGGGACAGCTGAAGATAAGGGAGGCCTAGAGTGCTCCCTGAGCTGACAAGTGTTACATGCCACTCTTGTCTCACCTAGGACCTATTCGTGTGGCATTACCTGAAATAGTATCATTGCAGACATAATCAGCTGAGAAGAGGTCCCTGGGTTGGGATGACACTTAGGTCCTTTTAAGAGGAAGCAATTTGTCCACAGACATACACAGACAGAAGTTGGAGTGATGCTGCCGCAAGCCAAGAACACAAGGATTCTGGGAAAACCCCAGCATGGCTCTTCCTTGGAGCCCTCTGGCAGCTTGTTGCAGACTTTTGGCCTCCAGGACTGTGGAAGAATAAATTTGAGTTGTTTTAAGTCATCCAGTCTCTGGTACGCTGTGGCAACCCCCTAAACAAACACAAATAGTAGTGGTGGGTTCCATCTACCAGCACAGAGAACATGAGTGAGTCTGTAATACATTGTGAGCCTGTCCTCCCTCCCCACGAGAGCCATTTCAGGAGGATCTGGCCAGGTGGAAGGTGGCCAAGGAGCATGGACATAGAGAAATCAAGACAAAAAAAAATATGTAGTCTCCTGAAGAGTGAAGATGTAAAGACAGCTGGGAAGGATAAGCAAAGAGGAAGCAAGAGTAGTTAAGTATTTATGTAACAGTCATCTACAGCTGTGTAACAAATGATCCTTAACTTAGCCTCATAAAACAACACACACCTATGCTCTCTGGAGGTGAAGCTTCCAAGCACAGCTCAACTTGATACCCTAACTCAGGCTCAGTCAATTCTAGAATTCAGGCATAAGGCTGGAGTCATCACAAGACTGGGGAGCAATCCACTTTCAAGTTCATTCACACAACTGCCGTTAGGATTTAGGTTCTTGCTGGGCACTGGGTAGGCCATCACAGATCTTTATGGAGAGCGGCTTACTGCAGAGCCACCTCCGGAGAGAGTTCAGAGGAGGCGAGGGGCAGCAGGTGGGCATGAGAGCGGGGGATCCAGGAAGAATGGGAGAGGAAGGCTAAGAGAACCTCCAGGAGTGAGTTAGTTCTTGAATGTGGGTGATACAAGTTCGTGGAATACCACAGCTAGGGTCGGAGGCAGGCTCTGGGGAAGAGGACCCACATGGGGATCCTTCCAGGAGAAAGGGACGTTTGGCTCCTTGTACAGAAAGGGGAGAAATGAGGCTACGCACAGAAAGAAGACAATCAATGCAGATCTGTCTGCAATCCTATATTTTCAGTCAATATTTTATGGATCCTGTTTTGTGCGGTTCTCGCTGGTAAAAACAACTCTCCATAAATCTCTGTCTGGACTTCCCACAAGACTGTCAGCATTTCCAGGCCCAGGCTTAGCAGGGACAGGCCATAACCCCTCAGGTCTGTTGCAGGCACTGTCCACAGCACCATGAGACTCTACTTTCAAGGTGACAAGCTCACCTGCCTTGGGACACAAGAAAGACCCTCCCTTCTATCTTGCAGGGCTCCTCCATAGCTGCAGGTGGCGCTAGAGAAAGTCAGGCAGACACTGTCCCCTTTCCAGCATGAGCCCCTTGCTGCTTATGCACTCTCTTTCCCCAAGTCCTGTTTCCTCTGCACTCTAGTTGGCACGCCCCCATACCCTCCCCTGTGTACATGAGTCTCATCACCCCGCACATGGGTCCCACCCTGTGGTCTGGAGCTTGTTAAAGCTGCATGGAGGCCACGTGGGCAACAGCTTTGGGGAGTGCCTGACTGGAAGCATGACTAAACTTTGGCCACAGTCTCAGAAGATGGGATGTATCAGTATTCCCAAGACTCCTAGAGCCAAGGGGGAGTGCCCCAAGTGCTCATTGCTGTGTTGTTTATGACGCCAACAGAGGCGGAAACACCGTGTGAGCATTTCCACCACTTCTGCTTTCAATAATAAAAACAGGTTCACTTGAATATGCCACAATCAGAAAACATGATGTCATAACATGCCCAACAGCCGCATAATAAATATTTCTTTTGAGCAAACATTTGAACTAAGACAGACCGTACACTGAGCCTTAAAGCCAAGCACCAATTTTTCAAAAAGATGTAAGCCACAAAAACATGCACCCTGACTGCATGGAGTTAAAGTCAAATTCATCAGCAGAAGGATATACAAGTACTTGGGAATTCAATAGTATACTCAAATAACCCATAATTCAGAGAAGAAATCAAAGGGGAAAAGAAAAATGGAACGGAACGAGCTTGGAAGCCCAAGCCATCTGCACGCTCTTTTGGGCCCTGTGCAAGCCATGCTAAGTAGGGCTTTTGAGGCCCGAACGCCCAGTACAGGAAGAAAGAGCAATTGCAGACGGATGGCCCACCTCTTACAGTAAGAGACCAGAAAAAGATTAAGTGAGCCCAGTGTAAACACCAAAAGGGGGAAAACCAGGATTACAATGGAAATCGATGAGCTAGAAAAAAAGGATTAGAGGGAAGAATCCATAAAGGCAAACACTGGTTCTCAAAGTGGATCAATAAAAGTGATGAATCTCCAGTCAGATGTATCAGGAAAAAAGGAGAAGACACAAATTACCAGTGTGAGGAATGGGGAGGTGACATCATGACAGATTCCACAGAAATCAGAGGATAATAAGGGACCGCGGCGGCTAACTTTATGCTAATGGATCTGATACCTTAGATGACACAGACAAATTCTTTGCAATTACTGAAGCTCACTCATGGCAAAAATGCATTTGAGTGGCCACTCCTTCATTAAATAGATTGAACATGTAGCAAAAAGCTTTTTTTTTCTTTTTTTTTTTTTAACAAGACTGAAGTTCAATAGCTTCCCAGAGGAATTTAGCTGAATGTGTGAAAGAGACAGTATCTTTCTACAAAACTCTTGCAGAAGACTAAAGGGGAGGGGACCTCTCCCAGCTCATCCTGCCAAGGCAACATCACCCCAATACGAAATCCGAGGTCGCACTAAGGAAGCCACCAATTAATGTCTCTCCTGCACAGTTGCACTGTGAACCAAATTTTAGCAAATTGGACCAAATTCTATGTGAAAAGGTAATAACTTGCGATGACCTAACATGGCTTGTCACATTACTGGAAGCTGGATTAACATTTAAAAATTTAACTGCAAAAGAAAGGAATGAACAAATGATATGTTTACCCAGTTCCCATGCCCGATAAAAAATTCTGAGGGCCTGGCAGTGGTGGCACACACCTTTGGTCCCAGCGCTCAAGAGGCAGAGGCAAGCATCGATCTCTGAGTTCAAGACCAGCCTGGTCTACAGAATGAGTTCCAGGACAGCCAGGGCTACACAGTAAAACTCTGTCTTGAAAAACAAAAACAAAAAAATGAGAAAGATTATTGAGGGTATTTAGGTAAAAGAAACTCCACAGCTTCCACTAGGCTTCATTTTGGGAACAACTGTTTCCTCTCTAGCATGTGTGTGCACACGTACTTTGCCCTTGTCTGTGTTGTGTTTTCCTCCAAGTACACATATGCAGTAACCTCTGATACCTTAAAGCTACGGGGGTGGGGGCACCTCTGTCCCCTCTTTGGTCAGCTCCCACCTGTCTCTACCTACAGCCTCAGTTTGTGCTCAGGGTCTAAGCTCTAGTGATGTTACCCCAGTATCCTAGCTAAAAGTGGGGTTCTAGAAGGGCTACTTGAGTAAGAAACGAAGAAACGAAGAGGCAATGGCTGGCCACGACTCCTTTCCCAGTGCATGTACCAGAAGCAAAACCCCTCTTCCACCCCCTCCTATTCGCCTAAGATAACAGATCAAAAACGGGGCAGGGGATATGGAAAAGGGTGGATCTAGCCTCATTTTAGGGCCCATCTTTTTAAGGAAGTAGAAAAATTTAATAAATCAGAATTATTATGACCTAATTTTCAAACCCCAAGCATTAGTAAGAAACAAACAAAGTTAAGCAACAAACCTGTCTACAATCAGGGTAAAAACATCCATTCCCTGCCTCTTAGTACTACTGGGTATTGAACCCAGGGTCTTACACACAGTAGTTGGGACCTCGGCTTCTCAACTGCACCCCAGCCCCCACTTCCCTAATTTTTAAAGATTTATTTTATCTAAATTCTGTGTATGTGTGTGGGAGAGTACACATGACTGCAGTATCCACGGAGTTCAGGGGCACTGGATTCGCTGGAGCTGGAGTTACAGACACTCGTGAACTATCTGGTGTGGGTACTGGGAACTGAACTCAGGTCCTCTGCAAGAACAGTAAGTGGTTTTAACTGCTAAGCCATCTTTCCAGTCACTGTTTTTCTAAGTTTTATTTGAACTCCTAGTTAATGCCCTAAAAGGATCTTAAATATTCTAAACTGCCTTTATGTGTGAGTATTTGCATATATGAATTCCATGGAGCCCTTGTGAATCTGGAGGTCAATGCCAGCCTGGAACACTTAGTGTCACCTGCTCAAGAAGCCAACGGTTGGAGTCCAGGTCATATGCAAGGTCCTGGATTCAAGGACCCAGCATTAGAAATAAACATTTAAATCGGTGAGCACCTCCCACTACTCCTAAGATGAAATTTAAATTCTTCAGCCACACCCAAACCTTCAGCACTACTCACCTACCCTGCAGACCCTGGCCCTGGAGGCCCCGGCCTTCTGTGTGCCCAGCCTACTTTGGCTGAAAACCCCGTAATTCTATTAAAGCCTCTTCCTTTACTATGTGTGACAGCCTAGGGTGCCCCTTGGTGAATCACAGATCCCCTGCATACTCTTTCTTACCCACCATGTGGTCGACGTCACAGATGGTCTCTAGAAGTGTTCCTCAGTGGTTCAGTGTGGCCACAGGTGATGAGATGTCACCCGTGATTGTGGTGTGTGTAAGAGGGTCCCTACCCACTGCAGCCAGAGACCTACTTGCTGGCCATAAAGTCCATAGCCACAGGACTATACATAGTTCTATAGCCACCAACCTACACAGGTCGGAATCTTTATAAACTCAGAGACTGGTCCCTTTTGGTGATCCTAGCTGGGTCCTCATGAGAACTGAGGATCCAGAAGCTTGTACGTCCCCTGCAGACAGGGGCATCCAGAAATCATTGCTTGCCAGGTGAGGACAGACACATTCTTTCACAGAAGATCCGACTGACAGCATAATTTGCTTCCTATGGTTGAAATGAAGCACTGGGATGGAATTTAACCTGGCTGGACTCAGTGGCCAGGTTCAGGGAGGCACTAGCCAAGCCCAAGCCAGGCACCAAAAACAAAGTTTGATCATTATTGATCTTCAACCCAAACTGAGTTCATGAAAAGGTGTTAGCCACTGATACAGTTTTTAAAAAAATTTACTTAGTTATATAAACAGCTGCTTCCTTGACTCTCAAAATCGACTTCTCAACTGACTAAATGCTGGTGACATAATAAAATGGTAAAATGTATCTCAGCTTAATAAACAGCCTTGAAACCACATTCTAACCACTTCCCACCGAAGACCGAGGAAAATCAGACGTTTGGCATTTTCAGAAAATCTCTGTGATCTCGCTGCAGTTTTGCTCAGAACAGAATAGAGATATGTGGCCCCTGGTGACACACTCGCCCCAGAGATTATCCCTCAGGCCATTTGTCCTAAGGTTGCTTGTGTGGGCTGAGTAGCCCTGTTAAGAACTTAGGCAAAGGCTTGGGAAGCGTGGCTCTTATCCTGCCCAAGGGCAGCAAGGGGGAGAGATAACTCAGTTGAATTCTGGCCTCTGACCTGGCCATTAATTACATCCAAGTTCCACATTTCCAAGCCTCGGAGAGACTACATAACTTGTCACCCAACAGACAGGACAGCTTTAAAAGTGAGGGGTGACTTTTAATAAACAGGCTGGGCTATATAACCTGCTGGTCTACCCATGAAGGCAGAGAGGTTTGCCCGCCTTTCACAGGCAATAGAGGATCCATGCTGTTGGAGCCTCTGCTTCATCCCTGTGTTCCTGCTAGAGCTGTGCTGGAGCAGTCCTGCGTAGGGACTGGTCTCACTGCTGGGACAGAGGTAGGATTGGGCATGAGTCCCCAGGGCCATTTGCATCCTAGTTCCCAACAGTGGAGTACAGCGCACACCAGCAAAGACCCAGAAGCTGGCTCCCTTCTGAAATGGCTGAGGCCCTGTTCCCAGGCCTTTAGGTCTCAAGGCTTGAAGAAATGCAGAGAGAAGTAGAGGCCAGAGAGAGCCTATGGGCTCATGAATGGCTGTGTCTTCTCTTTTGCTGAGTTCTTACCCCAGTGTGATGGTACAGGAAATAGGGACCCCGGGGAGTAATTAGGTTGTGAGGGGGGTCTCGGGTTGGCATTGGGCCCTTACCAAAGTGACTCCGACGCTCTGCCTTGACACCAAGTGAGGGAGCAGTGAGAAGGTACTGCCTGCGAGCCAGGGCGAGGATGCAGTGAACGGAGCCACCTGAGACCCAAGTTGACTCAGTCTAGGGTGAGTAAGAGGTACCAGTTGTGAATCGGGAAGCCGGTCCACACTTATCCTGGCTCTTGTATTTTCTGGACTCCAGCACTGTGAGAAATGGATTTTTATTGTTTTTACCCATTTTTTTTTTCTATTTTTGTGACTACTCTGAACTAGACCCTTCCTGGGTGAGAGGAAAAGGGCCTTTGACACTGCAATCCCAAGGGACTCTGCTGAGGGTCCCGCTGTGCAGTTGTGGACTCTCCTTTGCTGTCCTCTTAAATGGTCTCTTGTGACACCGGGACCCAGAGAGAGCCCTGGTTTCTCTTGTACCCCCTTGCTGATGTCACAAGTTGATCACTCACTGGTTACCAACTTTCAGGGCTCCATATGCCTCACCACACCCACACTGGCCCTGCAGTGTGCCCATAGGACAGGCTCCCAGAGGTGAGCTAAGATGCCCAAGGTTGTGGCACCAGCGGCTCACTCAATAGACTTTAGTTCTTGTGATGCTCACACTGTACCAGGGGCCATAGGACCCATGTCCACCTGAGATCCTATCATAGGAGGTAGCCAGGGCCATGCCTATATCCTCATTCTGGAAGCTGCCTAGGGGTGCACTGGACCTGCTGGTTGGGAATGCCCTCATCCTTGTGTACCCCAAGGAGCTGTATACCTCAGCTTCTGAGAAGAACAGGAGCAGTTCCTGGGCTGCGCTCTGGGCACACAGCCCAGATGGGACCCGTGGAGAACATCTGGGGTGGGGCTAGTCAAACCTGCTCCCTCTGACCCATTTACCACAAATATGTGTCCCTCAGAGCTCCTGGGGGCTTGTGAGTCTATCCAGTCCCTTTTTCCTGCTGCCCTTGACCTATGAGATGTCTGGCATTTTCTCATTTAAAGAGGCACAGTTTCTCACGCCTCAAGCAAGACTGGCACCTTCTGACGGAGGGTGCCATGAGGGTGCTGGGGCACGCTGGGGTGTATACACAAAACTCAGTTTCATCTCTAGTATGTGTGTGTATGAGGAAAGCCTGGGCTGTTTCCTGGGGACCCCAGGCTAGTGTGTTCTATCTCAGGGTCTTGCATAGGACAACAGTGATCCTGGAGACATGTGACATTAAGCAGTGACCCTAGAGAAATTAAAGACACGATCCTCCCTCAGACTCAGCATGCTATGGGTACTCGGAAGTGGCAGACTCTCACCTCAGTATGCCAGGCGGGATGAAGGCAACCTTCAACCTCGACTTGGTATGAAGTCACTCACCACTGACTCGTGCCTGGCCAGATGCCGGGGGATAGCTATAGAGAGTGGCTCTGCTGGCTCCTAGGCACTGTGGTCAGCCCCTGCCTTGTGCTGTGGATCCCTGCGGATAGACCTGCATGGAAATAGCTGCAGATCTTAGGAGGCCACCACTGGCCCCTGGATGTCACAGCCTTTTGCTCCTGAAGCAAAGTCATCACACAGAGGACTGCTCTGTGTGGTCCCTACCAGCCAGCCCTTTATGAATCACTGGTCCGGCTTGACACCGATCCCTCGCCCTAGGCCCCTCAATCATGAGGGGGCTGGAGTGACACGTGCCACTGGATGGAACGTGCCATTAGTGGAGAGCTGTCCTCATCCTCCCTACAGTGGCTCCCACCTGGGATTTATGGCACTCCTCCCTCTGCTGGCCCCAGGCCACAAGAGCAATTTCACCGTGACTGCATTTGTCAAGGCTGGTGGCAGCTTAGGGGAGAGAGGGCCGCTGCCGGTGAACACACTTCTGCTCCAGGGCCATCCTCAGAGCCTGGTAAAGGCAGGGGCCATGCTAGAAAGTTCTCCAATGGTGGGATGCGGAGTGGGCTGCCTGGGCAACTGAGGTTTATGGAGAACAGCCTGGCCCGGACATGCTGAAACAGGAGACCAGAAGATTTCCTCCAAGCTTGATGCTCATGAGCTCCTTTCTGGAATTTGCCTGTGGCTTTAGAACAGCCTGCCTCTGTGTGCATGCTATGGGCGGCCACCACATTATGGTACTGGACCCTCTTTCCCCTGTGCCCAGCAGAGGTGGCTGCCTTGTTTATCCTACCATGGAGCCTGCAAGAAAGATTCTGGGGACAAATGTCAGAAAAGTCCTCCTCCCCTGATCTCTCAGAACAGCTGCAGTTGTGGCATGACCCCACCGTAGGGAATCACTGAATCAGGACCTAGATGCCGACACGTTGCTCCCATCTGAACCTCGGAATCACGAAGATTACAAATGTCCCTGTGTCCTTTACTGTCCTTATGTCTGTGGCCAAATACCTGACAGGAAGAAACTTGAGTGAGGAAGGATCTACTAGAGCCCATGACTTCTGGGTGTAGAAGTGGTTCATGGCTGGAGCAGCAGAGATGCTCATTTGGGCAGAGCAGGGAGCAGAAAGAAACTGGACAGGAAGTGCTGGTGGTTGGGGCTAGTCTTTTTGGGAGAACACAATTCAGCCCACAGCCACCTCAGGCTTAACCTGATTCTGGTCATTTGCTCCCTGTACAGGGCCTCAGGACAGCTAGGTTCAGGCAATTTCTTGGCCTGGCCAGCATGAAGCTCACAATCTCATTATCCCATTTCCCTCAGCGTCATTTTGAGCCCATCACCCACTAAGGCTTCTCCTGGGGATTACCAAAAGGCAGGCTCTCAGCTCAGGAACCTTCCAAGCCCAGACAGTTTCCTCTACCATCCTTTTCTGAGCTATGTCTAGAGGGTTCCGGCTGGTGTCTCTAATTCTGGAGGCCCTGTCTGTAACCTTGCTGCAGGACTTTACAACCCTCTGCCCTCTCCAGTTTCCTCCCAGCCTTGGCTTCCACCCTGCGTGGCCTTAAAGGGCCCTGCAGACTCATCCCTTACAGCCTTTGTCCCTCGCCACCCTCAGGCTAGATTCGTTAGTAACTCACACCAGAACAAGCACACAGGCTTCTTGGTGTGGGCTGGGTATGAGGACTCGGGTGGCATCCAGGACAGGGGACCCCTGACTGCAGGAATGCCACAGCACTACCCACTTCTTACCGCCGCCTGGCCTCATACTTCATGTGGAACGAGCCCATCAGTCACCACACAGAGCACCAAGTCAAGACAAATTGGCCAAAAATCAATTTTCTAAAAGACACATTTGCTGATGGTCTAATGAGTGATGAGAGGGAGCCTTTGAGGCCTCCTCCTTGAATCCCACTCTGTGATTCTGTACAGCAAGAGGGGCCCAATTAGGGAAGATGGAGAGGAAGAAAGGTGATCCTTACCCCACAGGCCAGAGCAGGGGTCTGCCATGGGCACAGGCATTCAACCTGGCAAAGGTTGCCGGGAGCCTAGAAATGATGGCAAGAAAAGCCATGGGTGTCAGATACTAGACTTCTAGAAGGCTGCCAGGTGGAGAAGACCCCAACCTTCACATCGTTCTGCCTTTTTTTCGGATGCCTGTCACAGGTCAGTCCGTTTCATTCTCTGTCCCCTCTTCTCCCTGGGAGTTCCTCTATCATTGCGAGCCACCTGTGACCAAACACACAGCACTTCTTTCCTGGATTTTGTGTCTATCCATCCAAACCCACACCTATTCCCCGACGGGATCTGCAGATCACCCGGCTTCTTCCTCTCCTAGGAATGATGCGCCTACACCAACAGCCCAGTTTCTCTCAAATCTGGGGCCTCCATCCAACCTCTTCTGCATCAAGCTCGTCTCTGGCAGTAGCACCTCCCAGCTAGGGCACAGGACATGGCCTGGTTCTGTGCACCTCCAAGAGAAGAGAGTTTGGATTAGCCTCATTCTCTCCTTCCAGGCTGGGCAGACCCAGCAGCAGCATAGGTCAACAGAAGGTTTCCCTCACGGTCATTCAGCTCAGCCATGGAGCCCAGGCTAGCGTAATCCTAGGTAGGGCTGCATGCTAAGCCTCTGCACGCTCTCCCAAGCTGCCTCAAGCATGTCATCAAGTCCAGGGCAGCAGGGGGCAGGGTCCTGGGGGGGGCGGGTGTACAAAACCCAAAACCCAAAGCAGAGTGTCTCAACTGTTAGAGATGGGGTTTCTGGGCCATTTGGGGGTGCAAGCATAACAAATGACATTGAAGCTGGTACCCACCCTCTGGGATTTCCCCATTCTGTGACATTCCACTTCTGACATGTGCTTGAGGTCCCAGGACCTGGCACAAACCACATCATCAGATCATCTACACTCAGTGTGTGATGTGGTCCCCTGACAGACAGGGTCAAATCCTCATCTGGAATTTGCCTCCATGACTTGGAGACAACATTTGATCCCCCTCTATCCTCTGCTCTGGGGGCCCCAGATCGTCCATCTACTCATGGAACCAAAGCTGAGCGAGTCTCTCAGTACCTGTGTGGGGAAAATGCCCACTAAAACTATCCTGCCCTGGTTGCACTCATTCTGGGTGGGGTTTGCTCATGCAGGGGATAGGGGCTGGGCACTGCCGGAGTCCCACTGCACGAAAGAGTCAAGCTTTTGTTTTGTTTCTTCCCCTAAAAACAGATCTGGGCACACTGTTAAGGATCACTATTGGGTGGATCAATACTGGAAATATCCAGTTTGCCTTGAGGAGTCACATAGCACAAGAAACGTGCACTTGTAAACGTATGTATATGTGTGTGTGTATAGGGTATGTATATGTGTGTGTGTATAGGGTATGTATATGTGTGTGTGTATAGGGTATGTATATGTGTGTGTGTATAGGGTATGTATATGTGTGTGTGTGTGCCTGCACGGCACACTCTGAGGCAAGGCCGCTTTGGAACAAGCTGGTTCCTTGTGGCAGAAATGTTCCAGTCACGTGGGTGTGGTGCTGACCATGTTGTGTTCCATCGTTATGCTGGAAGCTCAGCTATTCTCGCTGAAGACAAGGAAGAAATGGCCTGGGCTGGCTTGGCAGCTGGAGCGCCGCTGTACCACATTCCTGTGGCTTTTCTTCCTGGACACTGCTCGGAGTCAGAAGGGCTCCAAAAGAGCCACGAGATCAAAGACGGCAGGAAGCATGCATGGAGACAAGCCAAGTGGAGTAGGGGTGCAAGCCCTGCACCTTAAGCTTTGAACCTGGTATGTGGAGCCTAGCATGGGGCTCGTTAGCAGGAGGCAGGTGGAGGCTCAGAGGATCCAGGTCAGATCCTTCCTGAGAGCCAGGGTTGGGGAGGGGCACTTGGGACGCCTGTGTCCTGCACTCAGTGATTCTGACTCCTCTCCAGTGGTTCCTGAAGTTGCCGCCAACAGCCATTCACGGATCTGCTATGCCAGATTCTTGGGGACCCTGCCCTCAACCCCTGTGCAAAGGCTCATTTGATCCTGAACTCAGAGGCCTCCTGGCCCTGAGTGACTTCCTGACAACCTCAGAGCCACCTCCCAGCCTCATTCCGTGCTAGTCAGTCTTCCCCCCTCCCCCACTGACTTGGACAGGCTGAGTAGAACATGCCAGTAATGTTGGTCCCCTGGGATGTAAACGTGAGGCATTCAAAGGAGCAGCTTCTCAGTGGGGCAGGGCTGTGGAGGAGGACAGCAGGAATTATACTGCTCAGTACCTTCGTGGCATGAGCTAAGCTTCTTTGCCTGGCCACCAGTGGGGTCACACACTTCGGTAATTCTTGTAGCACACACGAAGCACTTCTTGTAGGACACACATGTCCCAGAATCCCTCACAATGGGAAGGAGAGTGGGGTCATCTCGATGAACTGAAGTGTCATCGAGGCTGTGGTTGTGCCATGTTGGGTCACATCTGAGGACCACAGGCTCAGAAGGTGGACAGTGGCATCCACTCCACACCCCTTCATGGCACTGGGGGAAAAACCAAGAGGCAACTCATTCAGAGTGAGTGGCCCTAGCTTTCATTCTGCTGACACTTTTATTATTAATCACGATTATCTGCTTATTCTGAGCTCTCTAAGAAGACTCAGGGAACCTCACAGCTCTTTATGGACTTCATATACCCTGGAGTCCCAGATGTTAGGACAAGATGTAGTCAGAAGTGTGATAGCCTAGTGGGGAGACACCAGACATCTTCCATACGTGACCTTCGCCTTTGGAGGAACACTCCCTTTGTTGTGAGGCTGTCTCCAGTGATCCGGCATTCCCAAGTTCCACGTTTCCCATCGCTTATAAAGCAGAAGGCTTCTAGTCACGTGCTGGCCCTGGGCATGCAGATATAGTTGCTTTTACGGACATATTAATGGCCACTGCATCAATGTTCTGTTATTTTCCAGAGTTCACAAGCCCTGTGTATAGTCCTGCCCCTTCCTACCCAAGTCTTCGTGAAATCATGAGCTATTGCTTACCTTTTCAAAGTGAAACAACTTCAGGCCCCGCTCCACATGCCACAGCTCAACCATGACTCAGTCAGGACCCATGGCAGCTCACTCCCATCCCAAGCAAGCTCCCTGCAGCCAGTTCTGTAAGGTGTGGACACAAACCTGTAAAGAAGTCCCCCAAATCTACACTAATGGTCCCATACACACCAGATAGTGTATAGTGGACAAGATGGGACAGGAAAATGAGGAGACAATAGGCTTACCTGATTCCCCTGAAATCCAAGATTTGCTCTTGCCAAGGCTTTTTGGTTTTGCTTCAAAATTTTTACAAAGCCATGTGACCTATGAGCACCCTGCGTGACACTTTGGGGCATCAGGCAGATTCCCACAGACGCTCGTATCTCAGGAGGTCAGGGTGAGACTTCTGTCCCTGATCACCCATTTCAGGAAACTGACCACACAAAGGAAAACCAAGAACCTAAGGCCCACTTCATGCTACCCTTGGCATCCTGCTCAGAGCAGTGAAGTAGCGGGAGCATCCAGTGCCCACCTACAGGGGACAGCTAAGGAAGCACGCTGTGTACACGGCAGGATCATGTTCGCAACTTCAGGGTGTCCCCGATGGTGTGGACAACATCAGAGATATTTAGGTTTATGACTGAGGGGAGCCCCTGGTATCCAGGGGCCAGAGGTCAGGGGCAGCAACATATTGCAGTGTGCAAGGCCATTCCTCCTTGGAGAACCTGTCCACCAAGGGGATCCATGAGCCACTGGGACCCTGCAGTGAAGTACCACCACTGTCAGGAAGAGGGAGAGAACCTAAAAGTATATGAGCCTGGCAGACATGCAAAATGGACCTGTCAGGGAGAAATGCCACCATGAAGAAGGATTGTAGCTGAGCCTGGCTATGTACAGAGCATACAGCCCAGAGTGACGGAGAAGTCCAGCCAGGGCAGTGCCATAGAGTGCTCATTCAGACAGGGACGTGGAAGGCAATGCACTTCATCTCTCTTTTTCACTTCACAAAGATGTTTCCTTTTACAGTGTGCACACACCCCTCAGTCTGCTTCTGGGGCCAGTGCGGATGCTGACATCTCCCTGGGAGCAAAATGGGAAATGCGTTCTGCTTTCAAGGCCGTGGGCTGGACAGGAGCCTCCCGGCCCTCCGCCCGCAGAGACAGATTTAGCACATGCTTCAAAGCACAGTCAGCTCTTTAATTCTCATACATGGTTCTTGGCTTAGCAGGGCTCTGCCCAGAGGGAGCCTCCTGATACCCCGTGCTGTGGGCTCATAATACCTGCTTCTTGGATGAATCAATGGATCGCAAATCTAGGACAGGCAGCCAACGCGAGGCTGGGGACTTGCTCTTTCATCTCCGTTTCCACCGGCATCTGGAGAGGAGAGCCAAAAAGTCAGAGAGGAACACAGTGGGTGGTCAGCAGGAAGCCTGGAGAAGGCGGGTGCCAACTCCAGCCTAGACCTGCAGAGGCCGAGCCCAGGGGCCCCCAGGGGCAACAGGACTGACCACGCTGCCCAGATGCCTCAGACAGGCTGAGAAACACGCTGAGCCCCGGTTCCCATAAATCCGGCTTTCATGTGGTGTTGAATAGGACAAACAATGGATCTATTTCAGGCCACAGAGAACTGGCCCAGCCTGGGGCTCCTCTTGCCATCAGGAGGCTCAGCATAGCGGCTCTGGAACCCTGGCTCTGCCCAGAGCCTCAGGAAGCCAAATGCCACTGAATTTTAGGCACTGAGGGTCCTGGAGTCTGCTGCTGGGCGGGCCCTATCTTAATCACAGGAGGATGTGGCCAAGATTGACCGCTGTATGTTTGCCCCATCATGTGGGTACCATTGGCCCTTTGCCTGGGGTCATGTCTCCTCAGGAGAGAAACCCTCCCTGTCCCAGAACACCCTATGGGATGTCTACCTCTCCTCCTGTACAGCCAGCCCTCCCCGCAGGTATCTCAGACCTAGGTAGGGGACGCAATGTGTCAAACCTACAGTCTGGTGGTGCTGGCTGCCCTTTCCTGGTTCTGCTGTCAGATCTCCAGAAGGTCACAGACTGTAAGAGTTGAGCCTGGGAGCCCTTTCCCCAAGGGAGACAAATAAAGGGAAGTGTGCCTTAATCGAGTGTCCTCTATGGAGGCAGCCACAAAGAAAATCCCACCTGAGAAAAAGTGTGGCTAGGAGGGACACTGGTTAAAAGCCAGAAACACAGAACACCAGAAAGGGTCACTACTGTGACCCTGGAGAGGTGACCAGGGATATATGTAGGAAGGCCAGTTATCCAGGCTGGATAACAGTTGCCCCTCCAACTGGGTGACTGGGTGACCCCTGGTGACATCTTCCCCCCAGACACAGGATCGATCCACTTACATCCCTACTTATATCCTGAACTTACAGGTTCTTTTCAGGATCCCTGAAGTCCACCCCACAGGGCCTGGCTGCTTCTGAGACTCCTATAGCCCACCCCACCAAGCCCTGGGGACATTCTTAGTCCAGCCCTAGAAAACATTTAATCTTCTCTATTGGATTAGGAACATTACAGGTAAGCCACTTGCGGTTCAAAGAGAGCTGAGCAAAAGGCTGGGTTATAGCAAGCAGATCGGCTCCCTCTAGCAGTCCGGGGTGTGAGGGGCCTGGTCTGCTAAAGGGCTTCTTCTAAGTCATTGGACCTGCAGAGCCGGGGTTGGTGCCACTTCTACTGAAGCTGCTTTCTGGGTCTCAGGTATCCTATCACCTGACCGGGGTCTGTGGGAGGTCCTTTGACCTGTCTCAGCATGTTCACTTGGGTAACACCCTTGGAGGAAATGCCTCAGGTTTCAGCCTTTACAGCCCAGAGTCAGCACCAGCCCTTCCTGAGTTCTTGGAAGTCTTTTCCCATGAGGCAGAGAAATGCAGAGGTTAAATAATCCTGTGGGCAAAACTATGCGGAGTTATGTGGGGCCTGTCTCTCTGTTGGGGGTCACGAATGCCCACATGCTAAATATCCATTGCTGGGCACCCTACTCAACTTCCCAAGGAGGTGGTTGAGAGCTGTTACTCAGTTGTGGTAAACCGAGTAATTTCCTAGGGAGCTGTCTGGCTCAGTGGCTCAGTTAGCCCTTTGGGTCATCCCAAAGTCACCAGTTAGAGCCCTCGGAGCTTCCTGTACTCAGGGCAGAGCCCATAGCAATGCCTGGATTCTTGACTTTGGCATAATCCCGCAGTTCTGCCTGGGCTGGCATCTGGGTCCGTTGGCCATCAGCAACCCAGATGCCCTTGGGGGCATCCAAGGTACAGTAGTGATTCTGGACTCTGGCCTCGGACAGCTCCACATCTGTCTTGCTCTAGATGCCCTCCAACTTCAATCTTTTTTTTCTTATTAAATTTATTTATTTATTGAGGATTTCCGCCTCCTCCCCGCCACCGCCACCCACTTCCCTCCCCCTCCCCCGATCAATTCCCTCTCCCCCATCAGCCCGAAGAGCCATCAGGGCTCCCTGACATTTCCAACTTCAATCTTAACCTCTACGGAGTCCACTTCTTCCCCTACTCTATGGGATGACAGGGATATGTGTCTGCTTGCCTGTGTGTGCTGTGTGCACACACCTGTGCATGCATGTGTTTGGAAGGTAGTTTCAGCTAAACCGAATATTTGAGGCACAAATAGATCCCAGGACATGGCTGAGAGGTAAAACTTAACACTAGGAAAGTACTCATCAATTGCTTGAAATGCAAATATAACCATGCAGCCTGCATTTCTTCCAGCCGCCCTGCTGTCCCCAGGACACCCACTCCCCCACCGGCCACCCCATCTCATCACACCTCAGGTCAGGTCCCCTTTGCTTCTGGAGACTCGAGGATTGACCTGGGACCTGTTCAGAAACTGTATGGTTAGTTCAGGGAAGAGATGCGGTCTTTTAAAATAAGGTGGTCACATGCTCGCACATTTCCGCTCCAGATACATAAGTGGTTAGTCTTATGACAGGGATACAGGCTTTGATCCTGTTAGGACACCGACCCTGTCTTGGGGGCCAGCTGCACAGTATTCTGTGAGCATGGCGCCCCCTGGAGCCCATCTCAGAAACACGCAACTCGAAGTACTGTTTTGGGGTTCCTCTGAGCCCTAGGCTAAGCAGCCTGTGTGAGTTAGTCAGATACCACTCTGTCAGTCTCTGGGGCACCCAAGGACTCTGCAGGTGCCTGACAACAAGCACACAAGCAGGAAGAAGATGTTACCTCCCGGGTGGAGAACTCAGGGCAGAGTGACAGGCTGGGAGGTGAGAGAAGCCGAGACTGTAGACAAGGTAGGCAACGCTCCCAGTCGCGGAAGGCAAGCTACGAGGCACCCCCTTCCCCAGTACCAACCCTAGCCACAGTCCAGGATGCCAGAAACTTCCGTAGGATCAGTTACAGCCTGAGGCTGTGTAAACAATGTAGAAGTATTTAGAACACATTAAAGCGAGGCTGACCGTTTGCTGGGGAGGAGGATGGAGGAGGCACGGTGACATGATGGACTGCGGCGTCGGGACTTTAAATTATGAGCAAGTGTCTGTGTTCAAGTTGTGACAGTTCAGAGTTGATGGCCAGCTACTCTAGGCTCTACCTTCTAGGAAAACAGAGGTGGACTGGACTGGCACTTAGAATTACAGGCCTGGGTGTCTGTGAGGCTCAGGGACTACCCAACAGCCATGAATAGTGTCCCAGGATACACAGCAGGGGGCGCCAGATACCTCCGAATCACTCCCAATCCTGGTGTTCCTTGCAACCACTGACAGCTATGGGAGTAACGGGGTAGGTGGCGCTCTGTACAAAAAGACGGACTTATACAGCCTAAGCGTCTCCTGACCCCAAGTGGAAAGAGACTCTTTAGGTCTTGGATGTCTCTGCAGGAGGTCCTGTCTGGGGCAGGGGACAGGTGCTGTCCTCCAGACCCTGAATATCGGAATTCCAGGCTTCAGGGCAGTCACTGGGCTGGTTTCAAACTTGCCCGCCCTATATGATACTGTACCTGGGTCCATCCTTCGGAAGCTTGCGAGGATACAGACCACTCCCTGTCCCCAGCGCTGAAGTTTAGAAGGAATCCTAGCTGTTATTAAAGGATAGAGCCACTGTTTTGAGATTCCCACCTAATGTGGATACACAAGGCCCCTGGAAGGCATTTAGCATTTTGCTGTTGTTGGCTCTCTCTCTCTCTCTCTCTCTCTCTCTCTCTCTCTCTCTCTC
>NC_022030.1:35946763-35962145 GCF_000317375.1 Microtus ochrogaster
TCTCTCTCTCGACATTTTTATTGATCAGCCCATACGTCTTTATTTGTAAATGCTCATTGCAATGACTCATCAGTTTGGTTCAAAGTCTCTGGCATCTGCCTGCACCCTTGCTACTGGCTCTCACTGGGACTCCTCTTGGATATCTTGATGTTGCCTTGTGTCACGGAGATCTGGTAGCCTTGGATATGCAGCACCTGGTAGAATGTGCCCTGCACCTCATCCAGGGAACGCAGTAGCACTGACTCTGTGGGTGGGAGGTGGGGTGAACCAGCCCAGAGGGCATGGGCAGGAGATCTGACCTTGCCCCCTTCATCTGTCATGTGGTGGCATGGGTGAGGGAAAAAGCCCCCCTCTGCTCACTCCGTGCTACCGATGGCAGGTGGGAAAGCTGGTCCAGGGGTCACGAGAGTGGGAGAGCGGAAGAGCGGGCCCTGCACCTCACTGGGGTGAAGTGGTAGAACCGCTCTGGTGATGTGGGTGTGGATGAGTTGGTCCTGAGGATGTGAGAGCGGGAGAACTGGCCCCACTCCTTGCTGCCTGAGCTAGCTGAGGCAATGATGGAGAGTTTGCCCTCGTGGTGTTGATGAGGGAAAATTGGCAGGCTGACCAAATCAGCTACCACTCAGGCCCCAAACCAGGGCAAAACCTGGTGAGTGTTGAGCATACGAAGGGACTGGGCTAACATTTAACATGTTTAAAAATCGAATTAATTATTGTTTATGTGTTTGCATGTGTGTTGTGGGTGTGCGTGTGGAGGTCAGAGGACACTTGCGGGAGCAGATTCTCTCCTTCCACCAGGCGGGTTGTGGGAATCAAACTCAGGTCCTCAGGTTTAGCAGCAAGCGCCTCTACCTGTTGAGCCATTGTAGCGGCCCCTCTTGAAGTGATTTTGAGTGGTCTGCAGGATAACAGAGAGACAGAGAGGGATGGATGGGGTGCAGAGGAGGTGTGTTCTGGGTGGCAGTGGCCCTCCAGGTGGACCAAGGAGGGTCTCCGTCCAGGCCAGTGAGATAAGGAGTCCCAAAGACTCGGGGGGAGAGAGAAAGTGCATGCGGTGGAGATGTGATGGGAGAAGGAAGTGTGTCCTGGGAGGTGCCGGGGCCTGGCAAATCGACTGGCCCTTGCAAGCCAGCATAAGTACCAGAGCTGCTGCTGATGGGGTTGGTTTATTTTAAGTTTTCTTCTGCAAAGGTAATAAACCAAGGAAAATACACATCCAGAAAGGGAGGAGAAAGCAGCCAGACACCCAGTTTCCTCTCCCAGGCCCATTACAGATTATTAGCTCTAGACTTTGCTGAGTTCAGTCTTAATTAGGAGAGCAGTTTTCAAGGAACCACATATTTCCTTCCATGCTTGTTCCGACCACAAATGTCTTTCTGCGTTACTTTCAGATATGGGCTCATTGAGGTGGATGGTTGATGGTCACACCCTGGTGGACCTCTGATGGCCTGGAGCTCAGGCTCGGGTGTCTGCTCCTTTGGGTTCTGACGAGCCCCCTGTCCCTTTGCCAGGGCCTCTCTGCCTATGCTGTAAGTCACAGTTATGAGCACAGCTCCTTTGCCCTCATTGTCCCCGTGAATCATATACCTGGAGTTGCTTTATGGATCCTGAGACAATTGCCCTGATAGTAGCCTCACCTCTTGTAGCACAGCGGCCAGCGTTCTGGAAGTGAAACCAAACGCTCTCTACTGCAGGGCTGAATGCCAGTACTACCGAACTATACCCCTCTCTGGGTCTCTGGTTAGATTTAGGCTGCTACTTGGGAAAATGTAAGTCAGGAGTCATTTGGATGAGGACTTGAGGGGCAACTACAAGGAACCTGGGACCCTTGGGCCACACAACTCCAGAACAGGGTACCAGAATCCCCAAAGTGTTAAGGAACAATGGAAACCATTACTCTGGAAACAGGCCCTGCATTCAGCATAATGAAGGACCCCCAAGGACATAATGGAGACCATTAATCTGGACATAGGCTCTGCATCCAGCAAGGGGCTGAGACCTCAGGGGTGGAGCCACAGGGCTATATTTACTTGGATAGGTGGACACAGGTTCTAGCAAGGGATAAACACAGTAGACGCGTGCTAAAGGGTTCCTATTGGCTTCTAATATTCCTTGGCTGGGACAGTTCCTTCCCGATAGAGACTTGGAGGAAACCTATGGTCTGGGGAAGGGGTCTAGCATGGCTCCACACTTCCTGTCCCTGACTGCTCTGCCAGGGTCCTGGATGAGGGAGTGTCTGCAGGCTTACTGAGGAGGCTGTGGGATCACAGGGGGCCCATAGCATAGGACAGGGATCTCAGCAGCTCCTGTATCAGATCTAGAACACCTCTCTTTCTGGGGAGGAGGGGGTATTAGATACAGCCATGCTGAACTCAGCTTTGAAAACTGCTGGATTTGATCTGTGGTCCGATTCCCCCAGCTGCTCTCCCAGCTCCTCCCGCCAGCCAGCTGGGAAACAGAGACCCACAGTCCTCTGCTTGGGGATGAAATATTCAGTTTGATGGCTCAGGCAGGTGGCGCTTCCTTTCTGGTCCCCAGCCCTCCTATAAAGAGGAGACTGAGCATTGGCAGTGGCCCCACAAGGCTGCAGATCGGGTAGAATAGACCAGCACCAAGGTATCTCTTGGGAGGGTTTGGACCGCTTTCTCTACAGATAGGGTGAACCCAGTGTGTGTGGTGGGGGTGAGGGGTAGGGAAGTCATCTCTTAAATAGTCAGAATGAATAAGATTTAACCGCAGAATGATAATTTAGGAAAAGAGAAACAGAAGTAGCTATGATGATGCTATTGTTCCCAAGGGGAGTCCGCTTTGGGGTGGCAGGTTGCGTTAGTCCTCGGAGGCAGCAGCAGCAGCATTCCTGGCTTCTTCCTGCTGCAGGTGGTCCTGAGTATATTGACTGCATATATCCTTGGTGAGGATGCAAGCCTGCATGCTGTGGTGGCTGGCCATTGGCGTCCTGCTGGCGATTCCTGCAGGTGAGGGACCACTCAGGGACTGGGTGGAGTTGTAGCTCTCCATGTCTCTCCATGTCTCTCCTTCACCCTGTCCCTGTCTTGGTCTGCAGGGGTTAATGGAGGGTTGCCATAGGTGATGGCTCTCCTCTTCTTTTGCAGGAGCCAAACCGATGCCAGAGGAAACAGGTACTTGCTCTTTAAAATGTCTTTCCTTTCTCTGGAATAAGTTACTGGTACATGCGGGTGGTGGTGGGGGGGGGCAGAGGTTGCCATTCCCTGGCAGGCATAGAACAGTAGGAGCCCTAGCTCTCTTGGGAGGATGACAGTGCAGGTGCTGTCGCCAGTAGGGAGCTGTGCAAGCTGAGGGATCCAGGTTGGCCTTGTCTTCTGGACAAGGAAGCATCCAGGCAGAAAGGAGACGGATGATCCCTCGGGGTCCCACCCTCAGCCTGGGCTTAGACCTTGGACCTCTTCAGGAGTCCCAGCTCAGCCCAACCCCACCTGTCCTCTGCTCTAGAACTCGGGTGCTGTGTGCTTTGAAGCCTTGTCTGGCGTGCGCCTGAGCCCCTCACCCCTCACCCATCTGCCTCTCTGCCCAGCATCTCCCCAGACAAGAACAAGGCCCCATTTCCTTCCCCACTTTTCTCTGCCTACCAGACCAGGTACCCTAATGGCCAAAAGCTACACTCAGAATGATTCCGATCCCCACTCCTGATGGAAAAGGTGTCATCACTGTGGCAGGCCCTGGGGGACACCATCCACTTGCCCTGGCTGTACAGGGGGTGTTCTGGTAGCAATGATGGGACAGGCCCTGAGGAGGTTACCTGTGTCTTTCAGACCCCTACACTCAGCCACCAGCCATGCCTTACTGGCCTTTCTCCACCTCTGACTTCTGGAACTACGTGCAATATTTCCAGACCCAGGGTGCATACCCACAGATCGAGGACATGGCCAGGACCTTCTTTGCACACTTCCCTCTGGGGAGCACCCTGGGCTTCCATGTCCCCTACCAGGAGGACTGAGCAGTGTCCAGTCTGCTGCCTGCCTGGCTGCACTGGCTGGGGCCTAAGGTGGTCCAGACACCCAGTGATGGACAAGGGATGGGACTCGTGCTCAATAAACTCCCTATGAAGACGCATTACACCCCTGTGGGTTTCTTTCAAGGAGCTGACGTGTGCTGTCACTCTGTGAAGTAGCTTTATTATGACGACTACCGAGCACACCTTTAATAAAAACCAGCATGATTTCTATGCCCGGGAGTGTCAATCAGGGCTTTCACCCTTAGGCATCACCTTGTCATTCTGTCCTCATAATGAACTGGGCGTGGGCTATGGTGGCCCCAGATTGTAGGCAAGGAATCTGAAACAAAGACATCAATCAGTTCAGCCTGACTTGTTAAGGCCATGTGCCCAGTGAGGCAAGCGGACGGCATCCCCGGCAGCTCCTTCGCGAACAGCAGTCACGTTGGGGCCAGGCACCCATGCTTGGCGCACATCATGTTCCTGGGGGAAGCAGGAATCACGGAGTCATATCCCCGTCTGCGAGGGAGAGTTATATACCACACTTGGTCTTTGAGGGAAAGATTCCAGGCTGAGGCTGCTGGGGGAAGGGAACGGTCACCCTGGGTAGTCCCGTGGGTGTGGGAGGATGTGCAGACAGCGGCCTATTTACTCCACGGCACACACGAGGCATGCAAGCCAAGAACACACTGGTTAATGCTGCCCCTCTCCCCGGCCACTAGCTGGGAGAGGAATTGAATAGGAGGCTCCTCTTGGCTTCCAGCCTGTCTCAACCTCCTTGGTTTGACCTTCACCTGGACATCTCAGGACAACACTGACCCGGTATCTGAGGCTCTCCGGCCATTGCTTACTTCTCCTGGATCCTGCACTTAGGCTTGGGGGTGGGGAGAGGGGAGCAATGACTGCTCAGGCCACGATTCCCATTATATCTTGGCTAAGTTGATTTTCCTGGAGCTCTCTTCTCCCTTGACCCTGAGCCCTTGACGTCTCAAAGTTGTTAAATGAAAAACAACAACAACAACCCAGCCCCTGAACACTATCAAATCAGAGTAAGGGAGGCCATCCAAAGCCATGTGACAGGTACAAGAGCCACAGCCTTGTACTGCATGGAGAGGCTTGGCTCAACATTGGCAAACACGGATTGACAGCCAAGTAGTGAGGTGGGGGTGAGGGAAAAGACTCAGGAGTAACACAGGGGTTTTGCTGAAGGCAGGGTCAAAGGACACCATTTGGGGATCTCAGACATGGAGCACAGGCGGATATCAGTTGGTTTCAGGCTTCTTGCTACATTGATTTCACAAGCATATTTATTAAAACTGGATCTTACAAGGAGGCACACAGAGGGTCCTAGGGGAACATCCAGGAGCCTCACCAGAATAGTCTAGACTGTCAGAGTATTTCAAGATTTGTTCTCTCCCAATGATCCCCGCCCCCTCCATCCCTTCCTCATCTCTTTTCTTTCATTCATTCTTTAAAAACCATGGCACAATACAATATAGCACCTTAAAATGGACAGTCCAGTGATATAACGAACTCTCCTGCCTCCTGCAAACACACACCTCTAGAACTCTTTGCAGATCTGAAACTGTCCACTGAATATCTGCCACCCCCAAAGCCACTACACCGCGGCATTTCTAGAAGTTTCATTACCCGGGGAATCTCATGAGTGGACCACAGCATCTGTTTTATTTCACTTAACAACATTCTCAAGGCTCGCCCATGCCCACGGGCATTAGAAATCCCTTCTTAGCTAAGACTCCACACTATCCCCCGCGTGGATTAACGCCTGTTTCGGTTTTGTTTGCGTTCACGCGTCCACGGGTACTGGGATACTGCCTCCTCTTGACTGAGGTGATCCTAAGCCATTTCCGAGTGAACTGAGGCAGGGATTCTGGGTCACGGCCACTGTGCACAACGTTTGGATTTCTGTTACCCCCATCTTTTCGCTACCCCATTACCGCCTGCGGTTTCTGTATTAGTCATTCTGACGGTTTTGAGCTGCATCCTTGCCGAGAAACGGACAGTCTCCTTTCTCCTCCGATCACTCGTGCCCGTGGGGGTACTGCTGGTCCTTAATCGGTAATCTGCTGCCCTAACCTGCTCGGAGGGAGACAGCTCAGGTGCCTAGAAACCAGGGCTGCGGGACACCACCGAGGCGCGGTCCTCCGGCGTCTAGACCAGTTCGGAGGCTCACCGGAAGTGGAAGGGGCTGGCCGGAAGTGAGGGCAAGGCTGCAGCGGGGAGATGAAGCCAGCCGTGGACGAGATGTTTCCCGAGGGCGCGGGGCCCTACGTGGACCTGGACGAGGTTGGGCTGCGGCAATACGAAGCGGGGCGTGGGGGCGGGAGCACGGCCCTCAAGCACTCACTGGAGCCCAGGCTCTTGCGGCTGCAGGCGGCTGGGGAAGCGGGGGCTGGGGAAGCGGGAGCTGGTGGTGGCAGTCGCAGGGCCACCCGAGTCAGTGTTAACGTGAATTGCAGCGAGGAAGTAGGGTTTGAGCGCAGACAGTTCTTTGACTGGGGCTCCGGATAAATCTTTCCAGGAGGGAAAGCCTGATCGAGGCTTCTGGCCTGACTGGCCGCCACCTCCTAAGCCCTGGGGGAAGGGCAAGGGGCGATGTATGGCGTTTGTATGCTTTTCGCTGGGACTCGGTTAATTCCTGTAGACACACAGAGTTTTGGAGCGGGCTTACGTTTTTGGTCTCCACCATGGCAACAGAACGATTTTATGTGGAAGAGGTGCTCCAGTGAGGTGCTTATAATGAGTGTCTGTCGGCTTTTGTATAATCAGAACCTCTTGCTCCTACCAAAAGCTTAGAGAGTAGAAAGATGCTCAGATGCGGCTGCTGACCTTAGAGAGGTCAGGTATGGCCCGAAGAGGCCAATCACAAATCCTAAGTGTAATAGCAAGAGTGGGGTGCCCTATAGAAGTATCCACTGGATTTCGGTTGGCTCAGTTGAGGCTCAAGAGAGGAACCTCCCCTGAGCCAAATGGTGAAGGGTGTGTCCTGTTGTCACGTGGACATGGATGAAAAGGGTCGTAGGAGCAGAGCTCTGAAAGAGTGATGTTCCCTGGCCCACAAAAGGAAGGGAATGGTACCTAGTCGGGCATGGAGGGGAAGGAACAGGCAGGGCCGCATCGTAAAGCCTGCAGAATGGGCTCTGTGATCCACGGCTGAGGCAGTCGCGTTCAGCCCCAGCTCCTCTGGAGTATTGCAGCAGGGAGTGTGGGGGCATCATTACGAGGAGAGACAGGCGACTTCCGGTGGAGGTTGATCCTTTGGAGGGTTCGGAGTTTGGGTTTGTAGGGAGACAGTAAAGAAATTGAGACAGGAAAGATTAAGACCAGAAGAGGTTCTGAGTGAGGCATTGAAGGTCAGGATTTTAGAGGCAGAATCTGGATGGCTTACTGTGGTGATGGAACTGGGGAAGGAGGCAGAGTCCAGAGAGCATGTTGAAAGGTGTTCAGCCATTTGAGAACCAGGAGAGGGCTGGGTAAGCAGCCTTGGGGTGTTAGGGCACACGCAGGAAGGGGCCTGGGCCAGCTATCCAGGGTGCCCACCAGAGATCTCTGCTCCCACCTCTCAGGTGACTAAATGGCATAGAGCCCCCCAGAGCATCATATCTCATGGATTGGCTGTGGCCTGGCTTTACCACCACCATATGGTGGCCACCCTGGAGGGTCCTCTGGGAGCAGCATCCCAGACCTATGCGGGGGTGGTCAGCTTCCCAAGGGGTGTGGCTGTATTCTCAGAGGGGAGGGACCAGAGTTGTTATCAGGCTTGCTGGTGCACTTCTGTGTCTGGTGGCTGTTCCAGGAGGGGGCTGAAGACTCCATCAAGAGAGTGCTACACAGGGCAATGCCACGAAAGACTCAAGGAACACAGGACCTCGGAAGCCCTTTAAAATCATTTGCCTGGCTTCCCCCTTCACACTGCTTCCTTTGTCTGGAGAATTCTGGCTCCAACCTGAGCGTTCTTCCTGTCTCTCAGTGTTCTGTTCCAGGGAGGAGGGATGGGCATGGAAATGAACCTACCACCTGCTTTTAGAAAACAAACACACTGGAATGACCTTACCTTTCCTTCTCCAGGCTGGAGGGAGCACCGGGCTCTTGATGGACTTGGCAGCCAATGAAAAGGCAGTTCATGCGGACTTTTTTAATGGTGAGTATGCCAGGATTGGGTGCCAGGCATAATCTGAGTTTCCTCTGCAGTGGGCAGCTTGGTGCCATGGGTAATTTGGATGATGGCACAGTGTAGCCCAGACTTTATGCCCTTCTCAATACTGTGCCAAGTGTATGGAGTAAGTCACTTGGCTATTAGTTCTGGCTGTCAGCCTTATTTGGGGGGAAAAGCATGAAATAAATCCCTCCCCAGCACCCCAGGTTGAGTGTGAGCGCTGGCATAGATAGCATATGCAAATGGACGCATTGATTATGGCTGTACCCAGACCTGGGTGTAGGGACCTGCGTGGCTCTGTCTTCTCTTACTCTGTCCTGGGTCACACCTGTTTGCCCACCTGGATTCTCTTGTCTTCTGCTGCCTTTGCGTTGTAACAGCTGTGCTGTGCTTGAGCTCGCCCTGTGTCTTAAGTCAGGATGGAGGACGTACTTCTAGCTCATAGTTCAGAGCTTTCTTGGTTAGAATATTTTACCGAGTAAACAGTGAAAGTTGACTGTAAAGTCTCCAGATACATAACAGGGCATGTTTGGTACCCTCTTGTTCTTCTGATTTCCGAAGGCCTCATTCCTACTGGTTAACCCTTCCCTAGGGTTCAAATGGCAAGTGGGAATTTAAGGGAAGTGTCCTCCTGGGAGGGTAGTGGGGTTTTTCTTCCCTTCCATCCACCTTAGCTCTGTGGTGCATGGCTCCCCAAAGAACTAAGGCTCATCAAGCTATGGTGATTTCCAGCTGCCTGCTGAAGTCCTGAGCCCAGCTAGGTTTTGGGACTCCTTGGCATTTGGCTGCTGCTTGAGTCAGATGGGTGCATTCCTCCCTGGGGACATTACTTCTGCCCAACTGGTGCCACAAGTGGGGGTTTGGGGACACGCACTTAACGCTGGAGCCTTCGACCTGCAGGGATGCATTGCTCTTTTCATGCCAAACTACAAGGTGCTTGTGTGTGTGTCTACAGAACCCCCATGTGCTTTATAAAAATGCCTTCTAAATTATGATGTGATCAAGAATACACTGTAGACAGTACTCCCCCCCCCCCCCGAGTTCTGTCTTCTCTCTCTCTGGCTGGATAAAGGTGAGAGCCTGTCTTGGGGAGTCCTTAACTGTCTGCCACGCTCTCTGCCTTTCCAACTGTCATCAGGTTCATTTTGAAGCAGTTTCCCCACTTGCTTGTCCTATATCTGATAATGTTATTTTAATTTTCTCCACAGATTTTGAAGATCTCTTTGATGATGATGATGTCCAGTGAGGCCGTCCAGTTGTATTTGCTCCACATCTGTGACATGTCTTGAATTTCTCCGGACAGGATCAGATGGTTGAGGAGACCTTGCAGAGATCACTAGAAGTCAGGACCTGGTCAGTCACAGGAGGGGGACTGTCTGAACCAACTGGGTGCTGCGGTCTCTGAGAATACTAGTTCCTTGTCCTTGTTTAAATTAAAAACAGCACCATAACATGCAGAGTAGCTTTAATTCCTGTGCTTTTGGATGACTATTGCAACCCCCTTCCCCTTGTGAAAACACAGGAATAAACCGTGTCTCTTCCCGTAGCAAACTCAATATGCAGTTTTCCATGTGCAGAGACTGGGGATGTACTGTCTGGGTCAGCATGGGTGTGCAAGCGTGTGCAGATGCCTGCCAGAGCACTTTGGAGACCTGACTAAAGAGCCCTTGCCCCGTGGATGAAGACCTACTGCACACCACATTTTTATGCAGCCTCCTTCCTAGAGCTGCTGCTCTTGCAAAACCTGAGAGTAGAGAGGTCCAGGATGGCTAGCTGGGTAGTGACTTCGAAGGAGCCTTCTGCTGAGAATTGCCATGCTGCTTCTCAGAGGAGGGTACAGAGTCTGTGGGACACACTTTTAAAAGACTTACTGGTCACGAATGGCTGAGACAATTAAGATGACATTTTATATCAGTTTCACAGAGAAGGCTCGAGGAGTCCCACACCAGATTACACTGTTCGCCGCTTTCAGGGCCGGGGTTGTCAGTGCCTTAGTGTCTTTACTGCTAGATGGGGATGCTGGTGGCTGAGGTGCTTCTGGTTTGGGGATCCCCAGCCTTTCAACAGGAAGGAAAGACCTGAGGTGAAGGACAAGAGAGCTGTGCAGTGGCTACTCGTGTGTGCAGAGAACCTTGTCAGGACCCAGCCTGGCCCAGAGACCACAGCTAGAAACCCTGGAGGGCGTCTTCTGGCCTTAGCGTTCAGACCAGAGTAGTTGGAGCTGCATCAGGGTAGTGAGCTAGCTGCACATGTGAGCCCGTGCGTGCCCTGTGGAGTCCTTTCCCTTCACGGAAGCCCTGCAGCTCCTGCAGTACTGAGAAGAGGGAGCTCCCTCCCCTCCGACCTGTCAGGGTCAACTCCAAATGAAAGGAACTTTAGCTTCTGTCCTGCTCCTGGCTTCTGCTCTTTCCAGTGACACACCTTCAGGGAGGTTATGTCCCATGGGGAACACTTGGGGACATTTCAATTGCCTGCCTTCTGTCTGGTCTCACACAGTCTCACAGATAGCCAACAATGACCATGCCTCTACTTTGGGAGATAGAACCATGCACCATCATGTTGTGAGAGGGCTTTTTCTTACCCAGGGCAGGGGAGCAGCCGGTGACCCCACACAGTGACAGCCATGATTTATGTGGAGAGTGTTTTTTGCTAACCAAGAGTTTTGTGATCCTTGTCCAGCCCTTGAGTGAGGGGAGGATGCTAGAGAAGTCCTGTGGGGGTCACAGGGCCTTTGAAACAGTAGTGGGGGAAACTTGCTTGGTGTCTCAGTCTGTCTGTGCCACAGTAAGGACTTTGGAGGGGGTTCTTCCTTCCCTGCCTTCAGGCTTCGTCCTGGGTTTGGTGAAAGCACCCACCCCACTATGGACATTGAACCAGGATCAACACCAGCTGTGATCCAAAGATATGGGAAAGTGACAGGGAGAGGAGAGCCTCAGAGGTTGTTTTTGAGACAGAATTCACTGTGTATGCCTAACTGTCCTGGAATTTGCTTTGTAGACCAGGCTAGCTTCAAACTCACCGAGATCTGCATCCCGAGGACTGGGACTGAAGGTATGTGCCACCAGGTCCCGCGAGCATCCACGTTTGTGTCAAACTAAAGCTGCAGTTGCTCTGCTAACATAAGCCATGCTTTTAGAAGAGGCCCTTACTAGTTTTAGAAATTCCACTGCTGTGATTACTGCTAGGAGCCAAGAAGAGATGCTGAGAAAAGTCTCAAAAGGCCCTTTGTCCCTCCAGAGGCCAAAGCTGGGCATCCAGGACCTGTGTTGTTTTTATCCACCATGACCTACAGACCCCAGGCGGGATATCGGCCAAGGTCAACTGAGCTTTCTGTTTCAGCCACACCCCTCTCCAGGGAGCAGGATCAGGCACCATGAGACACCATGGGTCCTGTGTCAGAAGCATCCAGCCCTGGATCAATGCGGGGCTTTGGACAGCACTGAATTGTGCAAGTCACACTGCAGGTTCTGAATAATGGCTCCCAGATGGACCAGGATACAGTTATAATGGCTGCTAGGTGACTTTGAAGGAAAGTCAGTGTTGTGTACTGTTAGGTGGCTGTCACCTCAAGGGCAGCAGCAGGGAAGTCTAGCAGTAGTCACTGTATTTGAGGGATGACCTTGCCTCTTTGTTCCCAGCATCAGACAAACCGTCAGACACATGGTAGGGTCTCAGCTGATGTCTGCTAAATGTAACCACACACATGCCTGACGTGCATGGGATTTGCAAACCATGTCCTAGGTCTTAAGGAGAGAGATGCCAGGCTTTGTCCCAGCAAGAGCCCTGATTCCATCTGTAGTGGCTCTACTTAAGTCACCTCCCAAAGGCTGGGCCTCCTAATACTTCCCAGGGTGGGGTTTCAGTGTGAGTGGGTTGGAGGTGGAGCACAATAGCAGACAATTCACTTTGGAGTTGAAGAGTGTGCAAACCTGGACAGCCGAACACCAGCCTAAAGGGAACAAGGAACCAAACACATCTGTGGTGTGCTTGCATGGTCCAGGCTGTGTGTGAGAGGGCTCAGAGGCCATCAGCAAGGCCAGATAATGGTTTTGGAAGTCACTCTCTAGAAGCAGGTCACAGAGCCAAAGCCCAACATTCTTTAGAAAAGTGTACTTAAAATGGCACAGAAAACAGTAAAAAGGAGTTTGCAGAACAGCCTGTCCATAAGGCAAATACCCAAAAGCAGTTGGTAAGATGGAAACGTTCTGAGAAGAAACGCTGTCCACTGTTGGAGGTAGGGGGTGGGGTGAGGGATGATGTCACGAATCTGCATCCAGCATCTACACACAGGAGAGAAACAGACAGCAAGACCGTGCTGGCCAGACACTAGTTTCCTTATCACGGTGACCAGATTATCCAGATAAAAATGGTAAGGAGAGCCAACTAGACTGGATATGCCTAAGAGGCACACACAGAGCATCCCACACAACAGCAGGGGTGGACACATCCCCACACAGAGAAGTATCTTCTGGTGGTCTAGGTGGAAGCCCTGTGGCAAGAGTAAAGGACACCAAAGGTGCATATGCCATCAATTTACAGCAGTGCAGTAAAGGAGAATTTCTTCCAGAGTTTTACATAACACTGGGGAACCGTAATGAACGCTCAGCTGCTGGGGAGGTGATGCATGGCCATCCTGTGCTCACTCAGCAGTGACCTAGACCTCATGCCTTATCACAGGGGACTCCTCGGGGCCTATGGGTGGCAAAGGTGGGATACAGAGGGAAATGCATTCAATGACATTTTTATCTGTTTACATGTACAAAAATATACACTGTGTATAAAAGTATATGCTTTTTAGGTGAGTCTCTATGACGTATACATGTATAAAAAACTCATCACCTATACAGCCCATGTTAGTCTATGGGCTGTGATCGCAAACACCTACACATGTGATTATACATGTATACTAATGTTTCTAAAAAGGTCATGCTTTTCGTTCTATGAGGAAATATGTATAAATCCAATGTGTCGATGGTGCGGGCCAGAGCTCAGAGATCAGGGGCAGGTGCTGGCCCCACCTGGATGGAGCTCTTGCATGTGGCCTCATGCAAGCAGAAGAGAAGGAGGAGCCTTAGGAGAAGGTGCTTAGTCTAGATGGAGGGAGGAGGATTGAAAGCCAAGATGGGTGGCCACCTGGGGTGGGCCAGGCAGTCCTAGGTAAAGGCTGCACCCAGGTTGGGGTCTTACTCTGTTTTCTTTGGCTCCATTTATAGCTAAAATAAACAGGAGGGTTGACAGCCAGGGACAAGGTCTGCCAGCTGGTTTATGCTGTGCACAGTGAATGACTATATGACTCAGCACTCATTAGGCCTTGAAGAGTTATATTTGGACAGGTACATTTGGTCCGCAAGCGTGCAAGTCCTTTTTCCTAGCCAATTTTGTCTGGGTGGTCTGGGTATTGCTCTGGGAGGGACCTGCAGAGGGAGGAGTTCCTCTGAAAAGCAGGTGCACCAGGCTCTCCTGGAGGCTTCCTATTGTCTGCTCTGCTCACACTGTGGCGATACAGAAATGGATTTTGAAACTGTGGGTCCACAGATCGGGGCTTTCTGTATGCAGGTCCTGGGATGTTTGTTCTGGTCAGCACTCTCTGGTTGGGTGTTTTGTTTTGCTGAGTTTTTGTTTTTGTCTATTTTAACTTCACATTTCATTTTGCTGATTCTTAATTTATACTGTTATTTGGGAAGCTCATCCTTGTACCCCCAACTGGGCAGCTCCACAAATGTTGGAAAAGTCTGTAAGAACTCTTGCTGAGGCAGGACAACCACAAGACCCTCAATGGAAGTAACATTTGGGGGCAATTATAGATTTATTTACTTAACACCTTACTGATGAACATGGTTCCAAAAGTTGTCATTCATTGCAAGCCAGTGTGGAGCCTAGCATTTGTCCTCAGAACATTCTGAAGAAGGGCACAGTGGGCTCTCTTGGAAGATAGGTAAGCCGGAGCTCACAGGGTAGGATGGGTACCCAGCTTCAGGCTGAGGTGAGCAGCAGAATAGACTGTCTTTGACTGCAATGTCCATTTCTGTAAGAGACCCAGGGTCTGATCTCAGTCAGCGACCTGAGGCAGGACATCTGCTTCCCCTACCTGTCTCTGTTGTCTCCACTGAGGGGGTTTCCTGCAATACTGACTTCAAGACACTGATGATTTCTGCGCAGCTATATACTCTTGAGGAAATCACAAGCTAAGACTCTGAAGAGATGGCCACAGTTCATTTATCTGACATGCTTTGTCAAGAACAGTTTGCCTATGTCAGGAACTGTAAATCAAGAGCAAGCATGTCCAAGTTAATGAAAAAAGTGCCAAAAGATGTTTTGTATATAACTCATTTATATTTATAACTCCATATGAATGTTTAGAGAGCTCATGCGTGATGCACAGACCCATCAGCCTTCAGCGAAACGCAGGTTAGATTGACAGTGAAGGTCTAGTCCACGATGATTTTAACAACCTAAGTGTAAAGTTAAAAAGATGGACCAAATATCACCACGATGATGGAGCTGCCCTTGGACCTCCACAGCTGGTAGGACTTTCATCCGCTATGATCACACTGAGGTGTTTTGGTTTCTTCTATACCCTACAGAACACTTTCCTGCAAATCCCAAGTAGGTATTTCCCCAAGAAAATGAGGAATGCGCATGCACTACAGAAACTTTCCCAAGATGCTCCGCACCATAAATGTGGAGCTCTGAACAAGTCCAGGCTGGGTTAGGTGGCTTCTGACGAAGGTGTGAAGGAAATTCCACAGCCTTGCAACAGATGTGCTTAAACTAAAATATCTTTACTTGGAGGTATTATCTCCAGTCCTTTTCACATGGCACATAAAAGTTAATTTGAGTTGGACCAATAATGTAAAGCTACATACATTACTAAAGCAACAAGCACAAAACAACCAACCAAAACCAAGCAAACAAATAGAGCTTTATGGCTGTCTTAGCAGTGGACAAGGTTTCAGAACTAAAAATAAAAAACAATGGAAAAACTAGTTACCTCAATCTAAAAGTTAACGCTCCCTGAAGAACATACGCTAAACCGAGTTCGGCACAAGAATAAGCACTGTGCTTGAGTTCCAATGTAACGAGCCTCCGCTGAGCCTGCTGGTGAAGAGCCCAGACCTAGCACAGCAGGTAGCCTGGTAGCATCCCATCACAGGTGGCCAACCATGTTAGATGAGGGTGCCTGTCGAACACCAGGTGGGCTCTCAAACCTCTTCCCACCTTCTGTCTGTGCC
>NC_022030.1:35962397-35974400 GCF_000317375.1 Microtus ochrogaster
CCAGGACAGGCACCAAAAAACCACAGAGAAACCCTGTCTCGAAAAACAAACAAACAAAAAAAGCAAAAAATATTTTCACTAGACTGTAAAATCTTAATAATGCCCAGATCATGGAGTCCCCCCAAAACCAACTAGGAGACCGAGTCCTGTATGTAAAAGCAAAGAGCCTTCAGTTTTACACAAGTTTACAAACTTGGACTCTCTGTGTGTCCAGCCTATTGGAAGGATCCAAGAGCCCCGAGCTCAGTTGACTTTGGTGAGGGGGGAGCCCTCTGTGGCCCATAACACCCCACCTTGGACACTCTAACCTTCTTATTCAAACCACCACAAAGGGCAAATGAAGAGCTCAGAAATTTACCAAAAAAAAAAGATCTGTAACTGAAAGAGAATACAGACAATCCGATGAATTATAAGGATATCAACACAGGACCAGGAGGGAAAACCTGGGAAAAGAGAGGAGAAAGTCAGCAAAATTCAGAGGACATTTCAGCAACGAAGTTGACATTTGGGGGAGAAAAGACAAAAACACTGGAAATGGAAAAGTCAGTGGATCAAATAATAAACAAGATGGAAACCAAGCATCACTGATAGCCTAGCCCAAGATGGAGAGAGTATCAGGATGAAGGATGAGGCAGAAGAAGTAGAACACTCACCATGAAAATCTCTACTACTAAAACTTTAAAATGCCAAGGAAAAGAATTGAGGACACTGGGAGATGGAAAGCATCCCATGTCCATAACTTGTTGGAATTAAAGATAAGAAAATTTCTATGCTAATAAAAGCATTACAGATCTACACAATCCCCATCAAGTTCCAGTGATGTCCTTCTCAGAACTAGAAAAAGGATCTTAAAATTTGGATGGAAGCACAAAAAGTCTTGACTAGTCAAAATAACCCTAAGAGAGAGCAATGCTGGAGCCAACACAGTTCCTGATCTCAAAATAAAAATATACAAGCCACAGCGATGAGCCCAGTGTGGTGCTGGCACAAAAGCAGACAGATAAACAAATGGAATAGAATACAGGGCCCCAAAATAAACCCAATCAGCTGCCCCCCCAATCTTTGCAAAGATGTCTACACATATGTTTGTCATAAAACAGCCTATTTAACAAATGGTACCGGGAAAAGGACAAAACACGACTATATCTCATATCATACCCAACTCAAATAAAACATAATCGAAGACCTTAATGTAGGAAGCTTCAAAACAGCTAGAGAAAGACTGGGTAGACCTTCAAGATGTAGGCATAGGTAAGGACTTTAAAAAAAGAACTCCAACAACATAGGAGATAACCCAGTGATTGATAAGTAGGATTTGATGAAATTAAAAAGCCCCTGCACAGGAAATGATCACCAGACTGAAGGATGGTCTAAAAATGGGAAAGAAATCTGTTGCAACTGCACATCCTACAGGGCTAATATGATTCCCAAAGTCCATCTAGTCGACAGGTAAACAAATAAATGGAGAAAAGATTCTACTGGCCAATGAATATTAGGAAGTGTCCAACGCTTTTAGCTAGCAAGGAAAGGGCAATTAAAACTATGTTGAGATTTCCTCTCACTCCCTCAGAACGGCTGTGATCAGGGAAACAGCAAAGGTGGTGGAGGCACGGAGTGAGGGAGGGAAGAGAGAATAAACGTCGGGATGTGGAGAGGGCAACACTTACCTGCTGTGGATGGAATATAAACGGGTGCAGTCATTATAGGGGCCAGCACAGCTTCCTGAAGAACTAAACAGAAACACCACACGGCCAGATTTATCGCCCTTGGGTAAATAGCCAATGGGCTCTAAGTCAGTGTACCAATGAGGTACTTGCCCACCACGTTTATTGCTGAACCATCCTCAATAACCAAGGCATGGAACCAGCCTGAATGTCCATCAACACAGGAATGAATGAGTAAAATTAGGTACATGCACAATGGAATTTTATTCATCTGTAAAAAAAAAATGAAAGTATTGCATTTGTAGAAGATTTTATGGAACTGAAGATCATCCTGTTAAGAGGGATAAGCCAGGCTCAGAAATGGTTATCACAATCTTTCTCTGGTGTATGGAATAGCTACATACATACATACATACATACATACATACATACATACATACACACACACAAATACATGTATATGTATGAAAGAGGACCTTTGAGGAGAGGGGGATGGCTAAGGGCAGAGGGGGGAACCTGTGAAGGCAATAGAATGTATATGTCAGGGAAACACGATGGGAACAATTTAAGGGAACTAAGGATGAAAGGGACCAGCTGCGGGGGGGGGGGGAGCGTTTGAGGATGGCAATGGGAGAATTGAATGTGAAGACATGTATGAGTATGTGTATAGATATTTATTTTTATATATAGGCCCTCTTTCTATTATCATACATACACAATATGTATGAATATATGTGTATACATGTAAGCAAACATCACAATGAAATTCTTTTCTTTGTATACCAATCAAAATTTAAAAGGCATAAAGGTAAACAAATTTGAATTGTCTTCAAAACTGACAAGTGGAAACAAACTGAATGTTCATGTCAGTAGGACAAATGAATAAAATATGGTGAAATATCATATCAGATGGTCTACAGAGCTTACAAAAGTTCAGGATCAGCTTACTTTGAACTTCATGATTATGCAAAAGCTCACTTCTACAACTGTTATGCTTTCCATATTTAGTACGGTGTTGAACCACATGAGACCTTTGCATTCTAGAATAAAGTAGGCATTGTATTGCAGTTAGATAGTTTTGCTTAACTGCAACCTTATAAGGTAGGTCATCAATATGAACAAGAATAAATTAAATAATTTAATCTAATAAATTAATAGTTGAATGTATTTCTAATTTATGACATTAAAATGTGTGACATTTTAATAAGGATGCAAACTTTTGTTTACTTGGGGAGCATCTGAGATGGAATCAATATAGTAATATAATCTTTTACAGAAAAAAAACCAGTGTGGTGTTGTAGGCGATTACATGCATTGACCTTAGAAAGGTATGGTTGAGAAACGAAAGCCAGTTGTAGAGGAAGAAGAGCTGTGCACTTCTATTCACAGCTAGCTGCCTGACCTGAAGTGTTTAAAACAAGTCTGTGTGCCTGCGTCTGCCTCCCTGGGATTAAAGGCGTGCCTGAGGATCTCTGTGAGTTCAAGGCCAGCCTGGTCTACAAGAGCTCATTCCAGGAAAGACTCCAAAAGCTACAGAGATACCCTGTCTCGAAAACCAAGCAAAACCAAGCAAACAAACAAAAAACAAAACAAAAAGTCACCGAGTCCACGTGTTGGATTCAGGGTGGGAGGTCACCTTGAGAGGCAATGTCAACAAATAGTGCAGGACACTAAGATCTGGACAAATACTTTGTCTTGATTGGGTTGTATTGCCCTTGCAGAGCTACTACAGATATGATCCAAATGTGTTCTTGTATACTGCAAGTCTATATTTATTTATGTTTGTATGTATGTATGTATGTATGTATGTATCTATCTATATCTATATCTATATTGTTTAAAGTGCGTTTCCATATGAGGTGGATGTCTACACACCCTCACACAACTCTTCTAAGAAGCTGGGTGCTCTGTCTGGGGATTCATCTCTGAGAGTTGTGATGGAGCGGGAATCTGATGAAGGCTCTACCTTAAGAGGAAGCACCTCCAAACCCACAGACTTCTAGCTTGGATCCTTCTTTAAAATAATTTTTTGTTATTTTTAATTATGTGCATGTATGCGTGTACATGGGTATGTGCACGTGAGTGCGTGTGCAAAAGAGGCCTGAGGTCAGACACCCTGGAGCTAGGGTGCTGGGAACTGAACCCAGGTACTTTGAAAGAGTGGCAAGTGTTCTTAACCATTGAGCCGTCTCTCCAGACCTGGCTGGGATCGTTCTTAAAAGAGGAATCATTTGTTAGTTCTGAAACAGCCCTAGTAGACCTATTTGTTGCTGACACCAGCCTCACTAGCCAGAGTGCCTTGGCCATTGACTAAGCTGTTGTTTTGAGAGAGCTCTTGGCAGTTGTGTGGAAGAAAGATAGCAGAGGAGGAAAGGCAGTTTGAGTTACCTGTCACAAATGGCCACCAGAGTAGGCATTGTGTTGGAGGGTTAACTGGATAGAAACCTTTCGTTTACTGATAAACTCAATCAAGATAAAAATGCATAACTTCTCCCATAGGGGAAGCCAGTACGTGTCCCAGAGAAGCCGGGAAGCAGTGGGTAGAGTAGTCAGACCCGCTTTGACTTGGGGATGGTTGACGTTCTTAGTAGGTCTTCATGTGATGGAAACCTTTAGGGTTTCGCATGCAGAGTTTTGTAGTTCACAGTAGGTCAATGCTGTGTCCATGAAATAGTCTAAAAGAAGACTGGAATGCCAATGGGTAAATGATTTTACATATGTCCATTTCCATTTGAAGGAAGGTGGTGGTTTTCAGCGCTCAGTGATCCCCACAGACCCCTCCCCTCCAGCTTCAGGATGGCCCTTCACTGTCCACCCTTCTTCACAAGGTTGTGTCTGTGTCCCAGCCGCCACAGGGCGTCCTTCACATCCTTGTTGCGCAGACTGTAGATGAGGGGGTTGAGCATGGGGATGACCAGGGTATAGAAGATGGAGACCACTTTGCCCTGTGCCATGGATGTCACTGCTCCTGGCTGTGCGTACATGACAAAAAGAGTGCCATAAAACAAAGACACGGCTGTCAGATGAGAGCCACAGGTGGAGAAGACCTTGTGCCTCCCAGATCCTGAGCGCATCCTGAGGATGGTCACGGTGATGTAGCCATAGGAAACCAGCACAGCTAAGGTAGTGCTCACAATGATGAACCCACAGAGGCCGAAGAGCAGGAGCTCATTGAGAGCTGTGCTGCCACAGGCCAGCTGGAGCAATGGGGGCACGTCACAGTAGAAGTAGTCAATACGGTTGGAGCTGCAGAAGGGCAGCTGGAACGTGAGGCTGGTCTGCACAATGGAGTTCAGGCAGCCTACACAGAAGGTACCCAGAACCAGATGGGCACAGGTCACAGGGCACATGGTCACAGGGTACCTCAGGGGACTGCAGATGGCCATGAAACGGTCGTAGGCCATCACAGCTAAGAGAAAAGTCTCAGTGGTAGCCAACAAGGAGAAAAAGAAGAACTGAGTGGCACATCCCTCAAAGCTGATGACCTTCGAGGAGGAAAGGAAGATTGCCATGGCTTTAGGGGCAATAACAGAAGAGAGGCAGAGGTCAACAAAGGACAGGTTCTTGAGGAAGAAGTACATGGGGGAGTGCAGGCGGGCATCCAGGGTGATGACCACAATCATGGTGAGGTTGCCCAGGACGGTCACCAGGTACAGGGCCAGGAAGACAGCAAAGAGAAGGGCCTGGGTCTCTGCACCTCCCCCAAATCCCACCAGCACAAACACCCGCAAGGACACCGCTGAGAGACTCCCATTTCTGTGGACTGCTGTGGCCATGGGTGGGGACAGATACAGAGAGGCAGATGGAGATGGCAAGAGGGAGCAGCTCTCACTGGTCCAGTCGGGTGTCCCACAGGCTGCTGGAACCTGTTGGTGACATGCTGTTTACCATGGACAGTTCACTAGCTTTTCTGATCTCCTACCAGATGGGCTGGTGCCACCTGCAAGGAAACATTTCTTTCAGTTTGTTTAATTTGTGCCAAACCCTCTCTGTGAATGGGACTGAGCTATGCTCTAGGGATCCGAAGAGGCTTCTAGATCCCAGGGACCCTCAGGGTGCAGACAGCCTTTTAGCATCCCTGTGTTACGTCTGAGTTGTTCATTCTCTGTGGAAGAGGATGCTTCCGAGAAGAGCTTTTGGGACACTCAGTTATCAAGACCCTTGCTACATTTCCCACACTTCTTTTTACCGACGAGAGAATGTTTATGAGGGTCTCCTGCCCTTCAAGCCTTGTGCTGGTTGACTCTTCCATCTGTAGGCTGAACCCGGAGCAGGGATCAGTCATCCCTACGTTGAAGCTGCGTGTCTTTGTGGCTTACAGAATGCTGGCCATACCTCAGTAGCTCTGACTCCAAGCCTGATCCAGAGTGACAATCAGCATGGAAAAACCGCCTGATTGATTGTCAGGAATTCCGGCTAATGTATAGTTGTCGGAGATGGTGGTGAGGTTGCAGCCCAGAACCGTGTACTGAAAAACTAAGACTCGGGCTCAAACGTATTTGCGCCATGTGATGGCTTCCAACCTTATCTCCCTGGTAGCTCTTTTCTCTGCTTCACATCAGCTTTGGGGCTTTCTAAGATTTTATTCTTTGCTCTTGAAAACTAGACAAAACTGGCCTCTGGCCATTCATAATTATTTTCTCTTATTCATAGTGATCAGAGGGCTGACAACACAGGAGTGTCCTATGTGAAGCTAGCTGTCACTTTTCTGTTTGCTCCCAAGAGATGCAAGAGGCTCCATTACCCTGGGGTGGCTCTGATGGCTTAGAGATCAGGGCTGGGTGAGCCCATTAGTACCCCTATTATTTCCCTCCATTGTGTGTACATGGGCTGGGGTGGGGTGGAGGAATCTGATTGAGACAACCATGCACTGTCATCTCAACCATGACCATCTCACTGCTAGTTCAAAGGTATAAATAAATGTATTGACTTTGCATTCACTCTCTCAGCAATTCCCCCATGCCTCCCACTGCCGGATCACACTTTCCTTCACAGTGAGTGTGAAATGCCAGGAAATGTCAATGTCGAGCCTTTCCCTTGTTTCCAACTAAAGGAAGGACAAGCATGGCCTCTCCAGCTTGCCAAGGATGCAGGGTATCCGCAGTGGCAGAGGAAATGGCAGCTAGCCAAGGGTGGAGGAGGATGCTCCATTGTGAGAGAGCTGACTGCCACTGTCTACAAAGAGACGGCTTCTGTACCCCTTGGCCCTGCCTTACAGAGTCAGCAGCATCACTGTCTCCTGTGTGGTTAGATGCAGGGCTTCAGCCTATCTGTCTGCAGAACTGAATAGAGGTAGAGACTACACGCCCACCCCTGCACTGAACTTGTATGAAGGCCAGGGATGATCAGGACAGGACAGCTTACTGAGGCAGGCCCCGAGTGCACACTGTGTGCTCACGCTATCCTTCATGATTTCCTACTCCTCACAGGTGACGTATTGAACTTACCTTTCCTAGGTGAGAGTCAGGTCTACCCCAAGATCACACAGTCAACGTCCGTGCTCCCAGTGCCCCAGTGCTGCTGAGCCTGGTCTCCGTTGAACATGGATGAGTGGACACCAGTTGTTTCTGTAGCTCCTTTAGATCAGTTATGGCTCTGGGTAGTGCAGTTGAGTAAGCATGGGCATGGGTGGGAACCAGGGTCCCTTTGAGACTTTAGGTGCCCAGGTTCTGGCTACACTAACTGCAGTCTTCTGAAGAGGGATGTAGGTCCTTCCTCTAGTCTTGTCCCCATTAGCTGGACAGTGTGTGGAGGTGCCCGCCCTTGGGGTCACTCTGCTTGCGAGTATTCTCTGCACCTGGTAGAGTAGGGACTTGTAGCCTCCAATGGCCAATTAGGGAAGCGCTGGCCTCTGGCAGCTGGGATTCTCACATCTTGGAGCTGCAGCATGCCTGAGGCCCATCTCTGCCTCTGTTATGGAGTTTGTGACTCCTGGGAAGAGGACATGGACTCAATCCAATTATAATTAAGAGATTTATTGATTAGCTGCTAGCAGGAGGAACAATCTTTGAGCCAAATTCAAGATTGCTCTGAGAAGGGGGAGCGAGGGAAGGGTTTTTAAAGAGAATAACTTCAAGAAGATGTTCAATATCTCTGCGAGTGTCTTAGTTAAGGTTTTTATTGCCTTGAAGAGACACCATGATCATGGCAGCTCCTTTTTTTGGTTCCATAACTATATTGTTTATTTTTATTTATTATTATTATTACAAATTTTTACCTCCTCCCATTTACCCCCCTCTCCCCACTCCCCCTCACTCTCTAGAGACCCACATTGGAGCACTGGACTGAGCTCCCAAGGTCTAAATGAGGAGCAGAAGGAGAGAGAACACTAGCAAGGAAGTCAGGGCTGCGAGGGGTGCGCCCAACCACTGTGATGGTGAGGTCGATCTAATGGGAACTCACCAAGGCCAGCTGAACTGGGACTGATGGAGCATGTGATCAAACCGGACTCTCTGAACATGGCTGATATGGAGGGCTGACTGAGAAGCCAAGGACAATGGCACTGGGTTTTGATTCTACTCCATGTACTGGCTTTGTGGGAACCTAGTCTGTTTGGATCTTTACCTTTCTAGACCTGGATAGAGGGGGGAAAACATTGGACTTTCCACAGGGCAGGGAACCCTGACTACTCCATGTCAGCTCTTATAAAAGAAAACATTTAATTGAGAGTGGCTAGCTTACAGTTTCAGAGAGTCAGTCCATTATCTTCATGGTGGGGAATAAAGTGGCACGCAGGCAGGCATGGTGCTGGAACTGAGAGTCCTACATCTTGCCAGCAACAGGAAGTTGACTGAGACACTGGGCAGTATCCTGAGCATAGGAAACCTCAAAGTTCACCCCCACAGTGACACATTTCCTCCAACAAAGCCATACCCACCCTCACGAAGCCATACCTCCTAATAGCTACACTCCCTATGAAATTATGGGGACCAAATGATATTCAAATTACCACAGCGAGCAAGCAAAAACTGGTTTGTTCTGTGAGATTAAGTGACCCAAAATAAGTTTGGGTATCTATGTAAGGAAGTTACAGAAGCCAAAAAGCTATTATTTATAGCACAAGTGGATGGTCTTGGCTGTATATTTTTGGGTGTGGGTCACTGAGTCAAGGTTACTGGGAAGTTAACTTCCGGGGACTAGTATCAGAGACAAATAGTGGCTACCTAGATGGATGCCTGGCAAAAAATGGCATTTCTTCAACCATCACACCTCATTGCTACTCTTTCTGGTGGGTTGGCAGGACGCCTGAAGACCCCAGCAGAAACAATTCAGAGGGACCCTGAGCCCCGTGTACCTCATGAGAGCACTCACTTCCGCGTAGAGATGATATGGCCTCATGGCACAGCCCTTGCCTCTGCTTGTTTCCCATGGCTATGTTGATGTGAGGGGGATGTGTGAGGAGCCTGGCCTGCAACATCCGTCATCCCACTTCTTCCAAGGCCTTGCTTGACTCCCCTCAGTGCTACTAGGAACGTAGGTAGAGGACACCAATTTGCTTCCTCCTTTTGTTGTTTTAACCACAAGAGTAAACTTCTTTTGTGTGGAGGGTGTTGAAAGTTTACCTCTCCAGGTCTTCTTCTGAGAGTCAGGTCTGCACTACCCCTCCTGACCTGGAGTGGAGCTAACATATTTTTGCTAATGACTCTCTGGGCCAAATTAAGTTTGCATCTTGGACTACAACACAGCTTCTATAGGACTATAATTCCAAACAGCACTCTGTACAAGGATACGTACTTTCTTCCTACTGGGACCCTACTGGTCCATTAGGTCACAGTCTTTGAGAAATCCCCAAGAGCATCCCTGGTCATACAGTTTCAATTCTAGTTCAGTGAGTGAAGATCATATTTAAGCAGTCTTCTTAGGCTGGGGCAGCCATCCTGAAGGTCATTCTAGACTAGAGGTTCTCAACCTCACAAGGGTTAAATGACCCTTTCACAAGGGTAACATATCAGAATCCTGAATATCAAATATTTACATTATGATCCTCAACAGTAGCAAAATTACAGTTATGAAGTAGTGATAAAATAATCTTATGGTTGGGGGTCACCACACCATGAGGATCAGTATTAAAGGGTCACAGCACTAGGAAGGTTGAGACCCAAGTGACCGGTGGGTTCTTGTCAAGACGCAGTCGAGATTTGCTCCCCATGTTTGCTTCTGAGTTGGGATCTGATTTCACTGCTTCCCTAGGAATCCAAGTGTTTCCAGCTCTCCAGGAGCCTGGGAGTCTTGTCCTGGGTGGTTGGTTTGGTTTTGGTCAACTTGACACGAGCGAGATTTATTTGAGAAGAGGAAACCTCAATCGAGACAATATTCCCAACAGATTGGCCTATGGGGATTTTTCTTGATTGATGAAATGCGGGCTAGCTCAGCCCTCTGAGGGTAGTCCCGTCACTGGGCAGATGGTCGTGGAGTGTGTAAGGAAGCTGACTGAACAAGTTACGGAGAGAAAACCAATAAAGCAGTGTTCCTCCAAGGCATCTGCTTCAGTTTTTGCCCGCAGGTTCTCATCTTGAGTTCCTGCCTTGGCTTCCCTTGATAGACTGTGGCTCAGGATATGTAAGCCAAATAAATGCTTTCCTCCCCAAGTGGCCTTTGGTTATGATCTCTATCAGAGCAATAGAAAGCAAACCAAAACACTCCTGCCAAGGTTGGTTTTGGTCAGTATTTATCACAGCATCAGAGCAAACTAAAATACCAATATTGTAAGCAAATTTATAAATTACATTTTATAGTCAATCTCCTAACATTTTAATATCTTACAATGTTTTTATAATTGACCAGAAAAAAAGAAAGAAAGAAAGAAAGAAAGAAAGAAAGAAAGACAGAAAGAAAGAAGTGAATGGGTGGCCCAGATCTTGCTCTATGACTCCCAGTCCACAGCATCCATCACAGTGAGCCTGTGGCCCTGCAGAGAAGAGGTGACCGTGAGAGGAGATGAGAGTTGAGGAAGGATAGAGAGCTGGCTCGTTAGAGAGCAGTTTAGGTGTGGAAGGGAAATAATGGAGAGCATCCAAAACAAAGTGTGTGGGTGTGAGCCACAAAGGGTACCCAAAATCCCAGCCCATAGAAGACAGAGGCAGGAGGACAGTGAGCTTAACATCAGCCTGGGTTACACAGTGAGGCCCTGCCTCCACAGGAAAAAAAGAGACATTCTGACAGCTATGATTGTGGAAATTTAAAATATGCACAGAATCAGAAGAGCATAGTGAGCTTCAAATACCACTCACTCCCCTTCAATAGTAACCAGTTACGTCAGCTTGGGCAAGTAGTATGGAATTCTTCCTCCTCCAGCACCCAGAACGTTGCATTATTTTAAAACAAGTCTCAAACATCATATAATTTCTTTCCCATGTATTTTCTTCACATCTCCATAATGTAAGGCATTTACTTTTAGAAAAGTGCCCAGTAGTAGCATTTGCATTCCCTAAAGAAATATAATCCCCCAATGTTATCAAGTATCCTTCAGCATCCACATGAGCAACAACCCCATTATATAATGTGATTCTTATGCAGCTATTCAAATAAGCTAAAGAAAAAGTTCTCACAGGTATCCGGTGCCTTCTACACATGCAGGGCTTCCCAATCACTTTGTTTTGTTGCTATTGTTTATAAAGAACAATGTTGGCCCATTTATTTTTAACATAGATGTGTAGGACTTCCCACATGCTGAAATTTATAGGGTCATTCCATTAACGCTGTTATACTCCTCCATCTTGTGTCCCCTGTCAGCTAAACCTAGAGGCCTGGTTGGAATCCAGTTGTTTATCTTCACCATATGGGCATTGTTGACCTGATTGTGTTGTGGGAGGCATGGGCTCTTCTCTCAGGGGAATTGTACATGGCTGTCTTCTTCTGTATGGAAAGAGCCACTGGCAGCACTGCCCAGCTTCATTAATTCAATGAGGCTTCTAAAATGATGACAATTACAGGGCTTCTGTACAGTCAGTCTTGGCTGTGCAGATAACTACTGCTCTCTGAGAAACCACCTTGGTCTTGTCTTTGGGCCTAAGAGGAGAATAGACATTTAATCATTGGCCACCATGTCCTCATATGTATATTTATATGGGAAATGCCAGAGAAATTTTGGCTCCATCTAGCTCTGTGGTCCTTAGCCTTCCTAAAGCTGCGACCCTTTAATACAGGTCCTCACGTTGTGGTGACCCCAACCATAAAATTATTTTTGTTGACACTTAATAACTGAAATTTTGTTACTGTTATGAATCGAAATGTAAAAATTTGATATGACGGATATCTGACATGTGTGTGCCTATGGCCACTGATCTAGCCCTTTAGAGACCGCTTCAAAAACAGCAACTTGATTTGCATTTCCCTGATC
>NC_022030.1:35975546-35982810 GCF_000317375.1 Microtus ochrogaster
ATAAATAAATAAATTTAAAAAAAATAAAAAGTAAAAAAAAGAAAACCTAAAAAAAAAAAAAAGAACAAAAACAGCAACTTAGCTCTTAATGCCCTCTAGTGGCCAGTTCTTTTTGTGTCGGCAAGAACTCAAGAACAAGACTGTTTTTGACTCTTCTGGAGTTGTGGCTTCACTCATGCTAAAATTGTCTGTATTTCACCCATTGGGAGTCACTTTAATTTGGCTCCATAATCAAGTAAATAGAGTTAAAGTGTGGACGGAGGCAAAGTACCAGGCTGTGCAAGGTGGCCTATGCCCGTAAGCACAGAACTGTGGAGAATGTGTTCAAAGCCAACTGACTATGATGCGACCGGCCAATAAACCTTGCTTACATCCAATACCCATCTTACATCTTTATGGTCATTTATTTTAACTGTATCAGCATGGCATTCTCATCCCCAAACCTGAGCGGTGTACCCCATTAGCCGCTTTACCATATCAATTACAAAAGGTTTTTTTTTTTTTTTAGTGTATGAGTTTGGTTTTCTTTTTTTTTTTTATTAAAAACTTCCACCTCCTCTCCTCCTCCCATTTCCATCGCCTTCCCCCCCACTTCCTCTCCCCCACCCTCTCCAGTCCAAAGAACAGTCTGTGTTCCCTGCTCTGTGGGAAGTCCAAGGTCCTCCCCCCTCCATCCAGGTCTAGGAAGGTGAGCATCCAAACCGACTAGACTCCTACAAAGCCAGTACATGCAGTAGAATCAAAACCCAGTGCCATTGTCCTTGGCTTCTCAGTCAGCCCTCATTGTCAGCCACATTCAGAGAGTTCGGTTTGATCATATGCTCCATCAGTCCCAGTCCAACTGGCCTGGGTGAGTTCCCATTAGATCAACCCCACCATCTTAGTAGGTGGGCACACCACTTGCAGTCCTGACTTCCTTGCTCATGTTCTCCCTCCTTCTGCTCCTCATTTGGACCTTGGGAGCTCAGTCTAGTACTACAATGTGGGTCTCTGTCTCTATCTCCATTCATCACCAGATGAAGGTTCTATGGTGATATGCAAGATATTCATCAGTGTGGCTATAAGATAGGGCCAGTTCAGGCACCCTTTCCTCAGCTGCCCAAGGAACAAGCTGGGGACATCTCCTTGGACACCTGGGAACTCCTCTAGAGTCAAGTCTCTTGCCAACCCTAAAATGGCTCCCTTAATTAAGATATCTACCTCCCGGTTCCCGTTTCCACCCTTCCTTCATCCCAACCATCCCATTCCTCCAAGCTCTCCCCATCCTCCCCTTCTCCCTTCTCTCTCCCCCTCTCCCCTTACCCCCAACGCACCCCCACCCCCAAGTTCACAATTTTTACCTGGCAATCTTATCTACTTCCAATATCCAGGAGGATAACTATATGTTTTTCTTTGGGTTCACCTTCTTATTTAGCTTCTCTAGGATCATGAAATATAGGCTCAATGCCCTTTATTTATGATTAGAATCCACTAATGAGTGAGTACATACCATATTCATCTTTTTGGGTCTGGGTTACCTCACTCAGGATAATGTTTTCTATTTCCATCCATTCGCATGCAAAATTCAAGATGTCATTGTTTTTTACTGCTGAGTAGTACTCTAATGTATATATATTCCACACTTTCTTTATCCATTCTTCCATTGAGGGGCATCTAGGTTGTTTCCAGGTTAATGGCTATTACAAATAATGCTGCTATGAACATAGTTGAACAAATGCGTTTGTAGTATGATTGGGCAGCTCTTGGGTATATTCCCAAGAGTGGTATTGCTGGATCCTGGGATAGGTTGATCCTGAATTTGCTGAGAAACCGCCACACTGATTTCCAAAGTGGTTGCACGAGTTTGCATTCCTACCAGCAATGGGTGAGTGTTCCCCTTTCTCCACAACCTCTCCAGCAAAGGCTATCATTGGTGTTTTTGATTTTAGCCATTCTGACAGGTGTAAGATGGTATCTCAAAGTTGTTTTGATTTGCATTTCCCTGATCACTAAGGAAGTTGAGCATGACCTTAAGTGTCTTTTGGCCATTTTAACTTCTTCTGTTGAGAATTCTTTGTTCAGTTCAGTGCTCCATTTTTTAATTGGGTTAATTAGAATTTTAAAGTCTAGTTTCTTGAGTTCTTTATATATTTTGGAGATCAGACCTTTGTCAGTTGCGGGGTTGGTGAAGATCTTCTCCCAATCAGTAGGTTGCCTTTTGGTTTTAATGACAGTGTCCTTTGCTTTACAGTCCCAAAGCTTCTCAATCTCAGGAGGTCCCATTTATTCAATGTTGCCTTTATTGTCTGTGCTACTGGAGTTATACATAGGAAGTGGTCTCCTGTGCCCATGTGTTGTAGACTACTTCCCACTTTCTCTTCTATCAGGTTCAGTGTATTCAGATTAATATTGAGGTCTTTAATGCATTTGGACTTGAGTTTTGTGCATGGTGATAGATATGGATCTATTTTCATTCTTCTATAGGTTGACATCCAGTTATGCCAGCACCATTTGTTGAAGATGCTTTCTTTCTTCCATTGTATACTTTTAGCTCCTTTGTTGAAAATCAAGTGTTTATAGGTTTGTGGGTTAATGTCAGGGTCTTCTATTGGATTCCATTGGTCGACTTCTCTGTTTTTATGCCAATACCAAGCTCTGTAATAGAGTTTTCATTACTGTAGCTCTGTAATAGAGTTTGAAGTCAGGGATGGTAATGCTTCCAGAAGTTCCTTTATTGTATAGAATTGCTTTGGCTTTCCTTGGTGTTTTGTTTTTCCATATAAAGTTGATTATTGTTCTCTCAAGGTCTCTGAAGAATTTTTTGGGATTTTAATGGGGATTGCATTGAATTTATAGATTGCCTTTGGTAGAATTGCCATTTTTACTATGTTGATCCTACCCATCCAAGAGCATTGGAGATCCTTCTATTTTGTGGTGTCCTCTTCAATTTCTTGCTTCAATGCCTTAAAGTTCTTGTCAAATAGATCTTTCACTTCCTTGGTTAGAGTTACCCCAAGATACTTTATGCTATTTGTGGCTATTGTAAAAGGTGATGTTTCTCTGATTTCCCTCTCTGCTTCTCTATCCTTTGTGTATAGGAGGGCTACTGATTTTTTTTTTTGAGTTGATCTTGTAGCCTGCCACTTCACTGAAGTTATTTATCAGCTGTAGGAGTTCTTTGGTAGAGGTTTGGGGGTTACTAATGTACACTATCATATCATCTACAAATAACCAAAGTTTGACTTCTTCCTTTCCAATTCTAATCACCTTGATCTCCTGATGTTGTCTTATTGCTATTGCTAGAACTTCAAGAACTATGTTGAAGAGATATGGTGGGAGGGGACAGCCTTGTCTTGTTCCTGAATTTAGTGGAATGGCTTTGAGTTTCTCTCAATTTAATTTGATATTAGCTGTTGGCTTGCTGTATATTGCTTTTATTATATTTAGGTATGATTCTTGTATCCCTAACCTCTCCAAAACCTTTATCATAAAGGAGTGTTGAATTTTGTCAAATGCTTTTTCCGCATTTAATGAAATGATCATATGTTTTTTTTCTTTCAGTTTATTTATATGATGGATTACATTGTTAGATTTTTGTATGTCGAACCAGCCCTGCATCTCTGGATGAAGCCTACTTGATCGTAACGGATAATTATTTTTAATGTGTTCTTGGATTCTGTTTGCCAGTATTTTATTGAGAATTTTTGCATCGATGTTCATGAGTGAGATTGGTCTGTAATTCTCTTTCTTGGTTGGGTCTTTGTGTGGTTTTGGAATCAGGGTGACTGTAGCTTTACCATCTCATTTACAAAAGGAAATTCTTTAGAGAAAAGAGCAAGTCAGCTCACAGATTTACTTCATCTTTAAACACTGCCTAATTTTTTCACTCACCCACGGGTTATGTCCTTTGTGCACCATGCCTTCAAAGGCCTCACATCACACACCGCTGTAATTAACCACTAAGCGTGCCTCTTAACTCCTGCGTTTAAACACACACTTCAACTCCCACATTCAGAACAAACACTCCACTGAGTGTGAATTTTTCCTTCCTTCCTTCCTTCCTTCCTTCCTTCCTTCCTTCCTTCCTTCCTTCCTTCCTTGTTTCCTTCCTCCTTCCTCCCTCCCTCCCTCCTTCCTTTCCTGTCTTCCTTCTTTACTTCCTTCCTCCTTTTCCTATTTTTGGAGAAAGGGTCTCACTATACATCTCTGGCTGTCTTGGAACTCACTATGTTGACCAGGCTAGTCTCAAACTCACAGAGATCCACCTGCCTCCTGCTCCTTAACACTGGGATTACAGGTATGCCCCACTATGCCCACCTCGTAGCTTTACAATGGCAGCCACAAGCTTTCCCTTCTCAGACTCCCATTCTTGCTATTACTTCTGGGTCCTAACTAAATGGGGTTTGTGGAAGGTCACCATGGCACCTTAACTGATTGCCTTGTCATCCTCTGTGGGTGCAGCGCAGGAAGGAAAAGTCCTTTGTATTCAGAGCCATTTTCTTATTGGTTCCATCTGTGGGATGAAGTTAGAACACCTCCTCTGGAAGGGACCACAACCATAGAAAGGCACACTCTTCTTTGGGTATGGCCCTGGCATTAAGGAAGAAACAGCTACAGGACGTTTCTCTTTTTGGTCATAACATCAAACAATAACTCACAATATTTACTGTCTTTCTTTTTTTAAGGTTTACTCTCTTAAATTATTCTTATGACATCAGCAGGAAGTTCACAACTCTCATGTTTCATTTCCTTCTCATAAGCAATGAGCTTAGGCTCCACAGATTCACATTACACGAGACTAAGAGCTCAGCTGCCATGTGCAGCTGATAATGCCTGTAACAGCTACAATCAGGTAATTGGATGTGGTCTTGTGTGTGGTGTATCCAGCACAGCTGAGGAAAATTAGTCACCTGATTAGGAAAACACCCAGAGCCCAGGAGATGGCAGTGTAAGACAGGCTAGTGCCACGCAGGTAGGAAATAAGGGGCTTTGGAATGGTCTCATGATTCTTTTGAATATTTTCTTTTTTTCTTCCCTAGTTCTTTAGATACGTAAGCAAACACTGGGACAAGGCAAAGCTCTGTATAATCAAACATCCCTTTCTAGAAACTCGCTACAAGTCTGTTCTTCTACAATGGCGGACACTTTAAAGGCAGATGGTGAAAAACAGGAATTGCTCTTTTCCTATAACATAGTTTAGTATTAATAAAATCAGGAAGTAGAGAAACTCAGCTTAAAAATGGAACTTTGTACTATGGTAAAAAAAATCCTGCAGTGAGATTTCACAAGAAGAACAAAAGGGTCTGAAATTCATGATGTTTAGATTTTATGTCATTATCTCAGAGTCCGAAGTTGTGAGGATTTGTGAGATTTGCCGAACCCCATGCTTGTGGAAACAGAGGGTCCCTTAGAGGGTTGTCGTAATTTTAAATGTGAATACGCAGGCTCATGTGTTTGAACACTTACTTGGTCCCCAGCTAGAATTACCATCAAAGGTTCTGTAACAAAAGGTGTGGAGCCTCTCTAGGGGAAGTGGGTCACTCTGGAACGTCCTTGAGATGTACACCCTGGTGTCTTTCTGTTTGCTCTCTACTTTCCCACTGCAGATGTAGTGCAATCCACTGCCCACATTCCTCTGCTGCACTTTCTCAGCCTTGATGGACTATATGCTCCCCCCCCCACCATATAAGCCAAAATAAACCCGAGTTATTTGGTCAGGTGCTCTATGTCACAGCAAGGAGAAAATAAACTAGGGTTTTATTTATTTATTTATTTGGTGGATAAAATTCTGGCTCAGCAAGCACAAGACCTGAGGTTGAGTTCCCAGCATCTGTGTAAAATGCCTGCCACCTCCTCAGTACAACATCCACCACCCCTGAGGGGACCTTCTGCATTTGCAGCCAGAGTGAGAGGGAAGGAGTGCCTGGATGGCATTGTCTTCTCATGACCTGCCTCCTCCTTTAGTGAGAGAACACCATGCGTTCTTCTAGCAGCAGCAGAAAGCCTCCTATATGACCACAGAGCAAATCAAAGCCCTGATACTAGGTCAGCGGCGTCCACAGCATCTTATTGGGGCACTAGTTTTCTAGATTGTTTTCTTCTCTACTGTTGAGACTGTGTCCCTTCTGATGTCATGCTGACTTCTGACAAAGGAGGAAGGCCCTCACAGGGAGACCGGGAGCTGATTCTTCACTGTTTGCACCACTTCCATCTACAAGTTGAAGATGAGACTACTCCTGAGTAAGGGTGAGCACGAAGGCGCTGTCAGCTGTTCTTTTCTAACACTGAATAGGCATGGAAGACACCAAATGCATTGCTCCTTCAATGCGGACACCTCATAGGATGGTAAAAAGAATATTGCGATGGAGAAGAGAATAAACAGAGGAAGAGAGGGTGGGGGAGAGAAGATCACTGAAGTTGAGATTCACGCCATTCACAGAACAGAGTGTTCCAGAATTGCTCAAAGAAAGGAAGACTTTGACCAGCTAAGGATGAAGTCAGGGGATGATGTTGGGGCCTGAAGCCTGCAACTCAAGGGCTGCAGGATGGAAAACTGCAGGATGCTCAGAGAGAGAGAGAAACTGGGAGGAAGAGCAAGCACTGCTTAGATGTCAGGTCCCCTTGGAGGTCTCTAGGGAAGGAAGAACATGAGCTCAGACACACAGGGCAGGGAGGGACACAGGCAAGCCACATGTGCAGAGGGCAGCAGGCTATTGTAAAGTGTAGTTCACCAAGGCTTCAATCTTACTCGGAGGATGAATTAACACCTTGATATTGTTACATCTCCCAGGTTAGGTTTTAATGGTTTCCCAAACTGTGAATCAACCTACAGCTTCATCTATAACCCCCGGTTGTAGGTGTAAGGAACGTGCTGGGAGTCAATTGCATTTAGGTTCCTCATGACTCTAGCAGTAGACTGTGATACCTCATGAGGAGGGCAGCTTCATGAGCAGAGGAAGGTAGAGGCTGTTGTAAAACAGAGGAGGAAGTCTGCAGAGATTTTCTTTTAGCTCATCCTCATATGAAATCAATACAAGAATGAGGCAACACACAGCTTCTAAAAGTCACATTCTTAGATGCTCAGAGGGAAGGGTCCCACCACACTGACTTTATGTTTAGTGACGAAACAAAAGGAAAGAGTCATAGAGAAATCAGCAGCTGTGTAGCTTCCCCAGGGGATGTTGGCAATGGTTCCTAAACCTGGTTCCTCTCAGTGCTCTACCCTCTGTCAAATCAAAGAGATCCAGGATTCTTCCAACTATGGACCATTTGGTGGCAAAGAATG
>NC_022030.1:35982910-35983381 GCF_000317375.1 Microtus ochrogaster
TATGAAATTCATACACTTCCTAAAGAACATGATTATCCTTCAAAGTAAAGCTTGTGTAGTGAAACAGAACACTGTTCTCTCTTCTAACAGTAGTTTGACATTTCCCAAACAATGACTTTTCTTTTCAGAGAAACATATGTGCGTTTCTCACAAAAGCATTTCATGAAATTTATATGCTTCCAAAGAATGTGATTATCTTGTAAAATATAGCTTCTACAGTGAAAATAAACACTGGTCTTAGTTCTAACAATACTTTGACATATCCCAAAAAATGGCATCTCTTTTCAGACAGAGACATGTGCGTTTCTCATAAAAACATTTAATGGAATTGATTCACATTCTAAAGAACGTGATTATCTTTCAAAGTAGAGCTTCTACAGAGAAGTGGAACACTGTTCTCACTTCTAACAATACTTTGACATAACACAAACAACGGCTTCTCTTTTCAGAGAAACAAAGGTGTGTTACTCA
>NC_022030.1:35984950-35988770 GCF_000317375.1 Microtus ochrogaster
CCATACACTTTCAAAAGAAAGTGATTATCTTTCAAAGTTAAGCTTCTACTTAGAACAGGAACACTGTTCTCACTTCTAACAATACTTTGACATATCTCAAACAACCTTTTCTCTTTTCAGAGAAACCCATGTGTTTTTCTCACAAAAGCATTTCATGAAATTCATACACTTTCAAAGAACGTAATTATCTTTCAAAATAAAGCTTCTACAGAGAAAAGAACACTTCTATCATGTCTTACAATACTTTTCAAGTTTGTGAAACACTGTATCTTTTTTGAGAGAAATACATTTGGGTTTTTCAGAAAATCATTTCATGAAATTCATACACATTGAAGAAGAACGTGATTATCTTTCAAATAAAGCTTCTACAGTGAAAAGGAACACTGGTTTCACTTCTAACAATACTTTACATATCTCAAAAATGGCTTCTCATTTCAGAAAAATCCATGGAAGTTTCTCAAAAAACATTTTATGAAATTTATACACTTTCAAATGAATGTGATTTTCTATTAAAGTAAAGCTTCTACATATAACAGGAACACACTTCTTACTTCTAACAATACTTTGACATATCCCAAACAATGGCTCTTATGTTCAGATAAACACAAGTGGTTTTCTCAAAAAAACATTTCATGAAATTAATACTCTACCAAAGAATGTGATTATCTTTCAAAGTAAAGCTTCTACTGTTAAAAGGAACACTCGTCTCACTTCTGACAATACTTTGACATATCTCAAACAATGCTTCTTATTTCAGAGAAACACATGTGCATTGCTCAAAAACCATTTCAGGAAATCCATACACTTTCAAAAGAACATGATTATCTTTCAAAGAAAAGCTTCTACAGAGAAAAGAAGACTTCTTTTACTTCTAGCAATACTTTTGACATATCTGAAAAGACTGCTTCTCTTTTCATAGAAACCCATGTGCGTTTCTCACAAAAGCATTTCATGAAATTCATACAATTTCAAAAGAACATAATTATCTTTCAAAGTAAAGTTTCTAAAGAGAAAAGAGCACTTCTCTCACGTCTCACAATACTTTTCACGTTTCTGAAAACACAGCTTCTCTTTTCAGTGAAGCACATGTGCTTTTCTCACATAAGAATTTCATGAAGTTCATACACTAGCAAAGAACGGGATGATCTGTCAAAGTAAATCTTCCACAGTGAAAAGGAACAGTGATCTCACTTCTCACAATTCTTTGACATATTTCAAACAACGGCTTCTCTTTTCAGAGAAACACATGTGCGTTTGTCAAAAGAACATTTCTTGAAATCCATACATTTTCAATGGAACGTGATTATCTTTCAAATTAAAGCTTCTACATAGAACAGGAACACTGTTCTCACTTCTCACAATACTTTGACATATCTCCAACGACATCTCTTATTTCCAGAGAAAGACATTTGTGTTTCTCACAAAAGCATTTCATGAAATTCATACACTTTCAAAGAAAAGCTTCTATAGAGAATAGAATACTTCTCTCACATCTCACAATACTTTTCAATTTCTGAAACACTGTTTTTCTTTTCAGAGTAATACATTTTGGTTTTTTCAGAAAACCATTTCAAGAAATTTACACACTTTCAAAAGAACATGATTATTTTTCAAAGTAAAGCTTTTATATAGACCAGGAACACTGCTCTCACTTCTAACAATACTTTGACATATCCCAAACAACGGCTCTTCTTTTCAGAGAAATCCATGTGCGTTTCTCACAAAAGCATTTCATGAAATTCATACACTACCAAAGAACGTGATTATCTTTCAAAATAAAGCTTCTACACGTAGGGTTATGCCAGCCCCCTTTAGGGGGCGGGTTTTGCCTCAGGCGATTGTGGAGTGTTAAATCAAGCATGTGGACGCCCCACCTTCCCTTTTTTCTTTCCTACCTCCTGGGCTACGAGGGAACCTAAGTTCTGTAATTTTTATTTAATCATTAAACTTGTATATATTCTTTAATATTTGCCTGCATTTAATTCACGCTGGTACATTCTGCGCCCGCCCCGTGGGGTGTTGAGGGTACCTTCCCCGTAGGCTCCTGAGGGCTACCACTCCCAGCTACACCTTATCCCAGATGTGCAAACTGGCTGCAGAAACAGCTGAGATTCTGAGCAACTCGATCTTTCCTGGTGCTTGCTAGAGAATCAAGCGGGACGGCATAGCTAGCACTTCCTGGCAGTTTGAAATCGGCAGTGCCCCTATAACAGCCTGATCTGTCTCTGACTCCCCTGCTGCACTGCAAAACTGTTCTCAGGCGGGGGCCAGCCCCATCTCCCTCCCACCTCCGCCCGTGCTCGGGTCACGTGACGGCGGCCCTGCGAGCCTGCTTAAACTTGGTCCCAGTGATTTGTTCACTTGGCGGTTTTCTCTCTGTTCCTTTTCCGGCCCAATTGCTATTCATCAGCCTGGTGTCTGCTTCAAGTTTTGTTTTGAGTCATTTATTTCAGTCTTAGGCCACGTGGACTCAAGTGGACTCCTTCGCCACCACTGGCAGGAACCGGTCATTGCAGGTAAAAGAATTTTTTTGAGTGTACCATGTGGGAGATTTTACAAGAGGTGTCTATCACCCCACATCTATGGATATTTCGGAGATTAGTAGTTTTCCTTGGCACTATATGTTTTGACAATAGAAATACAATCAAGTCTCTTAAGACAGAGGTTGAACGTTTAAAAACTATTGAGAATGACAACAATCTTCTCAAGAATCAATTTGAAGTTCTCCAGGAAGAGAACAGATCTTTGTTTTACATGACTCGGTTAACTGAGCAAAATTTAGAAAAGGTACAGGCTGATGTTAAGGAGAAATTCATTACTATGGAAGAAGGAACAGCTGCTTTGGATCGTAAATTCCAGCGGTCCCTTTCCGTAGGAACTGAAACATTAACTGAGAGAATCAAAACTGCTGAATGTGACAATCGAATTTTGTCTAAAGCTTATGAAAGTTTGGCAGAAAGACTGTCAATACAAGAAGGCACAGTTTATGCCATAAAAATTATGTCCAAAGATGACAAGTTATCTCTAATGGACAAATTTCATACTTTATAATGAATCAATGAAGGCTTTGGAACATAATTCTGGACAAGAGATTCAGACATTGCAAAAGGCAATGGTAAATAGAATTGAAAAGATTGAGGAATTTCTAAATTCTGATGAAGAAGAGCAAGGGGTAGAAAGGCAAATTTTAACTACATCTGTGGATAAATCCCTCCAGGACAATTTCCACAAAGCTCTACCTACAGCTCTAGATGCCTTTCCCGTAATAACAACAGAAATGGTGATTGGTTCCAGAAACCCTAGGGTCATCAAGGAAGATACATGGGAGTCTGTCCATGTGAGTGATCTCAAAGAAATTAAACAGGCTATCATGAATTTTGGGATGCATGCCTCTTTTGTTAAAGAGACGCTAAAATCTTGGGCCACAACAAGCAGAGCAACCCCCTCGGACTGGCTCCAGCGGAGTTATGCTGTCCTTGAGAGTGGACCACAATTAAAATGGAAATGCTTATTCAGGCAAGAGGCTAGACTTTTAGAACAGCAGGAAAAGGCAAAGGGTTATTGACATTTCCCTAGATAAAATTCTAGGTAAAGGGCTCTTTTCCGACCCTCAGGAACAAGCTAATTTGGATGAAAACATACCCTCCATGTGTACTACAGCAGCCTTAAGGGCTTGGGACAGGGTACAAAATCCAGGACAGAAAATGGAATCATTTGTCACAGTTAAACAGGGTCAGAGAGAACCCTTTAGTGACTTTTTTCAAAAATTAACTAAGGCTGTACAAATAGGGATATCTGACCCAGAAGCAAGACGTATAAT
>NC_022030.1:35995814-35997013 GCF_000317375.1 Microtus ochrogaster
AGACCAGCCTGGTCTACAAGAGCTAGTTCCAGGACAGGCTCCAAAACCACAGAGAAACCCTGTCTTGAAAAACAAAAAACAAAACAAAACAAACAAAAAAAAGAAATACCAAGTAAAATTAAAAAAATAAATAAATTAATTAAGAAACTCAAGGAGGAAAGGGCTTATTTGGCTTACATTTTCTTTTTCTTCTTTTTTTGTTTTAAGATTAGATAATGTTCTTTTTTACTTGCTTTTATTGAGCTATATATCTTTCTCCTCTCTCCTCCCTTCCTCCCCCTCCCCTTCTATTCTCTTCCATGATCCCCATGCTTCCGATTTACTCCGATTTTGTCTTTTTCTACTTCCCATGTAGATTAGATGGCTTACATTTTCACATCACTGTTTATCGTCAAAGGAAGGTCAGGACAGAAACTCAAACAGGGTAGGAAAAGCCACAAAGTGTTGCTTACTGGCTTGCTCAGCCTGCTTCCTTATAGAGCACAAGACCAGCAGCCCATGGACGGCCCACCCACAGTGGGCTGAGCCCTTTCCCACCAATGTTAATTAAGAAGATGTCCTACAGGCCTGACTGCATTTTCTTAATTAAGTCTCCCTTCTTCAGATAACTTAATCTTCTATCAAGATAAAATTATCCTGTATGGTTCTGATGTCGGTTAAGAGTGAGTGGCAGTGGCGGTGGCAGCAACACAGTAGATGAACCTGGAAGCAAGATGCTAACAGAGAAGGAAAACTTACCAGCACATAAAAGCCAGCAGGCAAAAAATAAAACCCCTCTCCCTTGCTATGTCTAGGCTGATATTTGAAGGCCCTGTCCACATTCAAGGTGGGTCTTCCCACTTTAGTTAATATAATTCAGAAAATCCTTCCAAGGTGTACCCAGAGACTTGTCTCTTAGTGGAGTTCAGGTCTATGTAAGTTGATAACCAAGGTTCATGGGCATAAGTACCATTTTAGCAGTTTTTAGATCATTATCATCTTCCACCTCCTCCTCCTTCAGCATAGTGAACTGAGTGGTCTTCCCAATGAATGTCCTTTCTTTAGCTGAGAAATTAAACCTAAGTTTCTCTAGGTGTTATCTTTTTTAAAAAATTCTTTTTTTATTGAGAAAAGGAATAAAAACAAGTTTCCACTTCCTCCCAGCCTCCCATTTCCCTCCCCCTCCTCCCACCCTTCCCCCCTCCTCCCACCCTTCTCCC
>NC_022030.1:35997783-36007932 GCF_000317375.1 Microtus ochrogaster
TAGAGACAGAGACCCACACTGGAGTACTGGACTGAGCTCTCAAGGTCCCAATGAGGAGCAGAAGGAGGGAGAACATGAGCAAAGAAGTCGGGACCATGAGGGGTGCACCCACCCATTGAGACAGTGGAGCTGATCTATTGGGAGCTCACCAAGGCCAGCTTACTGTAGGTGTTATCTTTTTAAAGGCACTTTGGGAAATTTTGCATTGGCAGCAGCAGAAACTCATTGATTTGCTTGGTGATCACTAATGTATCACGACACAAACTTGGCTTCCTTTCCACTGGATTAATCTCTTCATTTGTTTCCTCCGATGGCTTTCCATTAGTGATGTCACAAGAAAGTGACAGAATTTGAATAAGCTACAAGGAAAGAAGTATAATGTCGTATTTTACAAATGACTTCCTTGTACAGAATGAAAGCGGCCAGGAGCTGCTTTCCTGTGTATAATGTCCCGACAAAAGTTATTAACTTTCAGGGTCCCCCTCTATCTTCAGCTTGACATGCTACAAATGGACACTTGGATTCCCAGTTTTCAGATTACTTAATGTATGCTTTTGGAACACCGGCTGCCTTATGGAGACCTGAATCATGGCTTGGGTCTCATTCTTTGATTGCTTTGCAGTTAAGTGGGGATTATTTGCTATCATTTCTATTTTGTATTCTAAGTATTTGTTAAGATTGACTTTAGAGGGGACATTATCATAAATTCAGAATAAAGTTATGACATTCAAAATAGATCAAGAAGACACAGATCTGTATAGTTCATCACTTTTTTCAATAATTTCTTGTTTTCAAAGTTATTATTTTTATCTTATGTGTGTGTGCGCATGCCTGAGTGTATGTATGTACAGAACATGCATGTATGAGCCCAAGGAATCAGAAGAGGATAATGGATCATGTAGAACCGGAGTTACTGGTGAGCCACTGTGTGGGTGCTGGAAACTAGGTCCTCTGCAAGAGCAGTCAGTGCTCTTAACCACTGAGCCATCTCTCTAGCTCAGTTTAGCACTTAAAAAAAACAAACAAACAATTGTAGTCCTTCGGGAACAATTTACTTAAAAAAATTCTCCAGAACTAGTTATAAGGACTGTGTGTATGTGTAACTGGACTTGGTGATGTGTGGTTAGCATCTGAAGTAATCTAATCAGGAATCTACTTTCAAAGGATAGTTGTTGAATCATTTCATTTATCCTTATCAAGATGCTCAGTCCTACGTGGGACATCTTTATCAAAATTTCCCGTGTGTGGGGAACATGTCAGGCAGAACTTGAGAGCTGAAGGTTGGAGAAGAGTACTGTGGAATTCTGTCTTCTGGACTTGACATGGCTATTGCTATGCTTTTGCTATTTTATTTGCATGAGATCATGCCAGTCAAAACTCTGGCACTGGTAGGGGAGGTACTCTCCAAGTCCTACCCCTTACTGAGGAGCTTTTGACATGCTGCGGGAGGAAGAATCAATCTTTTATGAGAATGTGTTTGCTGGTAGGTTCCCCATGCTCCATCCGGGAACCTCATACCCTGCTCTTGTGGGGCAGCACTAATTGGATGTGATGGGTTAGAAAAAGAACAATTATGGAATTGAGAGAGGATCATGTTGGGTATGCTGGCTGGTTTTGTTTAATCTGTCATAGGCTAGAATCATTTGAGAAGAGACAAACTCAATTCAGAAAATGTTCCCACCACCAGGTTAGCCTGTGGGATGTTTTCCTGATTGATGATTGACGTGGGAGGGACCAGTGTGCTGTGGTTGGTGCCACTCTTGGACTGGTCGTCCTGGCAAGCAGAAGAAGCCAGCAAGCAACATTCCACCACTGCCCCTGCATCCATCAGTTCCTGCCTCCGGTTCCTGTCTTGAGCTCCTGCCCTGACTTCCCTGGATGATGGATTACAAGCTGTGAGATAAAATAAATCTGACGTCATTTTTGGTCATGGTGTTTTATTACAGCAATAGAAACTGTAAGATGGGTGGGAAAGATACAGAGAAGCTGGAGGGGAGACATGAGAGGTAGATATGACCATATTTCATTGTATATGTGTATATATTATTATGGTGGAGGTAAAGTCTTCATATCCCTGGCTTTCCTGGAACTTGCTGTGTAGATCAGGTGGGTCCTGAACTCAGATCATCCTGCCTTTGCTTTCCAGTGGTAGAATTAAAGGCTAATGCCACCATTATGAAATTCTTAATACAGCAAAACTATTTATACCTCCAAACTCATTAGTTCTACTGAGTTTATTAGGGTCTTTTTCAAATTTTAGCATGAGTACTAGTTAGTATAGTGACTAGCTAACAAGACTGGTCTCCGTCATCTTTCCTGGAAGAAGCTGTTAAGAATGTCTGAGAGCCCTCAGTGCCCAACCTCAAGGCCCCATTGTTTCCACCTGTGAATGTCAGACTTGTTGCTATGCCCTTGGATCTTGTTATCAGAATATTGTCTGCTTAGGAATGAAATTTCAAGTTTAAATTTGTAATATTGTGGGCCCAAGAGCAGAATGGGAAGCTTCCCTAGGACTGTAGGCAGCAAATGTATCATGTCTAACTAATAAGTGCTTTATGCGTAGAAGAATTTGGGTTGAGATTTTCTTCATGTCAGCGTACCATCTGGTTTTAAGAACACAGAGAAAATAGGCAGCCCTGATATCCTCACTAGTTGCTGGAGATCCATTGGTGTTTACTAAAGCCCCAAGTGTTGCTGGAAGGTCACATTGATGTAGACCAATTTTTATCCCAATTGAAAATTATGTGAAATTCAGTTTTTATCTGGTTGTGTGTGTGTGTGTGTGTGTGTGCTCGCGCACGCACATGCATGCATGCCTGCACACACATCATGTACTTGTGTGTGTGTGAATGCCAGAGGTTGTTGTTGGGTGTCGTCTTCAATTCATCTCCATCTTACTTTTTTTGACATAATCTTTCTCAGAACCTGGTGCTTGTGGATTTAGCTAGACAAACTGACCATCAAGTCAGTCTCAGCCCTTGAGAACACTGACTGTTCTTCTAGAGGACCTGGGTTCAGTTCCCGGGACCCACATGGCAGCTCCCAACTGTCTCTAACTCCAGGATACAACACCCTCACACAGACATACATAGAGGCAAAACATGGATTAAATAAAAATAAAAATTAAAAAAAAAAACTCCCTGTGTCTCCTCCCCAGCACTAGGCTTACCTGGTTATTGCTGTACCTGGGTTTCATATGGGTGCTGGGGAGCCAAACTACTTTGTCATGTTGGTACCACAAGAATTTTATCAAAGAGACCCTCTCTCTAGTCCCTTAGGATTCGAGGCTCTGGCTCACTTTAAACTTGCCATGTGCCTCAAAATGTCTTTACATTCTTCCTTGTCCTACCTCAGTCTCCTGAATGCGGTGTGCACACTATCATGCCTGGTTCAAAAAACACTAAACAACAAAACAAAACCAGCAACTCTTAACAGTAGAAATTGCATTGCAAGCATCTATAGCAATTTGGGAGGTTTTGTTCTCTCTTTGTGGCCAGGTTTGAGGTTCATATATATTATTTTATGTCCTAACTGCAAAATTGGCTGAGGGCTACTGGACTCAAAATGCCCTTATGAGCCTATAAGTTGATCCAAAAGAGGTTCCTTTACCTTGTCCTAATAGGAACAGTTTTGTCATGTAAAAAGATTTTATTTTGTCAGCTCTTCTATTTTTCTTTTTTCTTTTTTTTTTTTTTCCAAGACAGCCTGTCCTGGAACTCCCTTTGTAGACCAGGCTGGCCTTGAACTCACAGAGATCCACCTACCTCTGCCTCCCGAGTCCTGAGATTAATTCGTGCGCCACCACCAGCTCTTCTATTTTTTTCCCTTGAGAAGAAGTAGAGTTCAGTGTCACATCTGTGCCAGTTTTTCTCAGTTTTGGAATGTTAACTACTGGGGCTGAAGAGATGGTTCAGCCCGTAAAAACACCTATTAACCTCGCAAAGGATTGGAGTCTGGGTCTTCTTGCCATAAAGACCACGACCACCTGCTCCCCTACAGATATGCGCATCATGAAAAACAACAAAAGAAAAAATTAAAAGTGTTGACCAATAAATCTAAAAATTCAAAATAAAAGCATTATACAAATCAAAGATCTATATAAAAAGCAAAAGATTAGTGCAATTTCACAGGCCCCAAAGGTTTTCTTTCTGAGTGGAATCCAAGAACATCATTTTGACGAAGTGGTATGTTTAATTGGGTAGACACAGAAAATTTGATCGTCTTTCATCTATTTCTGGACATTTAGAGGGTTCCTAATTTTCTCTGTAGTGAACATCTTCACACGTATTGCTTTGACTAGTGCTTTTAATAGAGATATAGAATCAGAGGGCATAAACATTTAAATCATTCTTGAGATAGATGATAATTAGTTTCACAAAGACTTATTTATGCTATTACCAAGCAGTAGTGTCTGAGGATTTAGTTTTCCACTTTTTTATGACTGGAAACTTAGGATAGTTTCTTGTTGATTTAATTTGCATTTCTGTTCATCAGTTGGGTTGAACAATACTCCATATGCTCATTTACTGCTTTTTGATTTCCTTTGTCATTTGTCTTTGTTTCTTTTGTCTCTTGTCCACGGGGTAAGCCCTTAGTTTGAGATTCTAACATTGCCAATCTATGCAGTAACCAGGTATAAATAAACATCAACACCTGTTTGCAACATCTGCATTATGGGGCCTTTGTTTTGGCTTTCGGTCGTCAGCTTTTTGCTCAAGTCTCACATAACAAGCATTCATAACAGAGGCAAAATGAACCCGGAGACAGCTTTCAATGGCATGTGATGTTGGCCGAGGCTCTCTAACTCATGTTCTGACAGAATTCCAAAGGACAAATGTTATCAGAATCCACAGAATAATAAACCCAGCTCACAGTTTTCCTGTGTCTTAGAAGAGATGAGGAGGGGGAAATTGGTAAGGGAGAATGGTTTTATTTTTCTGCTTGGGTCTTTCTAATGCTGCGACCCTTTAATACAGTTTCTCATGTTGTAGATTATTTTGTTGCTACTTCATAACTGTCATTTTGCTACTGTTATGAATCCTAGTGTAAATATCTGTGTTTTCTGATGGTCTTAGGTGACCCCCATGAAAAGGTTGTTTAACCCCAAAGTGGTAATAACCCGTGGTTTGAGAACTGTTGGGCTGAAACATTGTTTCAGTAGTTTGATGGCTGAGTAGAGTTGCGAGTGTCTCTCCTGCTGTGATAGTTACATTAGACTGTTTGAGTTTTACATTTACATTTTATGATTAGTTATTGAATTTTTACTTATCTATTACTTTCATTTTAAAAGCCTGTATCTTAATGATGTGCCTTTTGTGATTCAACAGTCAGGGGATACCAGAGCCCAGATGGATGTTCCATGCCCTAAGTTATTTCTCTCATTGCTGGGACAAATAACTGGCAAAAAGCAATTTAAGGAAGGATGTCTTTGTTTGGGCTTAGGAGTTGAGACTTTAGTCCGTTCTGGTGGGGAGCACATGGTGGCAGGAGTGTGAGCTGGCTGGTAGCTGGTCATGTCACATTTGCAGCAGGAAGCAGAGAGGGATGAATGTTGGTGCTCAGCTCACGTTCTGATGTTTTTTTCTTTTTATTCATGCTGAGATATAAGCCCAAGGGACCCTGTAACCCACACTCTGAGTAGGTCTTCCCTTTTCAGTTAAATCCCCGGAGGCATGCCTACAGATATTTCTTCTATATATGTGTGTATTTACATATATGTGTGTATATGTATATATATACACACACACACACACACTGTTGACAATCACTGCCTCATGTACATATACATACATTTGTGTATACATACATGTATGTGTATGTATATATACATGTGTGTGTACATACACATGCACACTCATGTGCACATGCATATACACATGTGAGAAGGCTGCCTGGACTAGTACTAGATTAAAAATGATAACACATCAATTTGCCAAATGGAAGAGTTGGGAAGATTCTTATTCATTTTTATGTTCTCTGATAAACCATAAAATTTCAACTATGAAGGATAGCTTCTGGGTTTTTTTTTAGTTTAGATTTAGAAGATAGACTGCTTTCATAATCCAGGGAAGTTCCTTTGTTTTACAGATTTATTTTATGTGCACTGGGGTTTTTGCCTGTGTGTGTATGTCTGTGTGAGTGTGGTGGATCCTCTGGAACCGGAGTTACAGACAGTGAGCAGCCATGTGGGTGCGGGGAATTGAACCTAGTTATGACAACACCGTTTTGAAGATGCTTTTTTTCCCCATTTTACAATTTTACCATCTTTGTCAAAAATCAGGTGTTCATAGGGGTGTGGATTGATATCAGGGTCTTTGATTTAATTCCATTGGTCCTCCTGTCTTTTTTTTTTTATTGATTTATATTGAGCTCTACATTTTTCTCTGCTCCTCTCCCTGCCTCTCCCCTCCCTTCAACTCTTCCCCAAGGTCCCCATGCTCCCAATTTACTCAGGAAATTTTGTCTTTTCTACTTCCCATGTACAGTAGATCTCTCTTAGGGTCCTTATTGTTGTCTAGGTTCTCTGGGATTGTGATTTTAGGCTGGTTTCCTTTGCTCTATGTTTAAAAATCACTTATGATTGAGTACATGTGAAAATTGTCTTTCTGAGCCGGGCGGTGGTGGCACACGCCTTTAATCCCAGCACTTGGGAGGCAGAGGCAGGCGCTTCTCTGTAAGTTCGAGGCCAGCCTGGTCTACAAGAGCTAGTTCCAGGACAGGAACCAAAAGCTACGGAGAAACCCTGTCTCGAAAATAAAAAAAAAAAAAGACCTGGATTACCTCACTCAATATGATGTTTTCTAGATCCATGTATTTGCCTGCAAATTTCAAGATTTTTATTTTATTTTGCTGTGTAAAGTACCACATTTTCTTTATTCATTCTTCGTTAGAGGGGCATTTAGGTTGTTTCCAGGTTCTGGCTATGATGAACAATGCTGCTATGAACATAGTTGAGTACATGTCCTTGTGGTATGATTGAGTATCCTTTGAATATATACCTAAAAGTGATATTGCTGGCTCTTGTGGAAGGTTATATACAAAGAACTCAAAAAATTGTTCATCAAAGGAACAAATAATCCAATAAAAAATTGGAGTACAGACCTAAACAGAGAACTCTCAACAGGGGAATCTAAAATGGCTGAAGGACACTTGAGGAAATATTCAACATCCTTAGTCATCAGAGAAATGCAAATCAAAACAACTCTGAGATTCCATCTTACACCTGTAAGAATGGCCAAGATCAAAAACACTGATGACAACTTATGCTGGAGAGGATGTGGGGTAAAGGGAACACTTCTGCATTGCTGATGGGAATGCAAGCTGGTACAACCCCTTTGGATGTCAGTGTGGTGATTTCTCAGAAAATTAGGAAACTACCTCCTGTCTGTTTTTATGCCAGTACCAGGCTGTTTTCAGTACTGTAGCTCTGTAGTAGAGTTTGAAGTCGGGGATTGTGATGACTCCAGAAGTTCCTTTATTGTACAGGATTTTTTTTTTTTTGCTATCCTGGGTTTTTTGTTTTTCCATATGAAGTTGAGTATTGTCCTTTTGAGGTCTGTGAAGAATTTTGCTGGGATTTTGATGGATATTGCATTGAATCTGTAGATTGCTTTTGGTAAGATTGCTATTTTTACTATGTTAATCCTACCTATCCAAGAGCATGAAAGATTTTACAATTTTCTGATGTCTTCTTCAATTTCTTTGTTCAAAGATTTAAAGTTCTTGTCATACAAGTCTTTTACTTGTTTAATTAGAGTTACCTTAAGATAGTTTATTTTATTTGTGGCTATTGTAGAGGATGATGTTTCACTGATTTCTTTCTCAACCCAAAGGGCATTTCCTAAAGGATCTGACAGAATACTCACTGAGTGATGGTTCTCTCAGCAAGGAGGCAAGCAGATGAGTGTGGCACCTTTGCGGGTGCCTGGCAGTGGTGGCCCACGCCTTTAATCCCAGCACTCATAAGGCAGAGGCAGGCTGTTCTCTGTAAATTCGAGGCCAGCCCATTCTACAGAGTGAGTTCCAGACAGCCAAGGATACACAGAGAAATCCCATCAAAAACAAACAAACAAAAAGGCAAATAAACACACAAAGAGGCTGCAGGGATGCTTAGCACAAGGACCATCCTTAGGCGAGGCTGAGGTGGGACTGTGTGCGGGCACCAAGGCTGCGAGGTGCTCCATCTCTACGAACAATCTGTGTCCTTATCTGAATACATCTGCAGAAGCAGCAACACAAGGGCTGAAGTGTCCAACTCACGGGGATCTCAAGCAGTTGACAAATGAAACTGCTTTGCATTATTACAAATAACAGATCCTCCTTGCACACGGAAGAGCGATGCAGAATTCTGATTGAGCACTAGATGTCGCTGTTGACTAATTCTGGTGTCTGTCAAGGCCAACCTTCGTTAAATTTACTATGTAATGCTTTTCCCCTTTCCTTTTCCTTATTTTTCCTTCCCTTCCTTTCCCCCTTCATTCTCTTTATTTTTTCTATTTCTTTCTACTATAATTTTCTTTTTAATTTATTTTTAATATGTAATTTTTATTTTTGAAATTATAATTACATCTTTTCCCCATTCCTTTTCCTTCCCACAATACTGCCCCCATGAACCCCTTTAGCTTTCTCTCAAAGTTATGACTTATTTTTTAATATTGTTATGTATATGCATATATTTATAAGCATATGTATTTATTTCTAAATATGTAAATACAAGCAGCTAAGTCTGTATAAAGTTACTAGTATATATAATATTATGTACAATACATATATGTACACATTGTATATGTATTATATAACACATTATATGTATAGCACATGCATTATATATGTATTATATATATCATATAAAATCTGAAGGCTGACCACTTGGCAGTACATAACCAATTGGAGGCTCTCCCTGGGGAAGACTTAGAATTGCTTAGCTGCCTGCAGTTTGCTCAGGGTTGGAGGCTCATGAGACTTCCCCCTTCCAGGTTAGCAGGTCTGTTGTCACATCCTTGTTCAAATCTTGATTAGGCAGCCATGCAGATGAGACTGCATGGGCTCATCTGACTTTTCTGTGAGCCTCAACCTCTCCTCTGGCTCTTACAATCTTTCCTTTTTATTTATTTATTTTTTGAGATGTCCACTGAGACTTGGGAGTGCAGGAGTTGTGCTGTAGATGTGAATTGGGACTGGATACCACACAATCTCTTGTTCTCTGAATTTTGATCAGCTGTGGTTTTCTCTAACAGTCTCTGCTTATTTCAAAGAGAAGTTGTTTTTTTTGTTTTTTTTTTTTTAGATGAGGGCTAAGGTCTCCACTTACCTGCGGGTGTGTCTTAGTTAGGTTCTATGGCTGTGAAGAGACACCACAACCACAGCTTATAAAGGAAAACATTTAATTGGGGTGGTTCACTTACAGTTTCAGAGGTTTAGCCCATCACATGACAGCGTGTAGGCAGATGTGGTGGTGTATCCTGACTCAGTAGCAAAGGAAGTCAAGCGACTGTCACACTGAGCGAAGCCCACCCCCATAGTGACACACTTCCTCCAACAAGGCCACACCTCCTAATAGTGCCAATTCCTTTTGGGTCCATTCTTTCAAACCACCACAGGGTGTAAAGATAAGCAATTAGAATATAGTTAGAGATTATGCTAGTTTAGTAAAATGCTGATCTGTTGTTCTTCTTAAAACACAGGACAGACTTAGACAGACACACACGGCGGAACAAACAGACACGGCACGGCGGCTCCCACGTGGGTCCACTTTAATGGGGGAGGGGAACACAAAAGGGCGGGGAGGTGTACAGGACATACAAGGAAAGGCGAACGAGAGAGAGAGCCTCGTGTGGCCCTGCCTTTTTAATGGGGAGTGCAAGGGTATCTGGGAAGGATGTCCCATACCTGTGCGCAGGTGTGCGCACAGGTATCCATAGTCCAGGAGGAGTCTGGGAGTTGTAGTTTCCAAAGGAACAACATATCACCCTTTTTATTTTGTTAAAAAAATTGGGGGGGGGGCTTTAGAGGGTAGGGAATAGGGGTGTAGCCCAGTCTTTCATGATTGCTTCCTGCTGGCTTTGGGCGTTGAGGGGTCCAGGGTGTATCTGATGATCTTGGCAGTGTCCTGGTGGTTCTGTCCTGGCTGCTGGCATTCCGAGATGGTTG
>NC_022030.1:36011138-36017849 GCF_000317375.1 Microtus ochrogaster
CACCACTGGATGTAGAGGGACAACCGCAGAATTGATTAGCCGGAGATCCTGAACCAAACGATAAGTTCCGTTAGATTTTTTTGACAGCTAATATTGGGGTGTTAAAGGGGGAAGAGGTGGGACGGAGCAACCCCTTTCTCAAAAGGTCAGAGATTAAAGGTTTTAACCCTCTGAAGCTTTGGGAAGAGAGGGGGTACTGAGCTTGGGTGATGTACTCGGTAGGGTTTTTCAATTGAATAACCACAGGTGAATGGTGTTTAGCGACGGCGGGATTCTGGGTGTTCCACACGAGAGGGTCCACTTGGGAGGCTAGAAGAGGAAAAGACATGTTAGTATCAGAAGATCGCGGGGCCAAGAGAAGAAGCAGCTGTGTCACCGATGAGTCTGGAACAAATCGAGTGGGGGGGTGCAAAAGAAATGAAGGCTCCCAACTTGGTCAGAAGATCTCTTCCCAAGAGTGGGACTGGGCAGAATGGCAAAACTAGGAATGAGTGAGTAAGAAAGATGCCTCTAAATACACAATTGAGAGGTGGAGTTTGATGAGGCAGATAAGGCTGCCCTCCTACCCCGACAATAGGGGAGTTTGAGGGAGAGGTCGGCCCCCAGAATTCTCTTAGAACCGAATACGTTGCTCTGGTATCCAAGAGAAATGAAATAAGATGACCCGAAATGGTAAGGAGTACCCGTGGCTCCCGGTTGCAGATGGGTGTGGTGCTCGAGTCGATGGAGCCAGGGGACCGTCAATCTTCCAGAGCCAGACCCAGTGAGTAGGCCTGGGGAACCTCTGAGCCGGTTGCCCCCGCATTGTCGAATGCACGAGGGCAGTCCACGGACCAGTGGCCCTCCCTCCGATATCTAGGGCAGGGGCCCCGTGGGCTGCAATGGGGATTGGGGCACCCTTTTGCCCAGTGACCTGGCCTACCGCATTTGAAACATGGGCCGGGCGGCTCACGCGGGGGCGGGGGAGCAGGGCAGACAGGGCGGGCAGTGGAGTCCATTGCCTCAGCTGGTCGGGTGGGTGCAGTAATTATGTGGCAGCGATTTTTGGCTTTTTCGTTACTTGCATGGTAAATCTTGAAAGCCATCTCCAGGAGCTCTGCCAGTGGAGTTAGGGGACCCTTCTCCATACGCCTAAGTTTTGCACTGATGTCTGGGTAGGACTGGTTGATAAAATGGGACATCAGGAACTGTCTGCCCTCAGTAGATTCTGGATCCATATTTGTGAACTGTAACAAAGCTTTGGTTAGTCGGTCAAGAAATGCCGAAGGATTTTCCTTAGTATCCTGGTAAAGTTCTGTGAGCTTAGAATAGTTTACCGGTTTAAGAGCAGCTTTGCGAAGTCCAACCATGAGGCAAGTTATGAACCGGTCCCTAGCCAGAATTCCCCCTGGCTAGTTATAGTCCCAGTGGGGCTCCTGGTCTGGCACTGCCTCCGCCCCCGGGGGGTGGGAGGCCTGGGTTTGGGTTTGAACCTCATCGGCGTACTGTCTCCCCTGCTCCCAGACCTGTCTGCGCTCCTCTGGGAGTAGGTTATTAAATAATATTGTGTACACATCATGATATGTCAAATCATAGGATTGGGTTAAAAATTGAAACTCTCTCGTGAAATTGGTGGGGTCGGCCGTGTATGACCCCAACAACTTAGAGACTTGAGACAGTTCTGATAGGGGAAACGGTACATGGACTTTCATTAACCCCTCAGCAGCAGCCACTTCTCGCAAGGGCAGAACTGTGGCTGGCTTAATTTGGCTAGCGGCAGTCTCCGCTGTGGCCCGCGACGCGCTCGCTGTGGCCCGTGAGCGCGTTAGGGGCAGGGTGAATTTTGGGGCAAGATGGCAGATGGGGATGGAGCTTAAAGGCACTCTGGAGGGCCAAGGGGGCAGGGTTGGGGGAGGGGAAGACAGGGAGGAATCAGAGGATGCTTCCAGCTGCCTGTGACAGGAAGACACTGTTAATTGTTTGCACAGCCCGGTACGGGAAGAATTTGGAGGTGTATCAGAAAGGCTGGATGGGGACCCAGAACTCCGGCGAGAACAGGAACTTTTTGGAGAAAGAGACCTGGATCTAGAGAGATGTTTATGCCACGGGGAACGGGAGAGAGACCTGAGAGTGGAACGGTTAGAGGCATCATGGGGGGAAGGTTTAGGTGAGCCTTTCCGGTGTCCGGAACCTGTTGAAGGAAGAGAAGCAGTTAAGGTGTCGCAAGACCGGACGGGGTGGGAGGGGGTGGTCCCTCAAGGCCGGAAGGACGGAGGCTCGTCCTCTGGATCCATCCTCATGGCTGGAGCGGAAGGTTCCTGTGGGGCAGACATTGCTAGGAACATGTGAGCAGGAGGGCATTATGAAGTTGTAGATGGATCAGTTTTCAGGGTCATATAAAAGAAGGCCATTATGTAAGCCATTTCCTTCCATTTGGCAGCCCAGTGACAAAAATTGGCCAGCTCCCATAAAATATCGGGATCAAATGAGTCCTGGGGGGGCCAGCGGAAACCGCCCTCCAGCTTATATCGGGGCCAGGTTTTGGAGCAGAGACGCATCAGCGTCTTTAACTTGATGGAGGGAATCAAAGCATGAGGCTTTAGAGATTCCAGGAGTTGACCAAGGGGGGAGTTTGGAGAAATTGGCTTTGAATTTTTTGTTCCCATGGTTAATCAGTAAATCCGCCTGCAGAAGGCGAGCGAGGCATCTCGAGTCCAGGCGTCCCTGAACCCCGAGAGGCCGCGCTATAGGCCAAATCGGCCTGAACCTAGCTACCGACAGGAAAATCCCGGCTAGGAGGGGAAGATTAAGCCTTTTGGGGCTGACCGTTCAGCCGAGAAGAGGTGCCCATCCCGTGATGAGCCCACACGTGAAAGAAAGACTAGAAAGGAGGAAAAAAGGCAGAAGAGGCCAGGAACACCAAATTCCTGGCAGGAAGTTGGGGACAGCAAGTCCTCAACTTGCAGGCGGAGCAACGGTCAACCAAGGAAGAGAGGGGGTAGAGGAAAAAAAGGGGGGTAGACAACCCACCCCAGAACGCACCAGAAAAAGCTGGCCAGGCGTTCCTTAGGCGGGACTGGGAGAGAGCCAGTGGGGGTAAACTCACGAATTGGTTGGTATCGGTTGGAGATGGAGGTGATTGTAGGCAGGTCCCAGTTGTAGACTTCGTTCCCGGGAAGGAGGTCGTCCGGCACTCCGGGAGGCGCGCCAAAGGCCCGGAGGCCAGGCCTTAGGTGGAAGGCCTGGGACGGGAAGTCCCCGAGTCGGTTGGCACCAAAATGTTGTTCTTCTTAAAACACAGGACAGACTTAGACAGACACACATGGTGGAACAAACACAGACATGGCACGGCAGCTCCCACGTGGGTCCACTTTAATGGGGGAGGGGAACACAAAAGGGCGGGGAGGTGTACAGGACACACAAGGAAAGGCAAACGAGAGAGAGAGCCTCGTGTGGCCCTGCCTTTTTAACGGGGAGCGCTAGGGTGTCTGGGAAGGATGTCCCATACCTGTGCGCAGGTGTGCGCACAGGTATCCATAGTCCAGGAGGAGTCTGGGAGTTGTAGTTTCCAAAGGAACAACAAGATCCACGGCTTCACACATCTGGGTAGTTGGCTAGCTTTTCAGTATCAGGCAAGACCCAAGCCTTGTTGGCCAGGCCTTAAGTCTGACTAGAGAGCTATTGCTTACCGCCAAGGTGTGCTGAGCACCATTGCACCCTCAGGGTTCTCGCGCTCTGCTGTATGCGCTTCACGGTTGTGGCTCACAGACATTGGAGCTGATTGCTTTCCTCCTTTGGAAGCTTGCATGGAACGGGGACATTCAGGTCAGTTCCAGTTCAGAGGCCTCTGAGTCCTGTGTCTGAAGTACAACAGGGACTTGACTTGACTTCTACCTCTGGGGAGAAACCAAGAGCAACAGCAGCAGCCTGCCATGTTTTGGGAATGTCTTGGAAGCCCCTGATCAGCAACTCAAAAAGGAGAGCCTCCTGCCTGGTATGTGAGGGTGCTGGATCTCCTGGAACTAGGGTTACAGACAGTTGTGAGTTGCCATGAGGGTGCTGGGAATTGAACCTGGGTCCTCTGGAAGAGTAGGTGGTGCTCTTAACCACTGAGCCATCTCTCCATACCCTCATTATTGTTTTTATTTTAAACCAAGCACTGAGGGATACAAGTCATTTGGGATGTACTTGTTTCAGAACCCCAGTGATCTACTGATAGGTTTCAGAGGGAATTTTTCTTTCCAGAGATGCTACAGGCTGCTGGAAACAAAAAGAAATAACAAAAATAATTTGGAGATCCTCACTGGTTTGAATAAGAATGGCCTCCATAAGTTCATGCATTTGAATAGTCATCAGGGAGTGTCATTATTTGGGAAGGATTTTGACACATGGCCGTATTGGAGGAAGTGTGTTATGGGGGCAGTGGGGGGGTGCTGGTGAATCTTGAGGTTTTAAGCCCATGCCAGGCCAATCTCTTCCTCCTTCCCTTCTCCTTTCTACTTGAGAATCAGGATGTAGCTCTCAGCTACTTCTCCAGCACCTCACCTGCTTGCCAGCATGCTGCCTGACATGATGATCGTAATGACTTAAGCCTCTAAAACTTTAAGCAAGCCCCCAATAAAGTGCTTTCTATTATAAGAGTTGTATTGGTCATGGTGTCTCTTCACAGCAACCAATAGAACAGAGACTAGATCCTTTGCTACATTTTAGTCCTTCGGGTTCCCTGATCCTCCCAGAACCACTATGACTCAAAGGCTGGTCTATCTTGGCTATGTGGTTTAGAACATTTAACAAATTGCATTAATATGTTATATTCATCTGCTTTTATCCCCCAAGACAAGTGGACCTCCTTGACAGAAGTCTCAAATCCTTGTTCCCCTGTGTCCCCATGTTCTGAGTTCTTCATCGAGCCCGAGTGGAGTTTGTCTTTCTTTCTCCCTACTCCCCTTTTTGAGACAGGGTTTCTTTGTGTAACCCTGGTTTTCCTGGAGCTTTCTCCACAGACCAGGCTGATCTCGAACTCAGAGATCAACCAGCTTCTGCGGGGAGTTTTTCAATCCCAACTTCATGACAAAACGTCTTTGGAGTTACGTATTCTCCTGCTAGGCCCTTGGAGTCAGACCCTGAGACAGCATGACCTGGTGTGATGCAGGATGACAGCTCATTCCTTAGGACATCTTTGTGAAGACCCTCCCCCACGCCATGCCCTAATAGTCTGTTTCCTGATGCTCACTTAGTGGACATGTGTAAAACCTTTCCCAAGGATGAGCCAAAGCAATTCATTCTTCAAAGTTCTGTCTTATTTTTCTATAAAAGTGAAACTGTTTGGAGAATATACATGAATTGACAGCTTCTTTGCGTCTTGACTCAGGAAATCTGACTCAAGGACTTGTGCATTTGACTTTGGAAAACCATCCAGCATTTGGACCGAGAGCCACACCCGGAAGAATGTCTCTGTCATGCATATTGTTTGCTGACAAAGTTGAACAAACTTACAATCATCTCTTCGGAATTTTGTGCAAAGGGCATTCCAAGATGTTGAAATCAAAATAATATACCAAGAGACTGGAGAAATGAATCAGCTGAGAGTGAGCACCCCTCCTGCAGATGACCTGGATTTGGTTCCCAGAACCCAGGTCACAACTGTCAGCTCACAACTACCTGAAGCTTAAGTTCCAGGGGGGTCAGACTCCATGGGCACCTCCACTCGTGTGACATACCCATACACAGAGACACATATATACACATAATTAAAAATAAACAAAAATATTTTTTAAAAAGACACTTAATGGAAAATATTTTGCAAAATATCCTATAATAGGTATTGAAGTGCTATAACATTACTGATAGTATGTTTGTTTTCTATGCGATTGTTAGTGTGGTAGTGTAGTAAATAGGATTTTTATTGGTTCTACTGGATCCTTGATCTAGTTGCCTAAAAGAATTTCAGAATGAACCAGAGCAAAGTGCAGTTGGGAATAATAATAATAGTTATTATTATTATTATTTTGGTTTTTCAAAACAGAGTTTCTCTGTAGCTTTGGAGCTCTTATAGACCAGACTGGCCTCGAACTCACAGAGATCCACCTGCCTCTGCCTCCTGAGTGCTGGGATTAAAGGTATGCACCACCTACGCCCAGCACAAGTTGGGGATAATTTTTATGTTTGTTTGTTTTTGTTTTATTTATTTATATATTTATTTATTTATTTAAGATTTCTGCCTCCTCCACGCCACCTCATCCCATTTCCCTCCCCCTCCCCCAATCAGGTCCCCCTCCCTCATCAGCCCAAAGACCAATCAGGATTCCCTGGCCTATGGGAAGTCCATGGACCACCCACCTCCATCCAGGTCTAGTAAGGTGAGCATCCAAACTGCCTAGGCTCCCACAAAGCGAGTATGTGCAGTAGGATCAAAAACCCATTGCCATTGTTCTTGAGTTCTCAGTAGACGTCATTGACCGCTATGTTTAGCGAGTCAGGTTTTATCCCATGCTTTTTCACACCCAGGCCAGCTGGCCTTGGTGAGTTCCTGATAGAACATCCCCATTGTCTCAGTGGGTGGGTGCACCCCTGGTGCTCCTGAGTTCCTTGCTCATGTTCTCTCCCCTTCTGCTCCTGATTTGGACCTAGAGATTTCTGTCCGGTGCTCCAATGTGGGTCTCTGCCTCTGTCTCCTTTCATCGCCTGATGAAGGTTAATATTCAGGAGGATACCTATATGTTTTTCTTTGGG
>NC_022030.1:36023771-36033925 GCF_000317375.1 Microtus ochrogaster
CTGTCTTTGTGGTTGAGATGTGTTTCTTGCAAACAGCAGACTGTTGGGTCCTGTTTTCGTATCCAATCTCTTAGCCTGTGCCTTTTATAGGTGAATGGAGACCATTAATATTAAGTGATATTAATGACCAGTGGTTGTTTACTCTGGTTATTCTTATTGTTTTTGGTAGTAGAGATTGTGTGTCTCCCTTCTTTGAGTTGTGCTGGAGAAGGGTCGCTAGATGCCTGAGTTATTTTAGACAGTGTTGGCAATGTTGGATTCCTTGGGTTGCGATTTTCCTTCTATTACTTTCTGTAGGGCTGGATTTGTGGCTATGTATTGTTTAAATTTGTTCTTATCCTGGAATGTCTTGTTTTTTCCATTGATAGTGAACACTAGCTTGGCTGGGTATAGTAGTTTGGGTTTGCATCCATGGTCTTTTAGTTTCTGAAGTACCTCTATCCAGGACCTTCTGGCTTTTATGGTTTCCATAGAGAAGTCAGGTGTAAGTCTGATCAGCTTACATTTGTAAGTTACTTGCCCTTTTTCCTTTGCAGCTCTTAATATTCTTTCTTTAACCTGTATATTTTGTGTTTTGATTATTATATGGCAAGGGGATATTTTTCTTTGATCCAGTCTGTTTGGTGTTCTGTATGCTTCTTGAATATTCAAAGGAATATCTTTCTTTATTGGTGTTCTGTATGCTTCTTGAATATTCAAAGGAATATCTTTCTTTATGTTGGGAAAGTTTTCTTACATAATTTTGTTAAAAATATTTTCTGGGCCTGTGAGCTGTAATTTTCTCCTTTTTCTGTCGCTATTATTCTTAGGTTTGGTCTTTTTATTATGTCCCATATTTCCTGAAGGTTTTGTAATGAGAATTTGTTGGCTTTGCTGTTTTCTTTGATCAGTGTGTTTATTTTCTCTATGGTGTCCTCAGAATCTGAGATTCTTTCTTCTATGTCTTGTATTCTATTGATTATGCTTGTTTCTGTAGATTCTGCTCGTTGACCTAGATATTCATAGGACCATATCCAGCTGGTCCTCAGTTTGTGTTTTCTTCCTTGCTTTCATTTTAGTTTTCAATTCTTGAACTGTTTCCATTACCTGTTTGATCATTTTTTTCTTGGTTTCCCAGGGTATCATGTATGTATTTACTCATTTCTACAAACTTTTTGTTATACTTCTCATCCATTTCTATAAGGGCATTTTTTACATGTTGTTTAAGGGACTCTGTTGCTTTCATAAAGTCAATTTTTTCCACTTCTTTTGTGTTAGGGTGTTCAAGTCCTTCTGTTGTAAGATCATTGGGTTCTGGTGTAAGATCATTGGGTTGTGGTGTTTTCACGTTGTTTTTCAGATTGTTGGGTGAATTCTTGCCTTGGCGCCTGCCCATCTCCTCCTATCGATGCTTACAAGATGCCTTCTCTCTGTTTCCTGGCTCCTGCCACAGGCCAAGATCCCTCTCACCACTCAGAAGGGTCTTCAGGAACAGGACCAAGGCTCCCTGTTTGCCTGGGACCTCGCCAACAAAAGGCATACCTCTTTGATTTAATTGTAGTGGGGCAATCTGCTCTCGGTGTTGTGCGGAGGTCCCTGCTGCTTGCATCTGCACCGCGCCGGTCCCCCTCTTTTCTTCAGTCCGAAATGGCGATCCTGCCTCCAGGAATCTCAGAATGAGACCCAAGTTAGGGATTGTTATCAGGGATTTTCATCATGGGTTTAAGTGGTGGGGCTCATAGAGAGAGAGGTACCTAGGGAGAGAATAAGACCTACCTACACATGGGTATGGGTTTCTCAGAGGAGAATGGCATTTCTTTGTCTTGTCTTTCCAATAGTTTGAGGGATATTGATGAGTTCTAAAGTTACTCTCAAAGGGTGAAGAAATTTCACTGAAATCAAAAGGTAGTTCTTGATTTGTGCAGACAGGATTATAGTTAATAATCACAGAGATGTGGGAAGCTTGGACATCTTAGCTGTACCCCAAAGTTAATCTGAATTTTGAGTGTTTTACAATGGGAAAGGAACAAGACCACATTTGAAGCTTAGGCTCTCAGTGAGCTTTATTGACATTTTAATATTCTTATTAAAAATCTTTATATAAAAGGAATATCGTCTTTATGCAGGTAGTCGTCATAGCAAATGTTCATTTTGCTGTAATTACTGACTCTTGAATTGACTTGACTCAGGTGAGAGACTTCAGCCAAAGTTTGGAGGGAGGTACACTGTTCCTATTTCATATTCCTTGAAGTTTTGTCTCTTTCCATCCTGTCTCATGGCCATGGTAAAGGTTGAGGCTTTATTCCTTCTTTCAATGGGTGTTTGATAAGGTGGGTTCCAGGAGCATCCAGAGCGGTTTTCATGCTAAGGCAAAAACCTTCAATTTACAGATGAGAGATGGCAAGAATAGGAACAAGTTAGGTTGGTGTTTTAGATCAGTGGAAGGGAAGTGAAAATCAGAATTGGTAGAGCTGAGTGCAACAGGGCCACAGGACTGAATTAAGGTTTTATTTTTAATTTTTATTTTGACAAGGTCTTCTTACTCCAGTCTCTCCCTGCTTGCACTGCCATATCTGATGGAACTGGATCCATTTTGATGCAACATCAGGAGGCCCCGCCCTCACATGTCATTTTGTTACTAGGCATGTGGAGAACACCAGGAAGATTTTTGATAATAGCTTTATTTTGATATAACTGATATATATTTGATATAACACAATTCAACTTTTTAGTACATCTATAGGTTGTATACAACTTCCAAATTTATAATTCATTACTTTAAAAGAATTTATTTCATTCTCCCTAAAGAAATCCCATATCCTTTAGCAGGCATGCCACCTTCATTCTTCAAATCTGTCCTCTTCCCTACCCCACCCCCCAAATCCCAAGCAAACACCAGTGTGGTTTCTATCTCTAGCAGAGATATGTGTTTCCTGGTCACTTTTATTTATTTGTTTATTTATTTATTTATTTTTGATTTTTCGAGACAGGGTTTCTCTGTAGTTTTGGAGCCTGTCCTGGAACTAGCTCTTGTAGACCAAGATGGCCTCGAACTCCCAGAGATCCGCCTGCCTCTGCCTCCCTAGTGCTGGGATTAAAGGCGTGTGCCACCACCGCCCGGCCCTGGTCACTTTTATACATGGACTCATAACTCAAAGCTAATCTACATTGTAGCATGCTATTTCATTTGTTTGTATTGAAGAACACCATTACATTGTTTTAATTTACCCATCTATCAGCTGATAGTTCAGTTTATCTTAGTCTAGTGGGGTTGCCATTACAAATACGCTACAGTCTGCATGGCTTAAGAAAGAACAAATATCTGCTTCTCAGATATTTCTGGAGCTATGAGTTCAAGCCCAGGTTCAGTCCTGATTCAGTTTTTGGTGAGGGCTGTCTTGCAGAGAACCATCTTCATGACACAATATAAGTAAATTGAGTCTCTCTCTCTCTGCGTGGTGTGGTGTGTGTGTGTGTGTGTGTGTGTGTGTGTGTGTCTGTCTGTCTGTCTGTCTCTGTATCTCTCATGTTCTTATAAGGGCACTCGTTTTATTCAAAAGAGCCCTGCCTTCATGTCCCCTGCAAATAGGGAATGTACTCATGACTTTCTGTTGCTGTCATAAACACCATGCCGCAAAGGGAGATACGAAAGAATAAGTTTAGTTTGTTTGAGAGTTACAGAGAGAGAATCCATAACGATGTAAGTGGAGGAGGAGTGTCTGTAGGCAGCTGAATCAAGGACCTGTGAAATTGCATCTTCAACCACAAACAGGAAACTGAGATAGTAAACAGGAAGTGAGACAAGGCTATACACAAAGACCCTCCCTCTCAGTAATGTACTTCCTCTAGCAAGGTTCTGCCTTCAAAAGGTCCCTCAACCTCCTCAATCAGCACTGGCAACTGGAGACCTAGAGTTCAGACACATGAGCCTATAGGGGATATTTTTCATTCAAGCCAATGCAGGGGATTAGAGCGTTAAGCTATGAGTTTTTGCAAGTCACAAACATTCATTCCATAGTTGTGTTATTTTTATTTTTGCTAATTAATAACACTGTTACTATCAACATTTGTGGGATAGTGTTAATTGTCAACTTAACAAAATCTAGGTTTAGCTGGGTGTGGTGGTTTGGATGAGAATGCCTCCTATAGGCTCACATATGTACATGCATGGTCCCCAGTTGGTGAGCCATCAGGTAGGATTAGGAGATGTGGCCTTATTGGAGGAAGCACGCTACTGGGAGTGAGTGGGCTTTGAGGTCTCAAAAGTCTCCACCAGGCCCAGTGTCTTTCTTTGCCTGCTGCCTGAAGCTCTCGGCTACTGCTGCAGCACCACACCCGTGTACTCTGCACGTGCTGATCATGGGCTAACCCTCTGAATCTGTAAGCAAGCTCCCAATTAAATGCTTTCTCTTGTAAATGTCACCTTGGTCATGGTGTCTTTTCACAGCCATAGAACAGCAACAAGGCACCGGGAGATGGCCTCTGGGTGTGCCTGTGGAGTGTTGTCTCAATTTTGTTCATCCAGGCGGGAAGACCTCCCCACTGTGAGTGGTACCATTTCTTGGCTGGGTTTCTGGAGTATAAAAAAATGGAGAAAGGGCACAAACACCATATGTGTTCATCACCCTCTGCCTCCAGGTTGTGGTTGAGATGTGATAAGCTACTCCAAGCTCTTGCTGCTTCTACTTCCCTGATGTGGTGGACTGTGAACCAGAATAGACTTCCTTCTTCAAGTGGCTTTTGTCAGGAAAGGAAATGAGACAGTTTGTGTACATGTATTTATGTGGCTATCCAAGCACTTTGACTATATGGAATCTGCAGTGTTTAAAGGAAACGTGGAGGAGCCAAGTTCATGCTTTTTTTCTAACAGCCAGCTATCTTCTGACCCTTGTCCCCGTGTTGAGGCAATGGTGGTTTGAATGAGATGTGTAACACATTCTTAGGCATTGGAATGCTTGGTCCCTAGTTGGTGACACTGTTTGGGTACGTTTAGAAGTATGCTTTGTTGGAGGAAGTATGCTTTGGGCTTTCAAAAGCCAAGCTCCATTTCCAGTGAGCTTCCTCTGCTTCTTGGTGGTGGATTGAGATGTGAGCCCTCAGATCTCAGTTTCCAGTTCCAGTCACCATGCCTCCCTCCTGCCACACTTCCCATGGTGATGGTGATGTACTCTCATCTCTCTGGACCCATAAGCCCCCCACAAATTATTCTTTCTATAAATTGCCTTGCTTTATTACAGCAATTGAAAAGTAACTAATACTGGCCTGCAGGATATTTCTGTTGGAACCGTCATTTGTGAGCTGGCTCACACTGTTCTCAAGGGACTCATGGAGGTCTGGAAGGAGGAAGAAGCCCAGCATGCATCATTAGAGGTAACACATGTGAGTAGAAGCTGGGTCAGCACTGGAGCTCTGGGCTGAATGCCTGTGACCTCTTTACAACTCAGGTGAACTGCTTACACTCCCTGGCCCTCATCTGTCCCAAATGGTGCATCCCAGTAATACTTACCTCCCTGAGCTCTTAGGAGTCCTTAAAACCATGCTCATAGGTGTCCTGGAAGAGTCACTTCCCCGTGACTGGTGTTTATATTAGAGGTCAAATATTTCTTATATGAAATGCTTGGAACCAGAGGTGTCTAGATTTCTTATTTTTCCTTTGAATTTTTAGAATATTTGTATCTATCAAGTATAAATGTTAGATTTATTTATGTTTCATTACATATTATCCACAGTTTGAAGGTAGTTTATACTTGTTTTTGTTTTTTTCTTTTCTTTTTAACTCTGGTGCCAGAGAATCCAACAGCCTCTTTTGGCATCGTTGGGCACCAGGCAAACACAAGGCACATGATATTGATGCAGGCAAGACACCTGTGCGCATAAAATAAATTTAAAACTGATTTAATTTTCTCTCATATTTTTTGTTTATGAGTGTTTTTCCTGCATGCATGTTAGTGTACTGTGTATACATGCTTGTCCCTGACAAGGCTGGAAGAAAGGGCCAGGTTCCCTGGAACTGGAGTTACTGACAACTTAAAATGTGGATGCTAGGAACCAAACATATGTTCTCTGCAAGGACAGTAAATCTCTCACTCCCTGAGCTTTCTTTCCAGCCCCCACATTTTTTTTTTCATTTTGAGACAAGGTCTTGCTAGGTAGTTCAGACTGGTCAAGAACTTTACAGTTAGCCCAGGCTAGCTTCAAGCTTGAAGATCTTTCTGCCTCTCATTCTTACGTTTTCTTTTTTTTGGATGATGATTGGTTAATCCATATGATTAATCCAAATCTGCTTGCTGTTTCTTTCTCCTTCAAAAACATATGAATACTAACATGTCCCTCACAGGCTATAAAGATGAAAGAAGACAATGAGTATAAAGGACCCAAAAGTAAGTACATTATCCATAAGTATGTCTCGTTTTTGTTCAGAAATACTTCATTTTTCTCTGTGTTAGAGATGATGTCTTCTGCCCAGGCCGCACCTGGACGTGGAAGCTCGAGCTGTTCTTTCACCTGGCCTCTGGAGCAGCTGGCGCGGCCAGTGACCACCCACACCTGACTTAAACACTTGTCTCTCAGAGCCCCAACTATTCCTTGCTGTTCTAGTCACGAAAATGAAATAGTCTCTGGTCTTATGGAGCTTACATAATTACCACCATCATAAATCTAGTTTCCATTAGTTTGGTGGTAAGCCTGGCCTTTAATGTCTGAGCCATCTCTCCAGTTGTAACTTGTATTACAACTTCTTACTTTGAAGAAAGGAACCAGGGGCTGTTTGGGAATGGATATTGACTGTATTTTTATTTTATCTGAAAAGCAGGCTCACAGGGGCTGGAGAGATGGCTCAGAGGTTAAGAGCACTGACTGGTCTTCCAAAGGTCCTGAGTTCAATTCCCAGCAACCAGATGGTGGCTCACAGCCATCTATAATGAGATCTGGTGCCCTCTTCTGGCATGCAAACATACATGGAAGGAATGTTGTATACATAATAAATAAACGAATCTTAAAAAAAAAAAAAAAGCAGGCTCACAGTTGTAGTTTTGTTTTAGTTCCTTCATAGGCGTAGACAGTCACCTCTAAGAACTGTTGGGACCAGCGCCTGCTGACATTCCCTCAGGCCCAGGCCTTCCTCCTTTCCACAGCCTTGCTCTGTTGTTCCTCCACAGTCCTCAGCTCAGGCCAGGCTTCGGGCTCATAGACTACAGCAACAGGTTCTGCGCTTGGCAGCGTTTTGAGTAGAATTGCCTACATAATCAGAAATTATTATCGATGTTCTCAGCTGTTTACTAAATGTGGCAGTGAGTATGATTTGTGCTTTAATGCTTTTTTCAAAGCCCATTTTCTGAGCTGACTCCGGAGTAGAAGATGCTTCGAGCAGCCCTGGGGACGGCCTGTCAGAAGATGGCAGCAGAGACTCACAGACACATTTCCTTACCCGGGAGTCTGGAGCTCTAAGAAAAGGCTTTTCAACTCATACCGTGCTCCAAAACTGAAATTATCCACACACCCCCTTCGTATAAACATTGCAAACAGGTATACAATCATCTCTGTATGTTTAACAGACCAGGAATTCTCTGCCTCTCCACACAAGGCACGTTTTAAGGAATCGGTCTGGTACTGTGAACAAGATTGCTTGTGGATAGGCTCATATATCCATCCCTTCACAAATGTCAATACCTTGTTGCCCATTGACCCATGACATTAGGTTGAGGCTGATTAGCAAGAATGTAAGATGGGTTCTACCTTGCTGGGGTGATTTTGCTAACAGTTTATAAAGTGAATTTCATTTCCTTGCCTTGGCTTCTCTTGCCACCTCTGCTAGGGTTACAGGAAAGAGTCGTGTTGCCTAAAGAGATATGAAGACCCTCTCTACTGTCCCCATCGTTTCTCTGCAGGAGCTTTGGGAAAATGTTGTTTATGCTCTTCCCCTCTGTGCCCTTCATGGATTTTTCTGGACAGGTTGACAGGCAAGAAAATTTGCAGGACATAGAAGTTCAGGCCATGGTGTATTTTCCAGCTTCAGCTCTCATATACTCCAAGAGGAGGTTTCAAAGAAAGCAAGAGTAAATGGTGGCATCTCCCATGCTGCACTGGTTCTGTACAGTTCATGGCAGTATGCATGTGCGTGCATGCGTGTGTGTATGAGTACGTGTGTGTGTGTGTGTGTGTGTGTGTGTGTGTGTGTGTGTGTGTGTGTGAAAACAGAACACTTTCCCACATTATTGGCCCTTCAAGATGGTGACAGTGGAGGATGATATCAAGTCTAATTTTCTGAGGAGAGAGCCACATGCCATTGATGTCAGCTTTGTCTCGCTCCAGCCCCTTTCCCAGATTATATGTGTGGAGGGAGACAAAAGATGGAGAGGTTTTCTCACAATTCTGTTTTTACTGTGTCAAACTCTAAATGGCAGAGCTTCCTAACCTCAGAGTTAGTGGCCATCTGGATCACAGTTCCTCACTGCAGGCCTTGGTCAGCGCCTCATGACATGTATGCTCAGCGGCATCACCCATGTTCGCTCCACTGTGGATGCCAGGACCTAGTCTTCCACCACTGTTGTGGCAATCGAAAATAGCTTTAGACACCGTCAAATATCCTTACGGAACGCAATCTCCCTGTTGATGACCTCTGCTTTAGGGTTTAGAGCACTTCCAAGGGTAGCTTTCCTGGTTTTGTGTTTTCTTTCTCTTCTCGCACTTCCATCCTTGTGAGGCAAAAGAAAATAAGAAACCTGTGTCTGGTAGAGGCGGAACTTCAAATCACCCTCAGGAGGCCGATCTGCGGGAGAGTGGAGAGGGGCGGGTTAAGGCTCACCCTGGGTTCGTTCTGCACATGCTCAGTTTGTCTTGCTTGCCTTGTGCTGCTATCTTTTTTACAGTGTTCTCTGAGCTTTGAAAATGTATCCTTTAATGTCGGGCTCAGAAAACCCCTTGACTGTAGAAGGAGACACCAAAAGCCTTCCAGTGACAGGCAGGGAGAGGACTGTTTGGATTACTAATTTGCTTTCACTCCTTAGTCTGTTTTTCCTTCACAAGGCTGTTCCTCTGTAGACCCTGAGTATGAATAATTCCACATAGCCTGAGGGGAGAAGCAGGAAGCCGCCTTGTAGGGTTGTTTGTACTGTAAAGAAATCGAAAGTTTAAAAGCTTAGAAGCCTGAGCGCTTTGAAATGGAGGGAGGTCCAGCATGCACTTTAAAAATTACTTAGAAAGCCTGACAGACTCTTAAAGGTCGGGAGAGAGATTGCTTACTTCACGTTAGAAAGTCACCCCCAGGCTGAACAGCTCCCAGACATTGAACCTGGGTGCAGAGCATCCCAACCAACTGAATGCTCATGGAGATAGTTTCTTTTCGGCTTTTTGAGACAGGGTTTCTCTGTAGCCTTGGAACCTGTCCTAGAACTCGCTCTTGTAGACCATGTTGGTCTCGAACTCACAGAGATCTGCCTGCCTCTGTCTCCTTAGTGCTGGGATTAAAGACATGTGCCATCACCAGCCAGTTTGAACGGGTTTTTAAAGTGTCTCAGAGTCACAGTGAGTTACAGCTATTCATGCGCTACGGGCCACGGCCGCCCGGCTGGAGATACTTTCTTTCCTTTTTTTTTTTTTTAAAAAAAAAAATATTTATTGATTGATCATATATACAATATTCTGTCTCTATATATGCCTGAAGGCCAGAAGAGGGCACCAGACCTCATTACAGATGGTTGTGAGCCACTATGTGGTTGCTGGGACTTGAACTCAGGACCTTTGGAAGAGTAGGCAATGCTCTTAACCTCCGAGCCATATCTCCAGCCCTGGAGATACTTTCTTAACTTTATTTTTGTTTGAGTTGTCTTGAGTTGTCAACCAGGAGGCTAGAGTAAGCGCCAGGATTTTCTAGGAACTTGCTAGCAGTCCTTTGAGAGGTCTGGGAGTGCCTGTTTTGGACTCAGATTTTGTAGTCTTCTGAGGATAGTTGTTGATACTAGGTGACAGAGAAGTTCAGGCTTATAGATTTGAGTGCACTGTTGGGTCTTTAGTTGTAACTAACTGGAGACAGGATACCTCCTTCTTGATAATTGCCCTGACAATGAATGGGTTTGCTTGTTTGTCTGTCTATCTATCTATTTATCTATCTATCTATCTATCTATCTATCTATCTATCATCTATCTATCTATCTATCTATCTATCTATCTATCTATCT